>NC_050469.1:326250-652500 GCF_013373865.1 Monomorium pharaonis | reverse complement strand
CGTTAGTTGAATGCAAATTTATATTGAATCGTTTGCGCTATCTCCAGGTTCTTTCTTCGTCGGCGAGGCTGTCTTACGGAGGACGGTATTATCGATGATGTCTCTATGATCCTTTGCCGCCGTTGCTAAAACCATTTGTCGAAAGCACTGAAGTCCTTCGATTGTCTCTCTCTCTCTCTCTCTCTCTCTTTCTCTTTTTTCGCTCCATTCATTGTGTCTTAAACCGCTTAATTGTATTAAGCAAATCTGAAAGCTATAGGTGGTCCATTGTAGGTAGTCCAATTCTAAAAAAATATAGGATTCGATACGCAGTGATAGAATAGAATTTTTATATCCGAAAGCTTCATCTTCGAAAGGAATTTTCAGTTGACAGTTTGACAGTGTCCTCTTGTGAAACTGATGAGATTATAAAGGAAGAAGTCGTAAAAGCTACGTATTCCTTTGAGACTACCCTTCTGCCTTTTCAATAGTATAGTGATTCTATTTGAAAATAAGACGGGTCGTCATGACAAATTGTCCATCATCTTCACCCCGTGTCGATAATCACGCCCTACACCTGTAGATATACCTCTCTTTTTGGAGTTGCGAAACTTAGCTAGGCAACGTCGTGTTTTCACGTATACGGGTGGTATACTATGATGCGTTTTCAGACCGAAGGAAGGATTGACTTCCTGCCGCAACCCGCGGGAATCAAACACGCCATGTATCCCCTGACGTTTCTTCTGTAACTAAGAATCTCTTGAGAGGATCTCGCGAAGGATCCTTCCTGCGAACGAAAATGTGCGTGGACGTACGATATCGCAGTGCCTTTCGAGGATGCTTCTTTCGGTACGGCACGATCGCACATTATATCGATTCGCTTTCCTTCATCGATCGGACCCGAGAGAGCCAGCCTCCGGCAAGATTGCCGGGCGCTCTCTCGCGACCGGGTTGTGGTCTCAATTCTTTGTGTTAACTCGAGTATCTCTCGTTCACGAGGGAATGATTTCGCGTCACACAGACTGATTAGAAAAATGCACTAATTAGACTGATTAGAAAAACATTTAATTCCGTTCAATAAATGTGCGCTCTGTTGCCTTTTTGCATTTTTACATTGGCAGAAAATCGTGTTTCTAACTCGCGATAAAGGTAATTCTTATGCATTGGAATATCCAAGTTATCCTGCGGCAATTAACATCTTTAATTTCTGTCTGTCCGCCTCGTTTTTTTAATTTATATCCGTTCACTTCGACGAAAGGACGTTACATTAAATCGACGTTGGTGCTATTTTCAATTGCGTTCGACGTATCCCGGCCGATGGTCCGAGAAACGTGCACCTATAATAAGAGGCGAAGCGAGTAGCAAGCCTCACGAACTTTTTGCTCATGATAGTCGCGCTGGGTGGTCGCACGAGCGATTTCCACATCGCTGGATGTACCGGGTCGTCCCATTGAAATCTCGTATTTTCTCTCGTATCTTCATTGAAATTGACTTTGACGATATTGGATCGTAATTTCCAGTAACAACAATAATATAGTACAAAAGTGTTTCTAAATATACCCAGCCGTTGCTGTGGTAAGCTTGAGTTGACATCGTAACATTCACGTATTTATTGGAATCAAAGAAATATAATATATACCTTGCCATTAAATATTGAAAACAGATTAGTTGAAATGCCATCCATATAAAAAATACTACACTGTTTTAATTATATTTTGTTCGAATTAATATTTCTTAATATTATTATCTCAATGTAAAGTTTCGATTTCCATTCTAATTTCCTAAATGTAAGTTGCACTATTTATTTATTGGACGAGTTTCGGAAATGAAGAGTTCAAAACAAGTATCGTGTATTTGTGTATTTTATATAAAATATATGGATACAACACTCACTGTCGACTTTATCATCGACATCGTGTCTCCAAGTTTTGCAATCTCGTCAATTTTCGTATAAGATTTGGTAATATAAGAGATGGAGAATTATCGAGAAATTCCGTATCACGGGAATTCGGGCGATTGCACAATCGCGCGATGTGCGAGAGCGCCGATCGCTGGTAGAATAAAAGTGGTAACAGTCGGCGGGAGACAAAAAGACTAAAATTCGAGGTCGATGCTCCACTTTTCTTCCCGACAACGAGGCGGCACGGCCGCAGAGAAGCCTCTTCGTGCTTCGCGTTTATGCCGAATGAGTCAGTGAGTCAGTGGCCCCGGCCTCCACAAGGCGAATGTGCGTCCGTGTGCGTCCGTGTGTGCATGCGTGCATGCGTACGTGCGGAGACGCATGCATACGGGCCTGTTTCCTCTTTTTAGTCTTTTTCCCCTTTACAAAGAAGGGAGACTGACTCCCCTGGGAGGATTTATGTGCGGGATGATAATGGAACGTGATGAATTAGTTTTGTCGGTGCCGGCGGAATATCGAGGGGGGCGCGTGCATGTGGAAGCGTGGCGGGTTTCGTCGAAAATAATGCTATCAACCCAGTTTTTGACGTTGTCGTCGTCCTGTACCTCGCTCTCACGAGAGTCGACTTCATTTAGAGCAATTAGCTCGATAAGCCACTTTTCTTTATACCGATAAAATTAATATATTTTAACGGAGAGAGAAGATAAAATTATCGCAATTGTGTTTACCACTTCTACTTTATTACACTAACTGATATCTGTAGCTTCGACGACAATTTTTTATTTCATTATTCATTACATGCGTAACTTATTCAAACTTTTTCTGTTGATCGATTTTTTAAAATGATTATATATTATTCATGAATATAGTCTCACAAGTACAATATAGATACAATACAGTAAAGGTACAATACAGAAATTATTACTAATGGAAAAATTGTAACTTTATACACTTTTTGCTGTTAACCGCTGTAATATGTATATATATATATATATATATATATATATATATATATATATATATATAGTATACCTGTATGTAAAAAACTATAAATGTTGAACAAGTAAATTACATTGCTATCACAAAATTTCTTTAGTGTTTAGAAATGACAAAATATTTGACGTAAAACTCAGTACATAAACGGACAGTAACATATTTTATTGCTATAGTGTAATATTTAATTATTATTATAATTTTTATGTCAATACAGACATATTAGGATAAGAAAAATAACATAAGAAAAATTATTTATTTGATTTAAGTTTGACAGTTTCTTTTGAACTACTTTTTCATATTTCTCGCAATAAAGAAGCTACTTTGTGTATGCGTGCGTATAATCGCACTCCGAATTCGCGGGAATGTCTATTCTCGGAACTAAAAGGCCAACAAACAAGCAAATTAATGTGTCATTTTTAACAATAAATTTAATTTTAATCAATCATTTACTTTGAAAGAAATTTATTTGTTGATATAATTTGCTTGTTTCTTGTTCTTTTTTTACTTTACTCTGCAAAAACGAGCTGTTTTACACTTCATTTGTGTCATCTATTCTCGATTCTCGATTCGTCAACGAAATGCAATGATGCAGTTTTGCTTTTAACGGATCCAAATGCGCCGATTGCGTTGATAAAAATTGATTTATTCTCATTGGGAATGCAACTCGATCGCGTCGGATCAACCTTGGCCTTGCATCGCACGCATGCACGTATGCGTGCGCGCCCGCGCAGCCCGAATGTTTACAGAATACGTGGATCCGTTATCATCACCACGTCACATATACGCTTTCGCGCGTCGGAGTTCATTTACTCCAATTTGTTTACGTTCCTCAGGAACGATTCAACCACGGGGTACTGCCCTCAACCTGTTGCACCGTCTCAACGTCCGTACATTTCGCGTATGCAATTTTTTTTTTTTTTTTTTTTCGTTACAGCTACAAATCATTAGGTCAATATGAAAAATTTTAATCGATTATTTATCAAGCAATTATTGACTGCGTTTAAACAAATTGCAAGATTTTCTGGAAATTGTAATTATACTTTATTTGTGTAACAAATTCTTATTTTTTAAAATAAATATATATTTTTTCTTTTTAAAATATTTTACTTGGTCGATGTAAGAAAAATCATTAGATTTTTCAGTTGACTACACTGAGAAAAATGGTTTTATTATAATAATAAAACGGTTCTGGTTGAGCGTATTCTTATTAAACGAAACAGAATTTCTGGTTATCATAACAAGATTTTACAGCTTATAACTACACCGTTTGGTTAACTGTACTATAAGGATTTGATTAAGTTTTTCTTGTTGGATCTACAAAACTTCTTGTTGAATCTACAAAATAATACAAAACTTCTTGTTATATTTACAAAAATAGCGATAATGCTGGCGCCTTCGTTCTCGCAGCGCAAGTCGGTGCATGCCAATCTCGCGCAAACCAACGCGGTATCGATGCGATACTAATATCACGCGGTACCCATAAGGTAGCTTTTATATTTGTTTCGTGTATTTACATTATTCTGTTCAACGGCATGGCGGACGAAAAAATGTCTTCTCTTCTGCGCGAATGGAATTTTGACAGCTATATAGAGATTTTTAGAGGTTAGTAAAATATATGTAAAATATATGCAGTGTACTTTAAACCAAGATATATTATTTTAAAAACTCTATCCAAACTCGTTTTTTAACCAAAAAATTGTGTTAACCTAATAAAACAATATAATAAGGTTAACAAGAAATTTTTGTAGAGTTTTGTAAACCTAACAAAACGATGTAGTAAGATTAACAAGAAATTCTGGTAGATTCAAACAGAATGGAATTAACCAGAATCCTCTGGTAATTCCAACTACAAAATTTGTATCGTTCATTTTCGAACAAACGGACAGGTTGAATCAACCAAAATTTCTCATAAAACAACAAAACTTTTTTTCCAGTGTATATTTTTTGGATTACTTTATGAATATTTTATTTATGAATAAAAAAGTAGCAATTTATTTTTAAATTTATTTTTAAATAATTGTTAAAAGTGTACTTTTTTTTTCTTGAATTATTATTGAAAGAAATACATTTTTGTTACAACGAAGAAAAAGACTTTACCTATAATGAAATTCGTAATAAAATTTCCAGAATAAAATACTTGTCGTTAATGATCTAATAAGATTCGAGGATTCCTAAAGTCGTCGATCGAGCGCAATGTTTACGACGGAAATCTATCGAGCGACTCTCAAGGCAGGCATTGCGCGTTTGCCACCGCTGATCCGAGACGATCGCCCGTAAAGATCACGATCGAAGATAAATGCTGAATTCCAGCGGCACGAAATAGCGTACGGGCGCACTATTCCGTAATCTGTGTCTTAATTTCTGGCAGCTGAAAGCGGTCGTCTTCGGTGCGGCTCCACAATACCGGGCATTCACGCACGCGCGTATGTGTGAGAGTGAGATTAAAGGGCGCCGACACTACGTGTGAGAGACTTCCAACACTAATAATACCTACGAGAGGGTGGAGACGTGCGGCGCGCATACCGCCTCGAAGGCGACCCATGGAAACAGGGTGTACAGGGTGTCTCAGAATGCCTTATCGAAAATGGTCACCGAAAGACGAATATTTGTTTTTTTTTTCCCATATCGAGAAATTGCGTGTTTCTGTAACATTCAGAATAAACACTAAAGAGTCGACGAATCAATACATGATTTATTCCTTTTTGATCAATCTATTTATATCCAAATTAATTTATTCTTTAAATTAATTGTATAATAATTTTTTGTATCTTGTTCTTTCTGAAAGGATTTGGATAATAATAATTTTTGTACATTTAAATTAATTGTTTCTATGTTTGTTATTCAATAATTAGGTTTAACATGTAAATTAATATAAATTAAATTTTAAATATAATTATATATATGTTTTACACATTTTTTATTTCTTCTAGTTTAATTGTCAAAAAGATATATAACGTTAAAGACTTACATTAAGTATTTACGCGCGCGTACAATTATTTATTTTCAACACTGATAAACATTTATCTATTTACGATAAAATTTTTCTTCAAAATTTCGTTAAAGAAGATTTCAAAATTGTTGAGGGGACGCACAGTAGCTTTGAAATACGTGTGTACAGGGTGAGTCACGGAACTGGGACAGGCAAAGTCTCTCTTCCCCATGGAAACAGCTCAAGGACGGGGAGGGAAGGGAGGGCAAACAGTTTAATTCTACTTTTCCGAGAAGTCCCCTCCGCAGCCTGACGGCTACAGAATGCGATTGCATCTTCTTTTAGGTAAAAATATATCATATACAAGACGTGTGGCTCGTGTTTACCCTAAAATTGTTCAGGCATATCTACTTGATGCAAAAAAAGAAAATTTATTTATTTATATAAAATTTTACTGATATTTGCATTTTATATGTTTTGTGTTGTAACAAAGCAATTTGATTAAATTCTGTCAACAAATTGTAATTGAAAAAAACTTTATAATAACTTTTAATAAATGTAATAATCGTTAATTTTTGAAATATTTAACAAAAAACTCAATTTACTATATACATACTATACAATTTACATTTCACTATACATACAATAACATTTTCTATGTATGGCAAATATAATAAAATAATAGTGAGAAAACATAGTTATTTTCCAAGAAAAATATTATTATTTAAAATTACTATCTTTATTTTGTTTTATACCTTTACACTCCGAGGGTAAGAATGTCGCAGAAGAAACTAATATGTAACATATGAGAAATTACATGTTGCTCGTAGAGAAAGAGCAACTATTTCGTTACGTGAATTATGATACATGAAAGATTATTTTCAAATAGTACGTTAGATGATCAAAGTTTTCATTAACTTTAATCACCTCCAATTTACATTTAAAACCGTTTTTGCTTTCTTCTTTAACATGAACGATTTTATGAATTTGATAGAAATAAAATTTAAAATTGTTAGAGATATCTGCAATTAATTAAGCGATTAATTCATTAATTATTTTTGCCCCTCTTTTAATGGGAATTTAAAAAAAACGAATAAATTAGTAATTATGAGTTTTCGAATTTTGCAAGTTAATAACTTTAAGTTTGTGAGGAGAATCTGACTTTTACACTGAAACGACCACGGCAAGGAGAGATTGGCTGAAATTAGATCTGCACAGGTGATAAATGTCGATCTTACGAACTTTCCCGCAAGTTTGACTTTCGTAAAACGGCTGAAAGCTCTCACGCGTTTTTAACACGTGAAAAACCTTAAAGGTACCGATCGTCACGCTTTTCCTCAAGTTTCGTAAGGGACAATCGAATAGGAGGAGGAGTGTGCCGGACACCAATGTGCCTAAGGGTCGGCCTGTACCTTTCATCCTTGCAGAAGGATACACCGCCTACACGGCTGGCGTCGTTCGAACGCCTTTCATCTTTCGTCCGTCGAGATCGTCTTGTACCTGGCTCCCGTTTTGTGTATATATATATATATATATATATATATATATATATATATATATATATTTATAAACATATATACATTTCCCTAAATTTATTAAAAATAGTTTAAATAGACTTGTCTTTGCGTTGACAATTTTGTGTTAATAGATAATAAGAACATGTTACGGTTTTTTCTCTAGAAGACATCGCTCGTTTTTCTAGGCTCACAATTTTACCATAAAATTCTGCCAAAAGTGATTTTTCAGAGATAGTGATACCAGAGAATTTTTTCTACGTTTTTATTAATTTTCTAATTTTTGGAAAAACCCATCTTATAATCGAAATTACTTATTTGTATTAAAATCAATTTGTACTAAAATCGATACTGATTGAAATCAAAGAATTAGAAAAAGATCGTTAATACCATTTTTTGTTTTTGGATAATATTTCTTACACAAAAGTTAAAAATAAAGCTTGGAAATGTAAATGTAAACTAGAAAGTCTCTTGAATCAAATGGTATAGCATACTGTTTCATATTTTGTAATAATTAATGTTTTCGCAACATAATAAAATATAGACATTTGAGAAATTTGCCTAGTAGACTGTATTTGTCTTTTTTATTTATTTAACGTTTATTATTTGTAGGAAATATTTACAAGTTGATATATATGGAGATTCCTATATAGAAGCTTTTTACTTTGATACATTTTTTTATTATACAAATATATTGTTTTACAAGACGCAATATGCAGCGTGACTATGTACATATATGGATTATAAACTATGAATTTTTATTTCTTTAGTTATCTAAGTAAATTATCTTGGTAACATACATATTCCCAGTATTGGCCCAGTACCTTTCTGTATTATTATTTCGTGTAACGAAAATATGAGAGATTCTTTGAACCTACTTTTTATGTTTCACCAGAATTTTTTTTTTTTTCAAAATTTGTCACATACTCTAGAGTTTCTTGGACAGATACTAAACTTGCCAATTATATATCAAAATTCGAAAAAGAGTTGTAATTTAAAATATAAGGAAGATGAAATACTTATGATTATCAACGGTCTCAAAAGTTTATTACCGTCCGGAATTCGACCTTTGGATTTCCCTTTCGAATAGACATCGCCGTGGAATTCTTCGATCGATTAGAGCGCCGGCCGGATCGAGTTTCTTGCGGACACTTTCGAGCCGTACCTACCGCAAGAATCTCTTCGTTCATCCGGCATGGCGCGGTGAGTTACGTGCACGCGCACACGAAGTATTCTGGTATTTCACGGCGCAAGAAATAAAAAAAAAAAAAACAAAAACGAAACACTCGAGTCTCCGCGACGTTTCGTTAGTTGTGTTAATTTTCTATAGCTGTGGTAGGTTTCTTAACTTTTACGAATTCAACACACTCCTCTTTTCTCTCGATACTTTTCATATAAAAAAGATGGAAAAAATCTCTTACATGTTCTTTATTGGACATTGCAATACGATTAATTCAAGTTAAAAATTGGTGATTGTATCGATGGTATTAATTGACAATTCGTAGAGAGTTATGCGTCTACTTTTTTACTCGGGTTCAAATCTGATTGGAAACATCAAATTTTATTCGACTTACTTCTCGGAAGGCACAAATTATAGAGAGTATTTTGTAAGATTCTTTGCTAATTTTTTTAGCGTAGTCATCAGGAGTTTGGAATGATATTAGCGGAAGCATTGTAGCGGAAGGGAGATCGGAAAAATGTGGATGAATAAGTAGCAATTAAGGAAAGTAAACGCCACAACTGTTTGGAATCGGAAGAACGAATACTGGCCACATAGTGGAATGCCGATAAAAGGTCGCGTGCGCGTCGGCGCGTTATTAAAACCGACTGCACCAGCTAGGCTTGGATTCGGGTGGGGCTGCGGCTGGGGTATCGTGTTGATAATCAACGCAGCAAACGTGCGCTTTAAACTTTTGACGCGTACTTTTTCACGATTTTTTTACGCTATTCGAGGATTTATTACCTCGTTCGTATGACTCGTTTGTATAGATTCTCTTCATGGCGATTTTGGGGATTGCGTTTCCCTCTTTCGATCTATTTTCGGACAACTTGTGCAATGTCAGCTGCCGATTTGTTTATACGAATGGTACATACTTTCAAATTAATAATGGGATTAATTGATTATTCAGAAATAAATAATTAAACAGAATTTATCATTAAAGAAAAAAAAATTAATCAATTTATTATTTTTAATTAATTTGTGATTCAATTAATTTTTTTTCTTCAATAATGAATTATTTATCTTTGAATAGTGGATTAAATGGCCATCACTTTCAAACATAAAAATGGAAATGCCAATATCGGTCTGTAATATCTATAGAGCATATCTTGGTGTCTAGCAGCAATTTTTACATGAATTTTTTTTATGATCTCTAGGTTGCAAACTGCATGCACATGTGTGCAGTACATACTTTCACGTTCGTGGCGATACTCTGACGTATATATCTTACATTCTTGTCTTCCTCTAAACGGGGTATTAATCGGAAGAATAAAGATATGTAACCTCATAATCAGATCAATTTCTTTTTCTGATTTATCGAAGCTCTTTTCAATTATGAAGAATTCTTAGGAAATAAAATACTAAATAAAATACTAAATGAGCGAAATTACAATTTTTAATGGAGCAGTTGTGGAGTAGCAGTGAGAATACTACACTGAAAAAAAAAGAGTTTGGTTATAGGTATATCAAATGTTAAGTAGAAAAATAATGCTAATTAAATGCTCGATATAATCAAATATTTTATTTTTATAAATATGTAATAAGTATTGTCAAACATAATAATTAAAAATATATATATAACGAATCGCAGGTGTACGAGTGAGGGATCTCGAGTTCAAAATCCGATCAGCTCCGTTAATTTTTTCGTTGTTTACGCTTGAACTTAATCTTTCGAAGAATTAGAAAGAGATAAGGAGAGTAATTGAGGCAGAAATGGTAGAGAAATCGATGGGCAATAAAGTAAGAGAATCGCAACGAGAGAGTGAAGATAGGAGAGACACAAAGAGCCTCCGACGAGGGTGGAGGAGAAGAGGGTGAGAGTGTTCGAGCAGGCGATCAGCGCTCGTCTCTCGAGGAGGGTACTCTCGCGAGAGAAGCGAGACGATCACCGCCGCCGCGCCGCCGCGCTTAACGAATTTATGTTACTCGTACTTTTAATGTTTTTTATGGCGCGACACGAGCTGCGCCGAGAGATAGCAGACAGCATAACAGGATCTTATGTCAACGACGGTGGTCTCCGCGCCGCGAGCTTGTAATATGTAGATACTGCCCACCATCGGGAGAAATCCCATAAGGCCCGCGGTGAGAGAGACCACTTACGGGAAAAAGGGGGGAACCATCTTTGTCCCCCTTTAGCCTCTCCCCACCCCTGTCCGCCCACCCTCCCGTCCCCTCTCTCGCGCGCTGCCGCGTGTGTGGACGCTATATAGACGTCTCGAGAGCGACTCGTGGCGTCTCCACTTCCTTTTACTTCTTCTCCTCCTCCTCCTCCTTCTTCTTCATCTTCTTCTTCGTCCTTTCGGTTTCTTTCTTGAAACGGTCGGTGAAAATACCGGTGTGTGCTCTCTCGATGGTATACAGAGTGTTTCGCAACTCTCGATCGTAACTTTAATGTTTCTCGAGTAAATTCCGAGTCAATTTTGGCAACAGTGTATACAAACTTTTGTATCTCGTAGAGATCCGACATTAAATAATAAAATCTATTTTTCGGCTTATCGGAGAAAGGATACGACAATATATGCTGATTTTCCATATTATTATTATTATTTTTTTTTTTTTTTTACGATACTCTAACATACGATAGGAAAATTTTCTTAAAAAGAAATGAAGCAACAATGGTACTGTTAATAAATATTATTGTACAATTATTATATGAGCTCACACTCATATAATAATAGGTGTCGTTAAAGATTCTCGACAAGTACCACCAAGATGTTGAGGATTAAAATGCCAATGGGTTGGCATAGCTCTGAAATAGCACGATGTGTACCTACCGGTACCTTGAGTATTACCGAGATACCGGTATCGCGCTCTGCTGGCTATATATCTTTCCGGGGGAAACGCGCAGGGCAAAAGTCACGCGGAAATGCGAAACTCGGGTTGGACGTTGGACCCCGCTAACGCGCGGCGGCATGTAACAGCGCGCACCATGTGGCGGACGCGGATTGTCCGCGCGTCTAGAATTACCCGGACCCTCTCCACTCTTCCATTCGAGTCCCGGGCCCGCGCCACGAGAGTTAATTGGCTGGAAAACCTTGCTATCCGATACCCGACGCGGCTACCGCCCCGAGATACGTGCCCGCGCGCGCGCGATCTATATTTTCGTCCATCAGCTGCGCGCGCGTTAAGACACATAACTGTACCGCGATCGCGATGTGCAAAAGGGTGGCATTACAGATCCTTTTCCTCTCGAATCTTCCGATACACTCGCGGCAGCCGCTCGTGTTCACAAATAATTTTACCACTATCGCGAGTTTTGTTTTACATTACGCGTTACATTACCTCTTGCGGCGTCTTTTCTTTTTCGAGCAGCCAAACGAGCACGTGTACTGGAAGAGCGCGCGCGACCCTCGGGTTTTTTCTTTCTTTTTTAAATTACCACTACGATAATTTCGTGAAAAAGTGAAAGAAGGATTATGTAAAGAGTCGGGCGACAATTGTAGCACCCACTGCAGAGCTGGGCGCTGCGCTGACGCGTACGAGGAAGCCCTAATCCTTTGGTCGACTACCTAATACAACTAAATGCTTGTTTGTCACAAATCGAGAGCCGTGTTTGTTTATTTAGGCGCTGAGCGAGAAAATAATAGCGAGACTCCGACCGACTTCTCTATCCTCGTCACTTTCGGAATTAGGCATTCCTCTCTTCCTTTCTCCCGACTCGAAAGATAGGCATTGTTGCGGGTGGTCCGCGGTACATATTGTCAGAGCGGCCACCAGGTAGTGTGCAACGTTGCCGCTTGCAATGTTGCAAACGCGGCTTTCCTTCTCCCCTCCCCTCGTAAGGCCTCGATTCTCCTTGTACGATTACCCCTCTCTTTGTACCTTCTCCCTTTCCTCTCTACGTACACTTTCTCTCTTTCTTTCCTTCCTTTCTTCCTTCCTTCCTTCCTTCCTTCCTTCCTTCCTTCTCTTTTCTTTTTTTCTCGGTTTCATTTAAGCAGTCGTAACCTCGCTCTAAAAGCTCGAAACTGCCACCCTCCCACCTCTCCCTTCGACCACGTTCCTCCTTCATTGTGACCTTCTCTGTCTCACTCTCGCTTTTTCTCGCATTTCCATCGACGCTTGTCTCAGTCTACAAACCCACGCGTCGAATTTAAAGGCCGCGATGCACTTGCCTCCTCTCCCTTCCGCTCCTTTCGCTTCACCCTTGACGATGAGTCCATTCACCGATTTTTCCCGGAAACCGGCTGCACGCCCGTTCTTATCCCGCGTTCTGATGCCGGCGGAATTATTCTGGAATACAGATCGCCCCAAAATTGGCGAATAAAATATAACATTTAACGATACTGTTTGTCACATGAAAATACACGCGAATTATAGCCGCGAAACTGTTGCAGTACTTTGGCAATCAAATTTCTCTGTGATATTTAAATTTCTGTTTAACTGCGAATCGTTTTGCTTTGCGCAAAGAGAACGGGAAGAACCGTTGAGTCTTGAAATCTCTTTGCGAGAAGATGCGCAAAAGAAATTTTTCTTCGGGCCGCACACGTAAATTGCGCAACGGCATCACGCGCTTTCGATCTTGTTTCCAGGGGAAGGCGGATGGCCAGAGGTCAGTGGTGTGGCTCAGGGCGCGATTACAGGATCAGCTGAGCCAGTTGGGCTACTTCCTGCAGAGGCATGCCGGAAAGGTGCTCTTCGTGTCCGTTCTCGCGCTGGCGATCCTCTGCGTTGCCCTCAAGTCCGCGCAAGTCAACAGCAAGGTCGAGCAACTGTGGGTGCAAGGTAAGTGATTGTCTTTTATTGTTCTTCTCTCATGGATTCAATATTTTATTTTTCTTCTCCCGCTTTTTAACGACAATTGACAATTGAATAATTTATTAGAAGCTTCGCACTTGCGGATTACGTTTTGCCGCGAGGATCAAAATTGCAAAAATACAACGAAAAAGAAACGTATAAAAGTTTAATCAAATGACAAAGTGTACAATAAGGAAATGAAGTATATATGAGTTTCTTATCTTTCGTGTGTCTTTTCAATTGAGTATTGTATTTTGAAGTAAAACTCATAAAAACCTGATCTCTCTTGAAAAAAGTGAGTAAAAGTATTGAAATCTTTTTTGTGCACTATCACGAGTGAAACTGGATTTCGTGGCTGTAATTTCTTTCAAACATAATAACGACAGAAACAAATAAATTGGTGAAAATTGGAGAAAAATGTCGAGAGCGTCGGTCGGTTCAATTACTCCGGAGTTTTCATGCGGCAGAAGTCGCGCGACGACGCAAATTTTCACGCGGCGACGCGTGGAAAACGGGTAGAGCGAGCAAAAAAATATGGAAGAATCGTCTGCGGAGAGAAAAAAAGGAAGATGCACTTGCCACGCGGGCAAAAAGGAGGAAACGATTCGAGCGAAATCTGCCCCCATCCACCGTTGGTTACATTAGTTGCACACACGCTGGGTGGCCCCTCTATATTTACCCATGGCCCGAACGTTAATTCGAACACCCGTTGCTAACTTATATATGCCGATGCAAACGAGAACGACTCGCGAGGAAAAGTCGATCGTTTTGAACGTTTTTACTCTCGTTCCTTTTGTGCAACGGCAGAGTTGCCATTCGATCATTTTTTTGTCAGTCGCGCAAATTTACTAGAAATAACTGAAATCTGTCATTTGTCAATATTTTGTACGTTTTGCTCGTTTGTTTATATTATGGGAAAACTTTTGATCGTTTTTTGTGATTAAGCAACTTAATATTTTAATTAGTGTCATTTAAGTAAAAATTATCTTTGCGGAACTGGATATCGACGGAACTAATTGATTTGACTATATAGTATAATTTAAAAATCTTTGAAATAGATATAGAAGAGATTGCAATTTTTAGTTACACAGGGTTAACTTGAAAAAATAAACGTAAAATTAGAGTTACGAACAATCTAAATAATTTGATTATTTAATCGTGGACCCCAAAGCGAGTATGTTTTTCTCAAAGTATATATAAGTTTGTACGTTCTCGTTGAATATGCTTCTTGGTATTATTGTTGCGTAAATGTTGACAAACGAAAATTGCTCTATATTTTCACTTCTCACTAGTATTACTTACAGATAGAACAATGTTTAACAGATGTGATTGCAATGATTATAACGTTAACTATAGAAGCTTTAGACATGTCGTTAGAAATATGAAATATATTCTGTCTAAAACTGAAATGTGCCCTCGCATTTGAGATGAACATCTTCCGTAACGAATTTTGCGTCGCGCGGAATGACGGGAGACAAGTCGACGGGGCAAATGAACATTCCGTTCGTCGGGACTAGAGAGAAGTGCCTCGTCGATGTCACGGGTAACTGTATAGAGATTCTTTCGACGCGCTCGACTTAGCACGAAGAAACGGCGAGTCGTGTCCTTGGTTTTCGATCGGACGGAAGATACCGCGGACCTCCTAGATTGCGTCGTCGGAGGCTAATCCGTCCGAGCGGACCTTCCGTGACACTTGACCCCGTGGAACTTCACACCGGGGACAAGTGTTTCTCTCATCGATGTGTTTGTCTTCCCAATAATAACGGTACGGCGACGAATCGGCGTGTGAACGGATCGAGAATAACGCACGAAATTCCGCAAAAACGTTAGATAGATATAATTCTTTAATAATTCTTGCAATAACATTCGACAATTTTGATGACATGTGTGCAATAATCTTCCAAATTTTAACTCCAATAAATTTGTTGACGATGTAGATTCGAGCAAGTAGATAAATATCATCGAAACGGTTCATTTTATACTTGTATAATGGACTAACACTAATTAAAGGGATTTTTGTTTCGTGACGATAACCACGTGAATATCACAACTTGGCACACTGAAATTTTTCCGCTGGAATGTCACTTCTCGGAAATGCGTTTCGTGTTAAACATTTGGAAATCATTCCTTCCCTTTCACGACCGACGTCCGTTCAGCGCTCTCGGTATGCGCTCGATCGGTTCCTGCAACTACGAAAGTCGCAACTCGATCGCCGTCGGCAGTCACGGCGATAAACCCGCCGCTGTTAAGGATTTATAAGGATCGTTAAAGGAGGCGCGGAACGTTGGATTTGCGATCTGACCCGAGGCTCGCTTCGTCTTTCGGTGTTCTTTTTTTTTTGCGCCATTGCACGATTGTGTGGCTTAACGTTTATTGCCTTTGAGGAATTTATATTGTTATTAATATTGCGTGACGTGTTATTACGTACTTTTGTTAACTTTTATGCGCAAAATTGATCGCTGTATTGCTCACAAATAATACAACATTTTAATCTATATAATTCGCTTGTTATTAAAATCAACCGTCTCAAAAATTAAAATATTGTTTTAACGTATTGAAATAATTGAACACTTTGACGACAGGTAGAGTTGATTTGAAAACGATACCCTGAGAAAAAGAATATTGTTGATTTGACAAAATTTTCTAACTAAATTAAAAGTCTGTTAGCTTAAAAATTTATGCATTTAATTTAACTTCAATTCAAGTATTTATATAGTTAATTGAAATATATAAATACTTGAATAGACCAAATTTAATTTAGTTGGGAAATTTAGTCAAATTAACATTTTTTTTCTCAGTGTACCTTCAATTAGGAGCGTTTACGTCTAATAAGTTCATCACTCAAGTTTTGTGATTTTTTTCAAAAAGAGAAAGAAAGGTAGGTTTTCTAAATCGTACCTCGATTGCACGAAGGGCAATCGTCGATGTTCACCGGACGCGCGCGCTCGTGCTTGATCGACCCTTCTAAAAAGACTGCGCCCGCATATTCGGACCGAATACGACGCGCGGCACAAGTCACCTCACGGATATCCGGTACCGATACAGATGCGTGTACGCATGCACATCTTCACGCACGTCCAGCGTCTCGTAACGTCCGCCGCCTGCGTCTGCCGGAGATGTTATTTACCCCTTTACCACCCTTCGACCTTCCGCACCGTACACTGTGTCGTATAACTCTTCTCAAGTGACTTATCTTCATCGATAAATAATCCAAACGATTACGTCAGCACTGTGTTGTATTTGAGTACATTTTCTCTTTATATTGAGTTTATCCATCGTTACTAATTGTAAGGTAAAAATATCCATAGCATGATTGCTAATAAGGAATTTATTAAAAGTTAATGTTTTTTTTTTAATCTAATCTAATCTAAGGCTAATTTAATTTTGTTTTAATTTAATTTATCTACTTATTCTAAATGTAAGCTTAAGTTGGAATAATAAAATTTTAAAAATATTTTATCTTCAGAGACACAAATTATATCAATAAAATTGATATAATTCAAAGTTTATAATTCATTTTAAAACTTTGTTATAACAAGTACATATAATACAGAGCATGTTATGAAGATAACATTATAGTATATGAGATTTGGCATGTTCTTTTGATAGTGTCAAGTTCTCTACTAAGTGCTGGACAGAGCTATCGATCTCATTTCACGTTAATTTTTAATGAAATTCGGATATATAATGCTATAGTGGAAATTGTAACACCGCAAACTTTTATGTTTATATTATCCAAATTTTAGTAACTGGGATATATCGATACACTTTAATGTTTTAACGTAAAATAGCGTAGTAGCATTTTAGGTATAGTTTTTATTGATAGAAAAATGCATTTTTCAGAAAATGATACGGAAAAAGAATTTACATATATTCGTGACGACAATTAGTCAAAGAAAAAATTAGGCGCCGAGACTATCTGACACCCGAAGCAGTTGAGCAATGATCGGTGCATGTAACTGCACCGTCTGGTGCAAGCGTGAAGTATCAGCTTTCAATCACCTGCACCCGTACCTATACCGTCGTATTTTCTTTCGTTTCGAAATTCGTTGTTTTATTTTTGATATGAGAAAACTGATGCGGAATGCGTTACCAATCGTAGCGAAAAACGCAATATCGATTCTAATCATTTGATAATAAGAGTTGTATTAAAAGAAGAAAATCGATGAAGAAAACGAAAGAAAAACTTGTAACGTGATACTACGATAAAACTTTATTAAATATCAGATAAAAAAATCAAATTTGTATTGTCGTCAATAATAAATAGCAATAATAATTAAACTCTTAATAGTCACGTTTATGCTTATTTAACGTTTTTAATAATAAATTGCCAATTGAGTCGACTATTAAGAGCATAATTCTTAGTGCTTGTTAAATATATTTTTAATTGTGTTAATCTGTGCTATATTGATAAAAAATGACGAAACGTTGAACTACGCGAAATATGTATTTTGAGATACAGAAATCGTTTATGTTCATTATTAAGTTAAGTTATTAACTTAATCGAATCATTGTCCCTGCCCGAGGAAGGGTACGCTCGTCCTTTTAATCGTGGATTTTGTACGCAATAGCCAAAGAAGCAATAGCCAAAATGTTAAAGTGATACGTGAGTGCACGCTAATATCCGTCCTTTTCTTTTTCTCCGTTGAACAACTAGATGGCGGAAAACGTTTAGCATTCACAGAGGGGCGAGAATGCAATGGAAAAAGACGAGAATAACTTATTTTATGTTTACCTCGGGTAAAAGAGCCAATGTGTACAAGACGCTTCAAGAAAGATTGCTTTCCGAATCATTGAAACTCATCACAATAAAGTTCTCATACAGTTGCGAGGCAAATGTTTATCTCAAATTGAAACAGTTAATTGGAAGAAGAAACAAAAGGGTTAAAGTTTATTCTCGTGAAAAAACATCAATTAGGGAGTTTTAGCCTTCGTTCGTGTTTAATTGTTTGAACATATCGATTGATTTTAATACAAATATTTTACTTGCAAACTCGTTTTTAATAGGCAGATTTTCTCCAGGTTTTCTTAATGCGGAAGGCTCTGCAGCCTATAAATTACAACTTCTTAACGCTCATAACATGGGGTTCATTAGATTGTAATTTGCATTTACTGCTACTAACTACAGGATGCAAACTCGGAATGAGAGGGATAACACTCGGCCGGTCTCGTCCGAGCGGTTTAATATATGACTTAATCCAGAATCAGAACCGATAAAGAAATTATATGCGAACGAAACTCGTCGTCACGCTAAGCGAAATTATTCGCGTATTGATGTACTTAGAGTACAGGATATCCCATATCCATCGCACGTCAACTTTCATCTGAAATCTCGTTTCTAAAGGAATGTTACAAGTAAAATTTCTCAACGACGTGTTGAGAGAGACGAAAAAATAAAGCCAAGTTGCTCCCTGATATGCGAGTTGTTTTTCGACGAAATCATTACACGTTTACACATAATACGGCACGTTGACCGTTTAGCAACGAGGATTAAGAGATCCAGCTGGTTAAAAAGCCGGTTGGTTCCTCTCGCGTACACCTACACGTTCGATCCAAGTTCCCGAGTGGTGATTCCCGGCGCGTGATGTGTGTGTGTGTGTGTGTGTGTGTGTGTGTGTGTGTGTGTGTGTGTGTGTGTGTGTGTGTGTGTGTGTGTGTGTGTGTGTGTGTGTGTGTGTGTGTGTGTGTGTGTGTGTGTGTGTGTGTGTGTGTGTGTCAGAGAAATAAAAACGCCTTTGCATCTCACGCGCCGCGCCGCGCCGCGTCACGATTGCGGGCGTCCGAGCCGATAACCGCGATATCGGCGCATCCGTATAGCGGTCCGCGTGCGTTCGCGCGCGTGCACAATGCACTGCGAGTAAACAGAAGATGAGATCCTCTGTTTATGCGGCCGTCCGTCCGTCCGTCCATCCGTCCGTCCGTCCGTTCGTCCGTTCGTTCGTTCGTCCGTTCGTCCGTCGGTGCAACAACAACAGATTCCTGGTGGGTCTTTGGACGACGATCTTCTAGCTCGCTCTTACCGCCTTTCTCGCTCTGTCCTCCTCTCGTCTCACATCGTGCCCTTTTTCTTCCTCTCGGCTTCTCTTCTCCGGTCTTTCCTTCTCTTTTGCTCTCCACCTCTCTCATTCTCGCTCAGTCTCTCCTCCAAGAGAGTCTGCCTCTTCCCTTCTCTCTTTCTTTCTCCTCGCTCTCACTCACTGGAAGGCATGGAGGCCTAATGAAGATGTAAGCACTCGGGCCGGCCCTCGTGCACGATCGTGCTTTCGTCCTCCGTCCGTCCTTGTCGCACTAACGCGACAAGGCGGCTTCCTTGGCCCTGTACAGGCCGTTCCAAGTACGTCAGATTGATCGAGCTACTTTGTAGTTCCTGATCTTCCGAATTCTCTGTTTCATGAGTCAGCGGGGTAGGCGGAGAAACTTCTTATAACTATAAATTTTATTTTCTATATACAATAAACAATCAATTGAATTTTATTTATTTAACGGCTAAATTACACTTTCTTGGCATAACATTTGCTGTTTACTACTTCTAGTTATATATCTAATTTTATTCTCGGTATAACCTTTGTTTCTGCTTAATGTACCTATTTATTAGATAAAAAGTGTAGGAGAAACGTCTAATTATGAGAACACTATAATAATTTATCAAGTTGAGGAGAGAGAGAGAAAGGAGAGATACCTTTTTTTTATTTAATTATCTATATCTTTTTGGCATTCAATAGTGCTTTATCAAGTTAAAGTTTTAGTTTTCTCAATAAAATTGAGATTCGTCGTTACCGTTTTTTAGAATTGCTTTAAATATATCTAATATTTTTCAATAAAATTCTCGAGGGTTTCATTAAAAACTCTAAAAAAATTTAATTGTTGTAATTTGGAATATTTCTGTTCGAGAAATGAAAAAGCGTATCTTTAAGTTGGAAATTTTAAATTGATTTTGATTGAAATATAAAGTGTTGTACTTTTCGTATAATCAAAATATGTAGTGGATTCTTTTTTATCTTTAACATTTAATTCTCAAAATTATTTTTGAAACGACAGAAACTTTGAAATTCCGTAAGAAGGATAGTACTCCAATACCTTGTATCGAAAATTATAAACAAGATGATAACGTCACAGATCATCACTATCACGGTATTATTGTATCACTAACAACGGACCACCCCGTAACAAGATAATAGCGGTCCGCTATTAGAGAGCTGCGATCTCGAGTCGCTCTACCGCACTATAAAACTAATTATGTTAACTCTCTACTGCGCGCAATGTAAACTTTTATTTCTCGTTAATGATTACAGTTTCAAAGTTACAACACTTGTTTCTATTTATTTCTAGACTTGTGTCTTCTAGGAAGACATCAATTCATTTCAGCTGACTTATCTTTACGCACGTCAAATATGCGCGTTTACTAGTCTTAAAATAATCTAAATGAAGTAATAATCCTGAGAAGATTAAATTGATTTCCCGTTGAAAGCTTCGTCGAATCTTCTATGATACATTTGTGGATGAATAGTCGGTACTGTGTGTTCTCTCGTGCGATCGTGCGATTGATGCGCACTGGACAGATAGTAGAGAGGAACCGCGAGATGGAGAAAGGAAGAGCAGCGTATGGCGTGGTGCGCGCCCGGGAGAGGGTGGACCAACAGCAGCTACTCGATATAGGAACTCTCTTGTGGCCCCTTTTACTGACTATTCCTGACGGAGTGTGTCGAGAGAGCGAATGACTGCGACGGAAAGGATGGCAAGGGGGCGAGTATGGGGCCCCACGACGACGACGACGAAGACGGCGAGGGCGAGGGCGACGGCGACGGCGACGACGACGACGACGACGACGAGGCTGCTCTCGCTCAACTCGACTCGGTTCGACTCTCCCGGAGAGAAGATCCGAGACTCGGCTCAGCTCAGGCACGCAGGCCTACCGCTGGTTGGCTGGCTGGCTGGGTTGGCTTGGCGCACAGAGAGCCCACCGGGCCACCCACCGCGACCATTCACCGGAACCGAGCCCCATCCAATCCCAGTGACTCTCATTCACCCGTGTACAAACTTGCGACCTCGACGGACCACGAGAAGGGTGAGGGGAGGAGTGGAATGTAAGGAGAAAACGAAGGACAAGGACCTATTTGTGATTCGCTTTTTTTTTACAAGATGCGTTGTTATGAAATAATTGACGGAGGTTGTCTTAACTTAAGAATCGTATTCCAACTTGCGCATTCCACACATCTATATACACATATTTTTTCTCCATGTAAATCTCAATTCACTTGGAATTTAAATTTGGAAATCGATTCGGCGCTTCGGCCCTTTTTGCCGGCTGATATTTGAGAGTGAGAGGAAGAGAGGAGGGGGACGCCTGCAGGATTTCGTTATAGGAAACGAGAAATTGAATGTCGCCGCGAAGAACCGCCCATCAATCTCTCACGGAAAGCGGGCGGGCACGCTCTTCTCGCACGCAGGAATTTCTAAGCATTTCCTCGAAGATTCGAACCGTCGCGCAGCCAGCCGGGGCGTGTCGCAGGAACAAGGACCCCTAACGAGGCTACGGCCACGTGGTTCTTACGTTTTCACACGCCATAAAGCTGTCCGCACTTGCGCATCCATTGGAGATGAATAGATCCAACTCTGATGAAGACCACCGATCGATCTAGAATAAATAATTTGAATAAAAACATCGTGTAAGGTATTTTTAACGGAACGAGACGCTACGTCATCTAAGAAGGTTTTTCGTTCTCCATTAGAAGCTTTTGCCGCATCGGGAATATAATCTAGTAAACCTATTTCTGTAAACCGAGAGTAAATTTAAATTTCCTCACTGTTCAGATAGTCTGCTACAATTCTAGTAATATGTGAATTAGAGTATTCTCTCTATAGCGTTTGTTAAATAATTTAAAAAAAACGTAATCAAATTTTAAACGTTTATCTTTTCAGCTTAAACGTTTAAAACTGATCTTTAACATTTATTAAATATATTTTGAGATTAATTGTGTTTCTTGGAAAGTAATGTTAAATATAAATTGCAAAGTAATCTTGAAAATGTTTAATATCATATCGTTTTACAACAATAGAAGAGAATACTAGTTTCCGATGTGTTTTCAATATTGAAATTAATTGAACGACGAAATCGAATGACCAACGTATTATGTGAAGATATTTTTATGCAAAATGATCTCTAAACGCAAATTATTGGAGCAGATACAATTAACACCGATACAAACTCCGATGATATTGATTTAAATTGATGAGATTTTAAACGCAAGACCGGAATCAAATGAGAACGGAAAATCCCCGCAATATAAATGAAGAGTATCAGCGTACACCTGCTTCCCTCTCTCCGGGAAGACAGAAGGCGGAACTCGAACGTGACTCTCTCTCTCTCTCTCTCTCTCTCTCTCTCTCTCTCTCTCTCGTTTTTCTCTTCCTGGAGAACTTTCGACAATCTCGGATTGTGAACACAAACGTCAGTTTCACGATCGGATATATCGATCAGTTCTCCCGGCATCCCGGAATAGTGGAATCGTTATATATATTCCCGACTTAATAGAGCTCTTTCTTCTTCACAATTGGAAACGCGATCGTTAAGGCTCCGCGATATCGCATTAATGTCGACGGCCGACCCCCCCGGTTTGACCCTGGAGAATTCTCTGGAGAAGAGAGAAAGAGAGAGAGAGAGAGAGAGAGAGAGAGAGAGAGAGAGAGAGAGACGAGGACCCCCGGGATTTCCGTTGCGCTGCGAAAGAGAGTTGGAAGATCGGACGGCCGTCGTCGTCATGAAACGGATGTGACGTTTCCGTACGAACCCACCCCCGTTCTCCAGGAGGCTCGCGGGAAGTTCACGGAAACAATAGAGGAGAGGAATGGTGAATGAGGCGCGCCGACAGAGCTGAAAGACGACGGGGCCATTCAAGGGTGCCCCGGAGCGAGCGGGACCGATGCGCGGAGAGATGCGAGCGCGCGACCGCAATCACGGTAGCCGGAAGGGTGCAGATAGACGGGTTGGGGGAGGGGGCAGGCTGAGGGGACGCGAGAGAGCCGTTTGCTCCCGAGAGTTGGACGAGACAGAGACGGAGAAATAATTACAGAGACGCCTCGTCGATAAATCAAGCCCGGTGCCCTCTCCCCGTCTCTCTTTCTGTCCTCCTCCTCCTCCTCCTCCTCCTCTCTCTCACTCTCTCTCTCTCCCTCCCTCTCTCTCTCTCTCTCTCCCTCCTTCCCTTCCTCCCTCTTTCTCGCGTGCGTGCGCGCTTTCTCTCTCCCCTTCGTGAGTGTACCCTGCTCGCTAGTCCCCCTCTAACCGTTCTCCTCCGTCGGCGGTGCTGCCCTTTTTCACTATCTCTTTCCATCTCTCTCTTTTTGTCTCTCTTCCTCCACCTCTTTCCTCTCCTCCGCTTTCCACCGTTAAGCCACGTTTCTTGCTTCGTAGAGCAGAGAGTAGTGTCTTTATTACGCTCAGTGTACCCGACCGCATTCTACAGGCTGACTCACAAAACGCATAAGCTTACTTTCATCGTCGCGGCAATTACGTCAAGCGAATTTTTTGACGATCGAAAAAATAATTGGAATATTTGATGTTTACAAAAAAATTACAGCACACATTATGTCATTTGCTTTATGCGCAGTATTTTGTATTTATTAAAAATAAAATAGAAAACGGAATTACGCAATTTTCGAATAGATATCGTTAACTTTAACAAAATTTAAATTTTTAATTTTTTTAAAAGAAATTTTAAGTTTTCTTAATTTTTCTTTAAAAAATGGTTACATTTTAAAACTATTTTGTAATAAAGTTGGGAGTAGAAAAACGATAAACATTTTGCATCAAATTGTTACTTAACATTTTTCCTAAAGAGATTTAAATCAGAGATCTATTTCTTTTAGGATCTTTATTTTTTCTTTTTTATTGAGAAGGAGAAGGGATATTTGATCCCAGATATATTATGTGTTTGCAAAAATTTGTATGATATTAATACTATTTTATTAAAGCCATGACAGGATACGGTTGATTCATCAATTCATCAGCTCTGTCCTACAAATTCTTTTGATATTTGAGCCTAGTTTTCGTCGATAGTTTGTTGTGTGTGCTTTTCATTTCGTTTGGATTCTGTTAGAGAACGTGACTTGTTGTTTACATCATAATTACCATTTCTAAACCTTTCAAACCACTTCTCACAAACAATAGTGAACACAATTCTTTCTACAGGTCTCTTAAATTAGTCTTCTAGTTGCTGCAGCAATGTCACCTAAATTAAAATGGTAAAGCATATGTGCAGATGCAAGGATAAATTTTATTTAATTCCATCTTTAATCACGTTAAACGCTACGTTATGTTTAGAACTACAAATTATCAACCAATTAATTGTGATAGAGTATGTCTAACATTTTAAAACTAAAAAGCAATTAATAAGATAAAGAATCACTACGTCGTTGCTTACATTATGTACATTTATTTGTGGCCTTATAAATTTTTGCCAATAACTAATAGAAAAAATAAAAAAATCTCATAAATAGCAATATTAATTTTATAAATTGTACTTTTATATTAAAGATAATTTGCTACTATTGCCTCCTGGTATAATTCTGAGCTAAAGAATTTTTTATTGGATACTTTTTATACGTAAATATAATTTTATATATCAAAAGAAAATATATAAAATTTATATAAAATTGTTTATTATATATATATATATATATATATATATATATATGCGTTAAGAGGTGCGTGATTAATTTTTTATTTCTCATTTAATACAAGTTAATAATTAATTTTTATTCGGATATTTATTTCAATCGATGAATTAAAATAGGTTAACTTTAAAAGCATCCATTTAATTTATTTATATTATGTTTAATTTCTTTAATTGATGGATAAAAAGAAAATATTAAAAAATATACACCAATAATGATATATATCTACCGCAAAAATCTGCAGTATCGTGCGCCATACACGGTTTTCATTTTTTTAGTAAATTAAATCATTAATCTGTAAATTCCATCGTGTCGCTTCGTACCTTTCTGAGATCGTAGAAAATAATTAGTTTTTTATTTCTTTATTCGCATCGTCGTCCTTCCTGCGAGGCCATTTGAGAACCACTTTCGCGCGGCGAGCAATACGGGTGGTCCACGGCGACCGCGTCGTGGCGGAACGAGCAAATACGCCGTCGGCATTTTTGACGGTGAAATCTGACTAGGTGGGATACCAGGGTACCCCGCGCGCGCTCACAACGGCCATCATCCTCGTGGTACCCCTTGTCCATTACTACTGCTCGTCGTATATACTCGGTGTATGCTCCTTTAAATCGCAGCGCGCAACGTCGTCCTCCGCAAAGACGACTTTGGACTTCTTGTCTCGTTTCTTCAAATGGCTTATAAAAAGCCAAGTGGATCCTCGCGAGAGAGATCCTCGTACGTGCGCGTGCACTTTCCAGGCAAAATAATTCCTTCCCCCCCTACCTACCCCAGTTTTTAAGGTCGCATTAAAATCTCTTCCTTTTTCGAGAACGATCGAGAGCGACCGCGATGTCGAACGAAAACACTCGAATGTTTCCCTCAGAGTCGAAGTCTGCAGCGACGTGTTCTCTCCGTTGTTATTTTAGAAGCCTTAAAGCTTTCGGATTATGTCGTCGAAAACGTAGTGTTACAGCTCTGCATCGAAAATAAATTATTTTTTTAATGCTACGTTGCCTTTTTTCTATTGTTTTGTGATATAACGTTTGAGCGAAAGCTGTCTCTGTAATCAGACTTAAGAGGAAAACAACAGGCCGGTAACGTTGCCAGAGGACGATCTATGACAGCCAGATTGCAAATCGTTCTCTCCTGCCGTGTCTGAGTCCGCTATTTTCATGTCCGTTTCTAGGAATGTTTTATTGGTAGACTGCCAGGAATTTTTGTCAGTACAAAGACGCGCAGAAACGTGTATGTTACGACACAGTCTTAGGGGCCAATGTTTCTCTTCGGGGAACTGCTCTGATCGCCAAACATCGTTCGCCGGAAGGCTCACAAAGTTATCCATGTATCTACACTGAAACACCTGAAACTCCCGACGTCGTTCTCATGTTAATATTCTTAGTAAAAGCTCAATTTGAGCGATTATCACTCGAGTAATATTTTTTTTCGTATCGTCCAATAAGAAACTTTTTAATAAAAATAATCGCATGCGCCAAAAATAACAATATAAGAAAATTATTTGTCTGCCGAATTATATTTATGACAAATACTGACAATGAAAGAAAATAAAAAAAACAAAACAACAAAAAATGCAGACGCAAAGCGGCATTTTACTGATAATTAAATAGTTTCCTTCGTCCGTCTGCGTTGTATTCAATCAAGTTTTTTTAAGACAGTTATGGAATTATAATTCTGAATTGTAATTCGCTAAAGATTCGTTGTAGGCGTACACGTATAGTTTTCGAAACGGGTGAAATAATCGCTCGCTGATTTATGTTTGCAGAAGGTGGTAGGTTACAAAGGGAGCTAACCTACGCGATAGAGGTGCTCGGCGAGGCAACCACCTCGACGCATCAGCTCGTTATTCAGACACCAAAGCATTCCGGAGCAAATATCCTGTACGCAGACGCACTCAAGAAACACTTGACGGTACTGGAGGCCGCGATGAATGTGGAGGTGCACCTGTTCGATATGTAAGTTTTCTCGCTGCGCTTTCTCATTTGTATACGGAAAGGGAATGTCCGACGTTTAATTTGAAAGCCGAATTAATTAAGGAGAGGGAGAGAGAGAGAGAGAGAGAGAGAGAGAGAGAGAGAGAGAGAGAGAGAGAGAGAGAGAGAGAGAGAGAGACTAGGCCTCTCGACGTAATGACGGTATAATTAATCCTCATGATGGGAAGAATCGTGGCATTTATATAGGGTGGTCTGTTACCGATGATATAAATCGGGAGAAAGCAGATTATACGCGAGAGAGAGAGAGAGAGAGAGAGAGAGAGAAAGAAAAAGAAAGAATAAATTGAGAATGCGGAATAATAGATATTTATTTCTTGAAAATGACTTTGACAAGAATTGAAAAATTAATAATTAATTTTATTAAAACTGTTCTACTTTGAATTTGCGTTTAAAGACGCATCATAGGTCAATTTGAATTTATTTCAATTGGTATGAGGATATAAATAAACGTATAGTATCTTATTTAAGGAAATAGAAATAATTTTTTTTAATTTTATGAATAACTTTATTTTTTAATTTTAAATATGGTACTTATTTTGTTTCAGAAGCTTATTAATTTTTCTTAACGATTTATTTCTTTAATACTTTATTATTTACACATGATTTGTGTCTATGGAGCAGTGTACGTTAAAATCTTGTATGAGATAAAGTTTTTGTTTCTTCATATAGAATCATTTATTGTATGTCTCTCTCTTCATTTCATTAAGCGTTTTAAGCATTAAAGCTAATTTAACAGTTAGCTAATATCGCTGTTTTGCAATGTGTCAATACAGTTATCGACGTCTCACTTACCAAGTTCTCACGATCGATTTTGTCTCTACTTTAAGAATGAAATGCCACAAAGTCTCGTAGTCTCACGAATGTATGTATCATTTACAGCACGTGGAAGCTGAAGGACTTGTGTTACGCGCCGAGCATACCCAACTTCGACATGCACTACATCGACCAGGTAATACAGCTAGCACATATATACGCACCGTATACGCACCGAGGCGACAGCGACGGCGACGGCGACGGATGCACACGCGCGCGCACGTACAGCATGAATGGTGCGCGCGCGAGCACGTGTTTACGCACCGTCTCTCGGTCCCATTAGACCCCTAGTGAAGGCATCAATGCGCGCACGTGACACGTGCACGACGCGCGACGTGTCCGCGTAATAACCTGTCGATAGCCGTCGTCGGCGTCGATGAGATGTGGCATATGTTCGACACCGAAATTTTCGAACGCGATGAAACATTCTTTATCAATCCCATCAATCCCAATTCCCACGCTATTATAATCACTATTAAGTATCTCTGCTCTATCCCCCGTTTTACGCTGAATTCCTTTATACGCTCTTGATCAAATTGTTGATCAAAATACTTTCCTACTTCTTTCTTAATTAAATGATGGGAAGTAGGAATTTCCTTCTTCCTTTTTAATTTTCTAGACTGTGAACTTGATAATAATTTTAATGACTCAAACTTTTACATTTTACATATATAAAGAGAATAATGATATTATAAAAGCGGAATTTAAGAATTTAAAAGAGATCATAAATTGATAAGTAAATTACTTTTGAATGATAGTGTAAAAAATATGCTTCGGTCCAGAGATATAGCATGACAAAGTTATAAGGTTCCACGGACCTCGCGGTGTGGCGGTAAAAATAGATACGGCGAGTTAGGGTTAATTCTTCCATGTTTTACTCAAGTATCAAAGTTTACTTTCTTTTTTACGTTGTGTCGTTACTTCTTTATAAGATTACAATAGTCGAAAGATTAACGGACATAATCTATGAATTGATCAACAAGGATTTCATATTTCTCTAGAGAGATAACAATCTGCAAAAGATATTTAAAATTTATGACGTCTTCATCGATATCCGCATGGTCGAAGAGAGATCGACATGCGGGTAAATGCACGTTACATCATTCGCGCGCGACTAACGAGTGAGCAC
This sequence comes from Monomorium pharaonis, assembly GCF_013373865.1. Classification (NCBI taxonomy): domain Eukaryota; kingdom Metazoa; phylum Arthropoda; class Insecta; order Hymenoptera; family Formicidae; genus Monomorium; species Monomorium pharaonis. The sequence continues at coordinate 623,620 of NC_050469.1, read as the reverse complement.
GTTAGAAAACGGCAGCGGCGGTGGCAATGGTATTTCGAGAAGGAAAAACGCGCCGCGTCTCGAGATCTCATCATGAACGCCAATCCTCGTTTCCGGGACATTATAAACGTGTTTCGCGCGAGGGATTGCTTTTTTATGTGCCGACGAAACTTATGCATGACTCTGGCTCTCTCTCTCTCTCTCTCTCTCTCTCTCTCTCTCTCTCTCCTCCTTTTACTTTCTCTCTTGTTATTACATAATATGAACAATTTCATTATCATTTAACAAAAAGATCCAATTGTCTTTTACTTACAAGATGATGGTATCAGTATTGTTGTAAATAAAGATCGGTCCGAGATTTTTAAGGAAATACTTGACAGCTTGTTACTTTTGCTAATAAACAATGGCAACAATGGCGAGAAATGAGCGAAGAGGAGCGAAAAAGGGTTTTCTCCGTATAGGGCGGTAAACAAAATCCGATCCGACTAATATCCGACTCCGACATTAACGATCGTCATACAGTTTTTCTGGGTACTAGGCCATTACGAGGGCCCACCTCTGGGTTCCAGGAAACTTGAATAGGGCGGTCCACGTTCTTTCGTAACCCTCGCGAGCCTTGCATCCTACGGCGGGATAAGATATCATCTTGAATTACTCACCCCGTGCAATATCTAAGCGCTATTTAATCGGAAATCGGTAATTGTCCTTGTCGTCGTCGCGTTTTCTGAATGACACTTGAAAAGCGGTCTCGTCAAACTCGTAATTTGCATTCGTTAAGATGTAGGCCCTTGCGTTCGCTACTCGTGAATTAACATTCGTTCAGTTAACTCGACACTTTCGATTTTCGAAACGTTTTATCAAAACGATGCGATGGAATTCGACGGAATTGAATCGTAGTTTGTATTTTGTATCTCTAATTTTTCGAATTATATTTCACGCGTGAACACACACCTTGCTCTTCTGTGTTTGCTTTTACGTCTACTACGCATAATTCAAACAAGTTAGTACAAATCTCTCTAAATTAAAAATTGTTAAGTTTCATTGTTGCAAAGAAAAATAATATTAATAAGTATCACGCCAATAACAAATAATAATAAACTAAGTTGTTTTAGACTTTCTAAATTGCAATTAGTGAAATTAATGAAAATACACTGATCTTTCAGTGACAATACACCAATTCTGAAGTCGAAATAACTAAAAGACAGTGAATATTATACTTACTGTCACAGTTATAAGGTATATCACAGCAAATCAGTAATAATGATTGCAATTAGAGAGTAATTTTCGTTTATATGCAGTAATCGAATCGAAATAAAAATTTGCACACTGTAGAGATTTGCGCTGTGCTATCTCCTTTCTTTTGATGTAAATTCTTCTATGTGTGTGCAATTGCGTGGGCACAAGCACGCGCCGTGCCATATCGGTTGCACGGGGCAAGGTGCGAAGGGCTCGGGACGAAAGAACGAGCAATTAGCGTTGAATAATGACGCCAGCGTCCTGCAGTGGTATGCGGCATCATGTTAGGTGTGGTTCGAATCGTTTCACGCTAAAACGATCACTTTTCGAAGCAGAAGAAATAATCAAATATTATGCGAATTTTGATTATCTTGAATTTTGTTATAAGATGGAAAATTCTAATGCGTGCGTGTACTTTTTTATTGCCTATAAAACGAAATATATCGTTATCGTCGTTATAGCTATTTGTTATCGTTAAGTGTTCAGCCAATTAATAATAATATTCAAATATTAGTGATATTAAATAATCAAAATTTATTTGTCTGGTTGCAAAAAAATGTGTTTATATTTGTTTATTTGCAGATCTTCGAAAGTATTATTCCTTGCTCCATTATTACACCACTCGACTGTTTCTGGGAGGGTAGTAAACTTTTGGGTCCGGAATTTCCCGTTCACATACCGTAAGTATTGTCAACTTTTCCGCAATTTTAATAGATTATAAAGAAATGTTTTCCAAATTTTTACATTTTCTAAATTTTTCTAGCTAGTTAATGCCAGTGTCAGTATTAAAATGGCACAAATGTTTTGTATGTGGTCTAACGTTTATTAGTAATTTTACCTTTGCGATCATGAATCTGATTTTTATTACAAATTTGAGCAAATAGTAATAAGTTTTAGTTACATCGACGAAACCATATAGATTTTTCTTTTTTTGATTAAACAGTGGTGTAAAGAGCAACAAACGCGTCAAGTGGACGAATTTGAATCCTTCCACATTGTTGGACGAGATAAAGGGGTTTCTGATTTCGTTTCCCTTTAAAACACTCGAGGACTACATGAAGAGGGCTGGAATAACGAACGGCTATCAGAGCAAACCATGCCTGGATCCGCTGGATCCAGAATGCCCGGAAACCGCACCTAACAAAAAATCGCAAAAGGTAAAATCCGTGTAATTGTATCTTTCGTTCGACATTAAAATCGTCATTTTATCGGATTCTACAAAATTGCTGACATAACAAAAGACGAATTATAATATTAAATAAAATATAATATTAAATACAATAAGTGTGAAAACTAAGTACTTGCTTCGACTAAAAGTAGATTACAGAAACAGGACAAGAGTAGAATAGGAATCCGTGATAGCCGTGCTTTGTAATTCGACGAATACACGCTCATAAGTATTGCATTGGATGTAAAAAAAGAAGACGCTAACGAAACAAGATAATATAAAGACTGTCATCGACGAGACATTCGTCCATGCGAATCGCGTCGAGAATAACAAGCGATCGTTTGAAATTCTCTACCGGATACGACGGCCGGTTGTGCGCACGTACGCGGACCGGTGGACGCTTTGATGTCCGCGGAATGATGGCGATGAATATTTAACCGCGCGTCTCCACGCGATTGAAATCGCCGGATTTCTTGCGCGCGTATGCTCGCGAAAGGTTTTGCTCGAGCATCGCTGATTCATTATGATGATAGTTTTAGTTTAAATTAAAAGTCGCTCACTTGTTACAACAGTGTGATATAACTAAAAAATTAGCACTTTAATGGTCTGCAAAATATGTTGAGGATTTAGTACATCGAGTGAAGAGCTAGAGGATACTTTTATTGAAATTAGAAATTTTTGTTTTTGGAATAATTATACAAATTAAATAGAGAAGCGCTCTAAACAGTCAAAACTGGATCTTCCTAGTTCTCAAATTGCGATTATTTTCGGTTTAAGTCAAAATGATATTAAAATAAATATATTTACTTAGTTACTTATATATACAATAAACTTTTAATATAAAAAATTTGCTTTAATTCGTAATGCTATTTTCTCATCGCAACTATAATTATAAAGTGCGATTTTACATAGGGATCGCGAATAAATGAAAAATTAACGTCAAATTCCGCTTAAACCAATAAGAGAATGACGATAAAATTTTACAGAGATATTCACAATAATAGAAGAATCTGTTAAATTACAAATTTTTGGCAACTTTGAAGTGTAATGCAAACATCCTCCTAAAATGACGAAAAGAAATTAAGTCTTCCAATTGAGTCGCGTCTGCGGTTTTTTTTTTTATTCGGGAAACGAGAATGGGAGAAAAGCTCATTGTCTCCGGTTTTAATTAAAAGACGCGTCGCGTAATGACGAATCCGCAGCAATCGGCACGTTCGTCGCGCTTAACGCAAGATAAGAAGACGGAAGGAAGGCAGAGGGGAGGGGAAATGGCTCGGTCTGAATGAAAGGACGATCCCTGCGCGAAAACGGGCGATGAGTATGCGAGTCGCGTGGGCCGCGGCGCGGCGTGGCGGGCCATTAAAATAATAAAATCGAGTGACGTGCGTCATTATTGCGCTACGCCGGTGGTCGCATGCCCGCCTGCTCGGCCCGGCTGAGCAGCGGTTCCACACACGCGCACCGCGCGCATCGCATTACGCGCCCGTCATTTCGGTGTCATTAACATACGCACGGCCGCGCCGGCGTGCTCTGACACGTGCACAACGTGAACCGCATCGCTGTGCGCGCTCTCTCTCTCTCTCTCTCTCTCTCTCTCTCTCTCTCTCTCTCTCTCTCTCTCTCTCTCTCTCTCTCTCTCTTGTATGCGTATATTAACATCGCGAAGAAGAATCCTTATCTCTCTCTCTCTTTCTCTCTCTCTCTACTCTTTCGCTCCTTTTCTCAGACACACACCTATTTCTATTTTCATAACGGGTATCCGCGCTCTCGTACTTAAAGTAATTGCACTTAATGGCCGCGCGCCGTGCATGCGCTTCGGAATATTTCGAGTGTATAGCTGCAGGCGGGGCACGTTGATCGGGTGTTTAAGTCAAGAACCGGCAATCGCGTGTTTCGCGTATGCACGGGGTGTCCCGAACACAGTCGCGCTCGCGACAGCGTTACACTTTTCTCTCGCTAATTCAGTATAATTAATCGTTGAGTCGCGATAGGACATATTGCTATATATATTTTACATTCGTCTAAAAGAAATTTTATATTTTTTTGTTTTGTTTGCGTCGATGATATATCGAAACGCTTTTTCCTATTTGTGTCAATAAGATCGCGTGAACGTATTGGTATTAGAGAGATGCAAGCGTATATCCGCGTCGTGCTGTTTTCTCCTCGAACACGTACCAACCTATCACGCCGTATAACGTACCGGAAGACGGTAGAACGTGTCGCGAGCACTAGTAAAAAGTATGAAAAGCGTGTCAGCGACTCTTTGCTACATTCTACACGCTTCTTCGTGGAATTACATAACGTCGGCCAGGTGTGAGGTAACCGATTTCAATCACACGTACGATCGGAGACGATTGCGAAGCTTTATTTGGTATGCCTTTCCTATGTACCTCGTCCGTACACTTCCGCGATGCAGCGGCACTTAACGATGTGCTTCCAATTCAATTAGGACGACCGTCCAGTCGTACTAACTTCACCTAATTGCATTTAATTAATAAAAGAAGAAATAAAATCTTACATAGAAATATAATAAATATCGCGCCCTTTCCTATATATATATATATATATATATATATATATATATATATAACTTTTAAACTTTTATTCTTTATTTATCATCTTCTCAATATTTTTTTACATATTTTTAACAATTTACATTCTTAAGTCTTACGTTAAAATTCCAATTATATCTAACTTGAGATTAATTGCAAATTCTGCCTTTTTATCTGTTTCTCTGAGAAATTTCAGTTTTTAACGAAAATTTTTCATTTTTGATCGCTTATAAGGCATGCAGAAGTTATGGATGCTTTGATGTTCTTGTAAAAGAAAAATCGATTTAAAATCAGTCAAAGAATCTACAGTTCAGAACGCTAGGCGCAGTATTTGTATTTCTATATATGCGCGGAATGTGTGTGTGTGTGTGTGTGTGTAAAGTCTTGCTCGAGATACGTTCAGATACAGTAATTCTGTGTTGAGATTCTATTCTTCGTACCGCATTGTGGCGGACGCTCATCTGTTCTGGTATGATATAAAGGACAGTGGACAAGGCAGCTTGATCGTCTAAAGTCACGGCCGGTACGCCCTTTTATAGAGCCCTATAAAGTCTCGGTGTGGGGTCCACGACACCCCCGGTTACCTTATAAGAAAGAACGTCGCTCGAACCCCCTGTAATAATTCTTTGCTGTAGGAATTCCTGGCGTGACTTGACACGGTTCTGCCTTCGGTCACGCTTCAGAAATTCATAGATGAAAAACAAAATGTTGCGGAAGGGCTTGAGCTGACAGATAGAAAAAGAATCGCGTTTCTATCTTATTCCTTGCGGTTGAAACGGTTGCCGCTTGTAAAAAAAATCACGGAACTCAATTTAATTTTTAATTGTTATTTTTATTTATTTTTATTATGTGTGTGTATTATTATCGAAATTGAATTAATAATCCAAGAAATCGTTGCTTTGTTCGAAATTGATAGAAATCAATACTAAAACCATATTCAAAAGATTATTTTATCTTTCTAGTTTGCCCGAGTAAAATTTTATTTTTATATAAAAGAATGACCATATACTTATATGCAGAAAATTTTGAAATTTATTTCTTTTCGTGTAACTACACTGAGAAAAAAATGTTAAATTGACTAAATTTTTCAACTGGATTAAATTTCTTCGGTTCAAGTATTTACGCAATTAACTTAAATACATAAAATACTTGAACTTTAATTTAAGTATTTATATATTTGACTGAAATACACAGATAGTTGAATCAAAGAAATTTAATCAAGTTGAAAAATTTAGTCAAATTAACAACTTTTTTTCTTAGTATATGTTGCAACATTTTGCTTAGGACAGCATTTTATTTTTGTATTTTTTTTTAAACATTATTGTTTTCTGTAATAGGTACCTGATGTAGGAGCCGAACTGACAGGTGGCTGCTATGGGTTCGCGGCCAAATACATGCATTGGCCGGAGGAGCTGATAGTCGGCGGCGCCAAACATAACAAGACGGGTCATTTGACTCGCGCGGCCGCGTTACAAACTGTAGTGCAATTGATGGGCGAACGTGAGCTATACGAATTCCTGGCGAACACCTACAGAGTCCATCATATCGATTGGACGCAGGAAAAGGCGGCTAAGGTTCTAGAGACTTGGCAAAGAATGTTCAGCAACGAGGTGAAAAGGCGGGGAGAAATGGACGGGTCAGCGCTGTATAATTTATACGCTTTCAGTACGACAACCATGAATGACATCCTTAGGACGTACAGCAAGGTGTCCATCGGAAAAATCGTAACCGGTGGCATGATTATGGTATGTCTTTCCTAGAAGTAACTCTATGGTTGATTATATATATAAAACTATTTAGAATGATGCCGTAAAATTCGAAAAAGTCTACGCCAAATGTATTACGATTGATTTTATTTACCTATTTTATCGATTCAAAGATTTTATTTTATTTTTCAAGTTGCTATATGCCGCTGTAACCCTCTATCGTTGGAAAGATACGGTGCGTTCGCAAGCCGGAGTGGGAATGGCCGGAGTGATGCTGATTTGCGCTACAGTAGCCGCAGGATTGGGTTTCTGCGCTCTTCTAGGAATTCCATTTAATGCCACCACCACGCAAATAGTGCCATTTCTTGCCCTCGGTCTGGGTGTACATGATATGTTCCTGATGACGCATACGTATGCCGAATTGTCGATAAACGAAGTGCCTAGCAGTGAGCAAACGGGAGTCGTTCTCAAGCGAATTGGTCTGTCAGTGTTATTGACAGGCCTCACCAATGTTGCAACCTTCTTCGCAGCGGCGATAATCCCCATTCCGGCTCTTCGAACGTTCTGCATGCAAGCTGCTATTGTACTCTTGTTCAATCTGGCCGCTATGCTACTGATATTCCCCGCAATGGTCAGTCTGGATCTACGACGTAGGCGTTCTGGCAGGAGGGACATTCTCTGCTGTTGCTTACCGGCGTTACCTAATCGCAAAAAGAATAGGTATTCCGTGAGGTACAACAACACGGTCAAGCAGACAGTCACCAGGGCGATACCGCCTGAGAGACGAGAAACCTGCACGCAGATCTTAACACCGCAAAATGCGCAGAACGAATCCTGGGTATGAAATAAAACATGCATATACATATTGTAGTATATACATCGAATTACATTCTATTTGAAATTATATTGTACAATATTATATTTTAATATTCGATTTATTGAAGATTTAAGAAATTTATTCTGATAAATGATTATTTGATTACACAACTCGAATTCGATAAGAATCAAGAAAGGTTTACTTACGGCTAGCTAAGTAAAACAATATAAAACAATTTGTTTTTTATGTATTTGTATCAAATTTAAATTAGCATTATCTATAAGAATCCCATTTGTGTTGCAGATAGGTGGAAATATTATCGATGTGGATAAACAGTGCACTGAGGAGGACGCGCTGACCGGATGTTCGCAAGATGATTGTTTGAACTTCTCTCTGACGCAATTTGTGTCTCAGCATTACGCATCCTTTATCACTCGACGGACTACCAAAGTGTTCGGCGTAATGTTCCTGATTATTATGGTGGGTGGTGGCTTGTTTGGGGCGGTACGCTTACGTGACGGCTTGGATTTAACCGATTTGGTGCCGCAGAACTCGAATGAGCATGCATTCCTATCTGCTCAGGCCAAGCATTTCGGCTTCTACAGTATGTACGCGATCACCGGCCGAGATTTCGAATATCCGACTAATCAACGATTATTACATGAATATCATGACGCTTTCATGCGGATCAAAAACGTTATCAAGAATGACAATGGTGGTCTCCCTGAATTCTGGCTTGGTTTGTTCCGTGATTGGTTAAAGGGTCTGCAGACGGTGTTTGACAAGGACTACAAGAACGGCTGCATCACCCAAGAGAGATGGTTCCCAAACGCAAGCGACGAAGCGATTTTGGCGTATAAGCTGCTTGTACAGACCGGTCATGTGGACAATCCAATCGACAAGACATTGATTACTCAAGTGCGACTGGTCGATTCAGAAGGTATCATTAATCCACGAGCTTTCTACAATTATCTGAGTGCATGGGCGTCCAATGACGCGCTTGCCTACGGTGCTTCGCAAGCGAATCTGAGGCCCGAACCGCGCCAATGGGTCTACAGTAATGACCATGAGCTCAAGATCCCTAAGAGCATGCCGCTTACGTACGCACAAATGCCGTTTTACTTGCACAGACTCACAAATACACAAGATATCACAGAATTAATCAGTAATGTTCGAGAATTATGCAAAAAGTTTGAAGAACGCGGTCTGCCAAATTTTCCATCCGGTATACCGTTTCTCTTCTGGGAACAGTACATGGATTTGAGGGTGTCTACGGCTATCGCTGTCCTGGCCGCGTTGACTGTGAGCATCTTCGTTGTCGCACTGCTTGTGTTGAATATGTGGGCTGCCGTACTGGTTGGTGCCTCTCTCTTTTGTGTTATCATGCAATTATTAGGGATTATGAGCGTGTTCGGGATCAAATTGAGTGCGGTACCTGCCGTCCTGTTAGTGGTTAGCGTGGGCATAGCTGTTCATTTTATGGTACACATTTGTTTGGTAAGTAACTCGAAAAACTTTATTAATTTGTTTTTAGTTTAATTTTTTGTCCGTTGTTTTGAACATATTCGGTTTATATAAAAAACAATAAAAAACAAACTTTTTTTTAATTAAAAAAAAAATTAAAACGTTTTAGCAATCGTGTTAATTCACCAATTATTACCAATACAGCTAATTGTTGATATATTTATGCATTAACATTTGATTTTGATTGTCTTTTCTGGAATTTTAATATTGTATCGTTATATAATACATATTTTCATTAGTATGTAATTCTTTTTCAGAGTTTCGTCACCAGTGTAGGCAGCAGAGATCGCAGGATGCGCCTAGCTCTGGAACATATGTTTGCTCCAGTTGTTCATAGTGCGTTCACGACACTACTGTCCGTGGTGATGCTTGCCTTCTCGGAATTCAATTTCATAGTCAATTATTTTTTCTTCGTGTTATTCTGCGTTGTCGGCATCAGTCTTGTAAATGGTGTTTTCTTTTTCCCTATTTTGTTGTCCCTGATTGGTCCGTCGGCGGAAGTAATTCCGAACGATCATCCAGATCGTATAGCCACACCAACGCCGCCGGCGTCCCCCATCGTGAGAAGATCTAAGCCACCCACACCACCGAGGAGATCTCACAAAATTGACAACGTCCGGTTGCATGCCGAACCATCGCTGACAACCATCAGCGAAGAGCCCAACTCGTGGCACAGCACGCAAGAGTCCTGTATTATTGTCCACCCGGAACTCAAGGTGGAGACCACGTCTACATGTGGTAATCAGGTGCGTTGAGATTCGCGATTGTTGACCAGCATGAGAGAGCATACTTTCTCCAATAAATTTATCACACTTTTCTGAGCATGACTAACGAGCATGTTCTTTCATTTTGACTAACAGAACTGTAGCGGATCGGATACGAGTGGATCTAGTCGAACATCGCCGATTCCGCCCACGCCACACATCACCACTAAAGTCACCGCAACGGCAAACATCAAAGTCGAAGTTCACACACCATTAACTGGTGAGTACTCATTTTTAAAAATTCTTTAAAAAATTATCCTAAAATATTCCCCTAATATTATTCAAGATTTTAAACTAATTCAAAATGTTTTCTAACTAATGCATGCAACTGTGATTAAATTTTGAATTATTTTATTGTTAATTTTTTATACAGAGAGGTTGTACATTTTGATAATTTCTTTAATATATAGATACAAATTTTTCCAAATTAAAAATTAGAAATTATGTTGAAACCTGTGGACACACACACCCGCGCGCGCGCACACACACATAGTAAAACTCACTCAAAAAGAATGCATATACATGTGATGTTGTAATATATATCTTTAACAAATCATTTTTCGCAGGTTGGAATTAAAAAAACAATATACGTACACATCTTTCTTTTGCTCCATTTGCACCTTGATTTAAAAGAATTATTACTTGAGAATTATTACTATAGCTAATTTCTATAACTTTTTCTAAACAAAAATGTTGCCTTTTTAGTGATATACATATATTTATACATATCTCAATAATACAATAAAAAAGTTAATTACAACATCTACTGAAAACCTATGAAAACTTTAGCACTTATCCAATTTTTTCAAATTAATATGAGAAAATGATTAAAAAAAATGTTTACTTTAATGAAAATTGTAGGTGGAATGGATCGTGAAAAATGCCGGCACTCGGGCAGCAATAGTCGAAGGAGCTCGCGCTGCAGTACGAACGTTAATACTGGGGAGACTTCCAGTTCCAGTTCTGAGCCAGATTCAGACTCTAACGCAAAACACTAATAACAAGTACCGGGGAGACCGGCAGATACTGCTCAAGTACCACGTAAAGCGGGAAAATACAGAAGGCTGACTAGGATAGATTAATAGTTTCCATTATCTCTTCCTGTTTTCCTCCTCTTTCCCCTTCTCTCATCCTTACTCAGTTCCTATCTTTTGTTCTACTTTTTTTTTCCTTAAGTGAGTAATGCAACACGAGTTGTTCTTACTCGGACTTTAAAGACAAGAGTATTATAACGAATCGCATCTTTATAATATATATAGGTACATAAATACTTTTGGAAACAATTTTGTTGCATATTTAATACTTTGCGTTTTGTACATCAAATTTTTTAAAAGTTTTAAATAGTAAAAAGAGAAAATAAATTTTCTCTTTGTAAGGACCAACAATGTATTGGGATAATTTGTTATTAAAAATGAACTATATATTTACAATTTCGCGTATAATAATATACGTGAATTATTGCGACGTTTTAAATTGTTAAACTTCTTCAACCAAGAATTTTTTGTTGAAATGATATAGAAGCAAAAAAAAATACTATTCGATTTCAACGGTATATTGAATGTATGTAATAGTACCAAGGACAATAATGCGTACAACTTAATAAATCAATATATTAGATTATTTTAGATAAATATTATCTAAAATAAATATTTTAGATAAATTTATTTAATTAACGATTTGCGGTGTCTCAAGAGTAATTGTGTCATGTATTACTGATAAGCACATAAGGACTTGTATTCTTTCGAGGTAGAGAAAGAGAATACATGCCAGTGTTCATCGGAGACTGACACCAATGAGTCTGTGTCGGTGAACGTATTCGTAATATTTGCGTAATACATAACGGGAGAAAGCATTTACTATGTATATACATATTTGTTATTTAATTGGAAAGTTAAAGATTTTTAGCTATCACTAGAACGTGATGTTTTTCAAATGTAATCGTGAAATTTCGCGAAAATGACGCTTTATTGTATGACAAAAGCGACAAAATTTCCAGATACTATTTATTTTTTTTTTTACATTAATGACGTGCAGTGTGTATGTATGTGACTACGAGCGACTACGATACTGAATCTCTGAGATCTATTTATTATTTATTTTAATAGTATTCCTTCGGCGTTTTTGCGGGTGTATGTGCGCGAGCGCAATATTTTGTATGCACAAATATATGATGACTTGTAAAAATAATTATTTATATCAGACTATATGAATATACTTTTAGTGCCTTCGACAATAACGGTACTTAATTTAATGGAATATATATTCCTATTCTAATATTCATACCTCTGTGTATAAAATTGTAATATATAGTGTCACAGTGAGATCAATAATCATTGTGATACGCATTGTTACGAAATATGTTACTCGTGAAATTATGTACAATATAAACGAGTATTTCTTATGTCAAGTCAATCATTTTGTATACATATGCGAGATTTGATGTGTGTATTTAAAGTGACGAAAAGCGTCGCGCGAGACGTTTACATTTGTATAAAGTACATGTTGTATAAGCGGATGGGAAAAATAGTCAATATACCTCTAATATACGTATAAATTGTACCATGCCTCTTTTATTTTGCAAATTTCATCGTAAGAATTTAATTATTTTTTATGTAAAGAAGCGGCTACTTGTATTTTTTATTTTATATTTAATTAATATAACCCCATTTTTGTAAATATAAATATTGTAATAAAAAAACATTGCTACTTTTATTGCTATTATGATATCGGCAATCGTAAATAAAGATTGAGATACAAAATTAATTGTATTATTGTAAAGTTTAAATTGCAAAAATTAAATTATTTAAATTGCATTAAAATTATAATTTTTCGTCATGATTTTACGAGTTACTTGGTCTACATGGGTTTCAACTTTCTACGCGAAGCGAGGTCCACCCCCTTGTGCTTACGATCCGACACAAGGTCTGCAATTGTTCTGTTCTACACAGGTTTTCAACTTTTCACGCAGAACTTTTCCGTCATTGTTACTTATTTTATTGTGTTAGATATTTTTTTACTATTTTTTCTGACATTTCTCGCTAAAAACTTCTTCAAAAACCACTTTTGAGAGGCCACAGTTATTGTGAACATTTTCAAATTTATTGACAAGCATTTCTAATGCATTTTATTTTGATTTTTTATTGTCTATTATCCTCCATTATGATCCAATAGTCCTTTATAATAATTCTTAAGAATGCCCTTCCTGATATTTTCAGGTTATTTTTATGTTTAACGTTTACAAAGTTACGTTGGATATATGTATATTACTTTACATAATTACTAAAAATTTTTTCTAAAATTTTTATAAAAAACATTTCACAATTAAGTTGTTCACGTAGATAAAAAATGATCATTCTACATGTAATCCATTTTTAATTAACATTAATTTCTAAGCTTCAAATAACCATAATTTTTAAAATCAATTATAATGTTGATTCTATATACAAAATACATATATATATACTATTGCAAATAACATGAACATAACAAAAAACTAATGAAGACACAACTCATGAATCATACTAAGAAAAGTTAACCAGCTTTTCAATGTTGTTTTGTGGTAAAATAATACAACAGATAAAACCGTATTTTAATCTATTAATTTCTTTCTTTCTTTTAGTTATATTAGGTTTTTATTATTAAATATATAATGTGGATATACAAAGTGCGCGTGCGCATGCACACACAATAAAGGCAAGATATTAGCAATAAGAGACAAATGTATATTTTTCAAAATTCTATTTTATTTTTTTTCATATTTGAAAAACGAAATAATAGTTTTATTATAAGGTTTTTATTTTTGCAGTTACGTTTTCTCCGACTTGTCTAATATTTCTTCAATAGTATGTATCTTTTGTATTTATGAATAAATATTTACTATCTTTACATAGCCGCCTCCATTTCTTCGATAATTTCTCCAACCACGTTGTCCACTGTGATCATAACTAAAAATAAAATTTGCGAATAAACAAATATAAAAATATTTATTCATATCTTTTATACACACATATGTTTGTGTGTATTTTTCAAATTACAACTTTAATCAAAAGTTAGACATGCACATCTATATCTTTTTTCTAACTAGAACATTACATTTCGTAAAGTTAAAGTGACTAAAAATTTGTATCTTACACAAGTACGCATGAATTAAATAAAAAATTTGTAACTTCTATGCTAAAATGCATAAATACAAATGCAGACAATTCCTAAGAGCTCAGTGATGTTAAAAAAAAAATTAATTTATTAACAATCAAGACGTGGAAGCACTCTGTTTATCCCAACATATCCATGCAAACACGAATATGTAAAATAAAAAATTTTTAATCATTGCTTCTGAGTTTTGTGGTAAAATATACAAGTATAAGAACAATGTCTAAAATAAACAATGTTAGAAAAAATTTATTAACAATTGAGTCGGTAGCACTTTGTTTACTACAAAGTATCTGCGCGAACATAAATATAAAAATAAAAAATTTGTAACGTTTGTTTCTGCGTTTTGTTCCAAAATGTAAAAATGAGGGCAATGTCCAAGATAATGTGATGATAGAAAAAAATTTATTAAAATCTCGAATCCTGGAAGAATTTTGTATAGTCTGAAGTACTCATGCACACAAATATTTATAAGTTTTGCATAAAAAAATTATTTTTGTGCAAAAAATTTAAATTTATTTCAAGCACGTTTCATGTGTTGAATTATATTTATGTATGATGATATTAAGGCTAAATGGCGCGCGCAATGTTATGTTCCAGCACAAGATAACATATATAAGAAGTATATAAATAATATACTTTTCTATCTGCTGTTGCTCTTGATGTTGTTGTCTCTGCTGTTGCTGCTGTAACTGTTGCACTTGTAATTGCAATGAATTGAATTGTTCCTGCTGTTTGTTCTGTAACTGTTGCACCTGTAACTGCAATGAATTCAATTGTTTCTGCTGTTGCTTCTGTAGCTGTTGCACCTGTAACTGCAATGAATTCGATTGTTCCTGCAGTTGAAGCTGAATTTGCGTCAAGGACTTTAATACATCCTTTAGTGTCTGTTGCTGTTGTTCCATCAGCGACTGCATTGTAGTCGGTAGTAATTGTAATTGTTGCAATACCTGCTGTTGCTCTTGTATTTGTGACAATTCCTTTAGTACCATCTTTTTATCTTCTTCTTCTAAATATATTACAAAATTAAGAGCTTAGTGTACTTGTAGCTAGTTTCATTTCAATATATTAAATTAGAGTAGAATACAGTATGTTATATTGTAGTAAAGCATTATGATATTTTATTATTATATTATTATATTATCATATGACAATATTACTTTTATCCTGTGCTACATCAAATTATATTATACTGTATTGTTCTATTACACACAACTATGCAAAGGCAATATAAAATGTACAGTTATCCAAAGCTGAAAGGCATGGATTAAATACATATATTACATAACTAAATTTTGAAAAAATTGTTTATCAACAATTAAAATAAATATTAAAACATTTATTTCCATATTGCTATTTTATGTTTGCAATAATAATCTTTATTAATCTTTGCGCTCTAATTTCTCAAATAAATTGTTTCTCATAGAAACTTTTAGACTTATTTTAGAAATATTTCAAGTTAAAAGTGAAACATTTCATCAAAATTATGAAATAGTCTGCAATATTTCTGAGATAACTCTGAAATGGCAAAACATCCATGATTCTTTTATTTAAAATTTTATAAAAAATAAAAGAATATGTCCAATATATAAAAATACAACTACTTAATCATGAAAGTCATAGCTGGATTTGCAATCTAATTAATATAATAAAGGTAAATAACTAAAATTTTTTTAATAAAAAAATGTATTATTATACAGGGCGAGTAAAGTTTAGAAATCCTGAAATATTTAGAAATTATTTTTGTTGAAAACATTAAACAGAAAAGTTTAAAGGTTTTAATCCTTTAACAGCTAATTTTTTTGTATTGGTTATATATATATTTGACACAATAGATCTAAAATCAGATATTATGTAAAAACATTTTTTAGAATTTCCCAATCCTTATAAATTATCCCCAAATAAAAAAAACATTCCTAATGCAAAAAAATGTAATATCTTATTTTTTGGTTGATTATTGGTTTATTATACTCTGAGTTATAGAAACAAGTATTGCAGAACATATATGTATGTTTTTCATAAACTTACAGACCATTACTATTTGTACAAACTACCTCTATATTATAAAAAATATCTGCATTTGAGACATTGAAAGTCAATAATATATATGTATGTTGTTTTGAATTACTTTGAAATAAAAATAAAAATTATTAGTATGTACTGACAATCATTTTTTACCATTATTTGATAATTAAAATTGTTTCATCTTCAGGCTTATATTTACTATTCGTGTGTATGATGTGTGTTCTAATTTTCGCACAATTTAACATACTGTATAGCTGAAAGAATTTAACCTTCATACTAGGTTAAATACTTTTATGTAGCTCTGCCCATTCTTTTCAAAATAAAATAAGAATGGTATCAATAAGTTCACTTTTATAGAAGTTATTGATACCTTTTTCGAAGGTGATATGTATTATATTATATGTACGCATGTGGACAAAAATGGCTGGCCATATAAAAAGTTAGCTGTTCTCGGATTTCTGTAGTGCATATAACGTATTGTATAGAAATTGAAACGCGGCTAACTTTGTATGGCCAGGCATTCCTCACGTGTGTATTAATAATCATTTTGGTATCATTTCGATGCTACGACTTTTTGTACGTCTTTCATCAACTTTACTGTGTGGTAGAGTTCAAAAAAATGTCTGTTCCAACATTTCATGACAATTTGCAGAATTCTTCCAGAATTGTTGTACATAAAATATTGCAAATGATTGAACTCTTTCTGAAAACTTTAATCCATACACCAGTGTGTGGAATTCTAACTAACCTGCCATATTTATCTTCTAAGTCACTAATCTTTAGTCTCTCTACTGTCTAAGTCTACTGTATCAGTACTGATCAGTACGAAATGCGTATCGAATTTCGAAATAAGTTCTTCAATTGTTTTTACACGCCCAATACCGCTACGCATAGAGTCGCTACATTCGCATCTGTTTTTTCGGTAAACAGTTGAACATAGCATTAAATGTGGCGCCAGTGCCACCAGCGCTCCCATTCGTTATTTGTTGACCATAGAGCTTGTATTAATGGAGGGGCCATTGCTATGGCCGGAATTCATAAGTCGAATCTTATTCAAGTTCCAGCTTAAGCACGATCTTGAGACGTCAATGCTGTTATTTCATTGGTTAAGTAAGTCTCAAGTCGGCTCGAAGCTAGACTTAAGACAATAGCTGCGGTCCACTTGACTCTACAAATGCTTCGAAGCGTTTGATTGACCAATCGAAACAAAGATTTTTACGAATTGACCAATCAAAGAATGCTTTGAAACGTTTGTAGCGTCAAGTGGACCGTAGCCAATGCTTGAGCTTAAGATCGGTCTATGGTCGGTATTCATAGTCGAATCTTATTTTAAGATCGTCTCAAGTAATGTCTTAAGATGCTAATACGGCTCTGTGATTGGTTGATGGCATCTTAAGACTGTACTTAAGATAATCTTAAATATAAGAATCGACTATGAATACCGTCCTATGAATCCCGTCCTAGGGCCATGTACAATGGAGAGTCGTAGGCCGTAGCAGTAGTCGTAGAAAATGTCTCCACTTCGTATTGCTTTACTGTTTACAGCCTACAGCAGACATTGAGCCAATTCATTGCGTGCTTACCATGAACGTTGGGGCATTCGGGATTAGTTTTTGGTCGCCTTTCTTTGATGGCCGGCTTGTATGTTATTGCTACGTCGTTTTTATTCTAGACAGCATTGCCGTAGTTTTAGTGCTGTTAAGGCCCTCACACATGAATTGACATATGGTCTGTTCTTTCTAGCTGCACTGTTGCACTGGTGCAATAAGTTAGAATGAGAAAAAATATACTTGTCTTACTTTAACTTATTGCACCGGTGCAATAGTGCAGCTAGAAAGAACAGACCAATAACCATAACGTAAGGTTTTGACGCATCGGATTGGGAGACCATAACCGTAACCTGCCGTAACCGGCTAATTTAAGTACGTGATTGGTTGAAACCTTACTGTTACGGTTATGTCAATTCATGTGTGACGGTCTTTACAGCTAAAACACTCCATTGTAGATGGCCCTTAAGGCCGGATCTACAATAGGTGTAGTAAGCCTTATGCCATAAGAAATTGACCAATTATAATCGAATATGAGAAGAATAATCGAATATAATTGGTTAATTCCTTATTACTTAAGGCTTACTACACCTATTGTAGATCCGGCCTAAACGTAGTCAATGACGCCGTATGTACCAAACGAGTCGCCAAAAATCGCCTTTTACAAAGGAAAATGGTCATGATTGGTCGTAAAAGGAGTGGTAGGAGTGGGAGCAATCAACCGATGTTTCACTAAAATTTAAATTCAACAGGGTGTGTGTGGTTCGTTACGTGTGCTCCGAAAACATTATTTTACATTTTTTGATATAATATCTGATATAATAATTCAATAAAACACAAGGAAAAAAAAGCGATATATTGGAATACCGCGATTGAAGTAGGTTTTTTAGGATTTTCTGTAGAAAGAGGAACTGGAATTGTTGTAAATTTGGTTAAGTTCAGGTATGGCTTGTTGTTCCAACTTCTTGATAAACTTAACTATCAGGTAAATATGTGTCTGCCTTTATTTATTTAGCAAAAATGGAGATGCTTATCTGATAGGTAAGTTTACCAAGAAGTTGGAACAACCAGTCCTATGTCTAATAAACACATCACACATACATAAGGCTATGCCCACACAATTTCCTTACATTAAATATATTTTATATATTCAATACAAGTATAAAATACAAATTTAATATGATATATTTAATTGTCTAATGCAATTTGTGCAGTAAGCTATGCTCGATGAAAATAAACCTGTGAGACAGGATGACGATAATCTGGAAAAGATAATTGATACACAAGCCAAGAGACTGCAAGAACTCAATGCGGCCACAATATTAATAAAAGGTATATTATCATTGTATTTGTTGATTTTTATAGGATAGAGAAAATATTTATCCTAGGGTATTTTACTTTTTATAGGTAAGCAAAATATAAAGGATGAACTTCGGAGAGCATATGAAGAAGTATTACAAATTTCATCTAGTATCTTGGAAACAAAGAAAATGTTACTAAGAATAAATGAACAGAGCTTGCGTTCCAAGGTAAGTGTTAAATTATCTTCAAGAATTTATTTTTATTTAAGATAAAGGATTAAAAATAAATAGAATAAAACTTTTGTTTACAAAGGAATTATTGACATTGATTGATGCTTTGGACAAAAGAATTCTTCATCAAGAAGAGAATGTTCCACCTGAACTTATACAAGGTTACCAGAATGCAACTGTATCCTCCCCTCATATGTTAAAGTGCACTGTAAATTCAATGCACCACCAGTTAACAGCACAAATACCTAGTAGTAGTAAAATAATTGAAAAGCTTAAAAAGACAGATTGTAAAAGAACTCTTTTTAATGAACCAGAAGTATGTCCAACAATACCATTTATTACTTTAGAAGAATTTAATAAAGTGCCTAAATATATTATTGGGAGGCAAACAACTAATAATTTGGATACAATTAATAACTTTATAAGTGCTATTAATCAGACATTAATTGCAAAGTATACAATTTTATCATTAGGCAAAGCTGCTGCTCAAAAAAAAGGTGAAATTAATTTATTTTTACATTATAAGAAGCAGGAATTTGACATCCGAGAAGAAAATGGTAAGTTTTTAGTTTCAATAATTTGTATTGATATACATATGTTGATATAAATAATTATAACAATGTATAAACATTAAATATCATGTAAACACAACTTAATAAATTTTTGAAATAATTTTCAGGATACCTCTACTTTTTCACAGCTGAAGATTTTTATAGACAAACAAAAACAAAGATTGATAAGCCCAAGTTAAATTTGTTAACTGCATTGCGCCATTGCAAACGTTTACGAGAATGTAGGATAAAAAATGATTTACGATATGTAATAATATCAAATTAATTAATATTATTTTTGTATATATAAATATACATGAATATTCATCATGAATTAAAAAATACATTCTAATACTGATATTGTATATTGATGTAACATGGTCAGTAGTTTTAGAATATGAATATGAATATGTGAATGAAATATATGCATAATATATTTCTTGAATATTTATTTGTGAAATATTAATATTTTTATACATGAAATTAAAAGAATCAATGTGTAAATGATTTGCTTTTCTCTTAAAATTTTTTATACATAAATGTAGAAATATAAATAAAAGAATATATATATATATATATAAGTAAAAATATGTAAAGTGTATAAGTTGATTATTTTGTCACCAAAATTATAATTTCTTTTTTATCTTTGATAAGATTAATTTTTTATCAATATTTAAATATTTTAAACTAAATTTAATGGATATTATTTGTCAATTTCTATTAACTTGTATACTATATATGAACCAAATAGAAATTAAATTATACATAACCTCCATATCTTTGCTGTCTTATTTGTATTAATTTGAAGACAATAGAAGCAATAAAGAAACAGTTTCATTTGTTTTTCTGAAGTAACAGGCAATTATTTCTAGTTAGTTAACCAATTTCTTTGTTTGTCTTTGAAGAAGCAATCGTGGTAGCAAGAAAATTCACTATATAAAGAATATTGAGTTTGCCATGAATATTTAAATATTTATGTTCTTTTCAACAAAAGAAAAGGTAAGTCTGTTCTATTTTTATAGTGACATTTCAAGTATTATTCAGTGTATAAAATAATTTTATGATATGATCAATATGTATTATATTTTTGTTTTAGATAGTTTTATTGTTATGTAAAATAAGTAAAAATTGTAGAAATTATAAAATATCAAGTGATATCCCTTGTAATTGATAAAACAATTGTAAAAATCATAATTTTATAATAGTACATATTTTGCGTAAGATAAATATAAAAGGGTTGGATTATTACATTATATGAATTTGATTTACAGTGATAAAATATGTCAAAATCAGAATCAATTAGTACCTTAAGTGATCATGAAGATGATATTGACAATTTGGATGGTTCTTTGATATGGTCTCAAGAGGAGCCACTTTCTTCCAATGAAATATTGGAATTATCAATGCAAGATAAAAAAGAAAGTGGATTGCTTGCTCTCTGTCGATTGTGTGCTGGTCAAACTACTAATCCAATATATATCTATTCTGAATTTGGAGAATCAATGAAATTGGCACATAAAATAAATACATGTTTAAGTGTTAAGGTAAGATATTTTATTAAAATTAATTTTATAAAACATACACACATACACTGTACATGGTGTTCACAAATGTATATATTAACATACTTTTGTCCATGTATACTATGTATAATGCTTATGTAAATATCTGTATTATATGAATGATTTATTGTAGATTAAGAAGACAGACTCATTGCCAAAGCAGCTTTGCTTGAGCTGTGTTGAGAAAGTAAACTGGTATGACAATTTTGACACACAATGCATTAAAGCAGAGGAAGTCCTTTCAACAATACTAAAGGAGAAGCAATCTTTTAACATTTCTAATCAAATCTTTTCTAATCAATCTGATCAATCCTGTCCCTTATGCATAAAAGGCTTCATGAATATATGCGAAGAGACTTTCAAGAACACAAAGGATCAGGAATTATATGAGAATGATATAATTATAGAAAGCAGTGACGAGGAGAATATATTTAATAATGTTAAAGTCAATAACGAAAGTGAAGAAAATTATTCCATCACATTACAATATTTGGGAACTAGTCAGAAATATCTAAAATGTGGAGCATGCATGAATCTTTATCACACCGAGGAGACACTAAACGATCATAAATGTAAGCCCAGTATACAGAATACAACAAAACCGTACAAATGTCTTGTATGTGACAAGACGTTTACTTTTGAGGAACGATTAAACTTTCATATGCAATTTCACAAAGGCGCGAAAGCATTATATTGCGAGATCTGTAAGATAACGTTCGGTAAAGAGCTGAAGTTGTTTTACCACTATAAAAGACAACATTCTAAAGAGATTAGTGTCTCGTGTCTGCAGTGTGGAAAGTTATTCGAGAATCAGGAAGCGCTACGAGTGCACGTTTGCGTCGACGGTAAAAATCGACCTCACATTTGCGAAGTGTGCAACAAAGGATTTTTCGATGGTTACACTCTGAAGCGTCACGTAGTGACGCACCTGCCCGAGAAGCCTTACAAATGCTCGGAGTGCTCAAAGAGCTTTACGCAGAAATCAAGATTGAACAAGCATGTCGCGAGTCACTGCATCATTATTGAGAGCAGCCAGACCGTCTGGAAATGCATCCAATGCGGGGAAGTGTTCATCTCTTGCGATGACGCGGACATTCATTACAAGATAATACACGAGGATAAGATCACGCTGAT
Organism: Monomorium pharaonis; assembly: GCF_013373865.1. NCBI lineage: Eukaryota > Metazoa > Arthropoda > Insecta > Hymenoptera > Formicidae > Monomorium > Monomorium pharaonis. Next base: position 601,374 of record NC_050469.1, on the reverse strand, counting down.
CGAGGAGCTATCGACATCCAAGCTGTATCATTGCGAGTTTTGCAACAGCCATTTCACCAACGCGGACAACTTAAAGACTCATCAAAAGCGTCACGTTGTCGAAAGACCGTACACTTGTAACACATGCATGGCCACTTACAAATCGTTCGCGGAAGCTGTTTTACACTGGAGGGAACATCCCAGATTGTTCAAAGTTCTCGTCGTCTTCCTATGCGACGTCTGCAACAAGGACATGAAGGAGTTATCCCTGCTGTACAAGCATAAGCAGAACCGGCACGACCGTGCATCCAGATTATCCGAGTCAGGCGACGCAAAATTCATCTGCGAACTCTGCGGGAGTGTATTCGATAAAAGCGAGAATATACAGGATCACGGACGAGATCAATGCTCCAAGTTTCCCTGCGACATTTGTGGCAGTCTGCTGCCTACGGCAAATTCGTTAAACGCACATAAAAGGCGACATAATGGATTGAGGCCGTACGTTTGCAACATCTGCGGAAAAAGTTACACTCAGTCAAGTCACATGTGGACTCATAAGAGATTTCACATGGGCATCAAGCCTTACGCCTGCGAATATTGCGATCAGCGTTTTACGATAAAGCCGGACTTGGCGGATCACGTCAGGAAGAAGCACACGAGGGAGAGGCCGTTCAAGTGCGACGTGTGTAACAAGGCTTTCCTGACTGGGTCCGTGTTTTATCAGCACAGATTAATACATCGTGGCGATCGCAGATACAAGTGCCATTACTGCGAGAAGGCTTTCACCAGAACAGAGGCTTTGAACAACCATATCAAGATACACACCGGGGAAAAGCCGCACTCATGCGACATATGCGGTAGATGCTTCAGACAAAAGGGAGACATGAGGAAACACAGGCGCACTAAGCACGCTTCCGAATAAAACTAATCTTGAAAGGGTTTTCTCAGATATCAACTCGTTATTTTTTTCCATTTGTTTCCATTTTAATCATTATACCAATAAGTAATTAAATACGCACGTAACGGTGTATTTGTGCAAAATAATTTTTACTGTAGTAGATACATATTGATTATCCTACAAGTTTGCTTTTTCAATAAATAATAAAATACAATTAATATTTTACAAAATGTGATATTAAATTATCATAAGCAATAAAAAGAGAGATAAAGACATACAATAATCTATACTACATTATTATTATTATTATTATATGTAATTAATATAATGTAATGTATATGCATGCAAAATATGTTATATGTAACATTTTATATGTAATGCATATTAATATATTAAACATGTAAATTAATAATGTTATAAGAAGTTATATATACATAATAAGATACGAAACATATCATTAAGTAACAGTTTGTACATGTATTAAAGTGTATAACGTTAGATCTTTCCAAAAAATTACTGCTACAAATTATGCATTTATTTTGTATAGCATATAATTTTATATTTACCGCGAACCAATTTTAAACAGCCGCGAGGTGGGCCGGGCCAACGCACGATAGGTGCGTTGCGCACGCGCTAGCGCGTTCTGGAACAGGTGATGCTACATATTTGCGATGTATGATATGATCGCCGTCATCGTGCATCCAATCGTCACGCACGGACGACCTACCGTTGGACGACTCGTTACCTGGCTGTGATAATTCCAGAGATCCGTCGCGCCCATATACGCGGACACGCGCCGCGAGGTGATCACCGAGATGACAGTGTCGAGATAGAATTGTGCCGATAGGCATCGCAAGATCCAGAATTATTGAGCTGGGTACGTGGTGGTAGCAGCCCCGAGAGCGACGGTGAGACCAAAGACGTCGTCGCCGTCGGCGGCGTCGTCATCATTGTCGTCATCGCGTGAGAGCTCCGCTTCGGAACTCCACCTTTCGCTCGGCCACGGGAAAACCCTCCCCGAGTCCGTGTCCGAGAAAGCGACTTAACCTTAACGCGTTTGACATACGGATGTACGCATGGAGTGGAAGGGACGGCGTAGTTGTAAACAAAGCTTGCGTACCCGACCGAAGAGTAGTGAGATGCTGGTCGAATAATTCCGCGTTATCCTAATGAAACGAGGGACTTATCATTTTAAATCTCTCCTTCCCATTCCATTGACATTTGTAGAAGGTAAAATGTGTTGATGTTCTTTAAAACAGGAGAAAACCATGGCTTTCCCACCTTTAGTCAGCTCCACACCACCGCCCTTAGACAACTTCGGAGAGTCCGATGAGGATGAATTTGGAGACTTCACTGGTGGAATAGATGGTACTTATGTATAAATTAATTGCAATTGTGTTTAGCAAAGTCTTAAATCATATTCCATATTGTAGCATGTAATTGTCTTCTAATTGGTAAAATGGTTATTATAGGTTTATCTGTTTCATCAGAGTCCCCACAAAAACTTGTCACTCCGATGCAAACACCAATAGCATCACAGAATATATCTCCTAGAATAAATGGTATTAACGAGTCACCAGTATTGGATAGTTGCTCTAAGATAAACAAAGCTTCAAAATGTGGTGTTATCGATGATCTGTTGATCGTCGAGAAGACGGAGAACAATGTGAGCCACATAAGATTGAAAGATAGAACAGATAATAGTAATGTATTGGAAAATAATTTTCAAGACTCTAGTATAACGGAACACAATATATTAGATTCATCTAGGAGTGGCGAGTCGTGTAATGTTGAGATTAGTAATAGCGTTGATCACGTTTGTACTCGGAATGTTTTAGCTAAGGAAAATTTTGTTGATACAGATATAATTAGTAGCAACAATAGTAGTTTAGCTGATAGTGTAAAAACAGCTAGTGAGCAGGAGGGATCGTCGAATGGTTTGGAGGCAAATGACGAGGTAGAACCCGTGAGTCTAGACTTGGAGGATCCCACGAGTTCGCCGGACATTCTGCAACAATTGGACGATGATTTTTATAATTACGAACAGTTTAAAGATGCCACTGAATGGGACGACGCTGATAAAAAAGTGGATGTAACCATGACGGTTCTGCAGACGGATTATATGAACGATAAGCCTAATTCTATGGATGCGGAATCTAACGTAACGGATGAGATTGAAGAAACTTACGCGCCATACGGCGGGAATGAAATCTGTGTCAATGATACTAACGATAAATCTACCTTCAGTCACGACGAGAGGACAATTTCCAGTTTTGTTACCTCACAGGAACTTAATGTAGATGGTACCAATGTTTTTAGACAACCAGACTGCGAATTCAGTATTCAGTCGAAATATATAGAAATGTACGATGTAATATCTAACACCGAGACGAGTAATGAGAAATCGAGTAGAACTGCAAATAATTCTTTCCGTTTTGATTTTGCTTTCGACGACGATACTGTAAGAGAGGAATCAAATTTAGATGATACATCTGTACATCCACATATTGAAGACATTCACCTTCGAAACTCTAGCAAAAAAAGCGATACGAGTACTTTTCCTAATAATTTCTACGATATAGCTGATGTAAAAAATACTGTACAATCAAAAGAAAACAAATATTTAGCAGTAGAAACGAAAAATCAAACTGTTCAAAAAATAGGTATGAATGAGGCGAGTGAGGAAATTTCCATTTATTCCGAAGAAAAAGAGTCAAGTAACGAAGAGACACGAAAACAGTATATTCCGGAAAACGGTTTTGACGCACACGTTAATTCCAATTTTACAGAATTTATGGAGCATAGGGATTTCGACAATGTATCGGAATTGACAAATAACTACAATTCGATATCCAGTAATGGTACATACGAGACAGTACAAATTCATGATTTACATACATCTCCAGTTGATGCATCTTGTATACAAAAATTTTCACCAATTAAAGAAGCTTCACTGCCATCTACTAATGCATCCCTCGACTGTTTAAAGGCTAAAGTTAATATTACGAGTACCACAAGCAAAGATAGTGCCACATATAAAAACGAAAATTCTGTAATATATTTTAGCGATGGTGAATTTTATGATTTTCACTTACAAGTGATTGAACCAACAGCAACCGAAGCACAAGAGAATAGCTGTCCTGGATTCAATAGTCCTGGTGCAAATAATGAGGATGATGATTTTGGCGATTTTACCAATTTTTCAAACACAACGGTAGAATTGAAATCTGATGATACGAAGGAACTGAAGGTACCTGAGGACGATGATTTTGGAGATTTTAGTAATTTCGAAATGTCAACGGATGTAGTAGAAACACAACAGTTTAGTTTAAAAAAATCTATATGTCGGATAGAAAATAAGAATGTGAGTTTAGGAATGTTTATATAAAATAAGATTGCTAGCAGTAGTTTAGTAGAGTAACCAGTGCGTTGCTTTTATTTAGATTCTTAGTCTTGCATTATACATAAATAATATAATTTAATATCTTTTGATATATATAATTTATAATCAAAAATTAAAATTTCAGGCCGCGAATAAAATAGAAGATATAATAACAAACATGTTTCCTATAGTTTCTGAACATAATAAAGTTGAATTGAAAGCCTTAATAGATAAGATGGATAAAATTTGGAAGAATGTGAAGAGCGTGGAAGAAACCAATGCTCTTACTTATCAATGGGCGAACAGTAGTAGTAACAACGTTCTTTTGAATGCTCTTGGCATCGATTCCCGGAATATTGTAAGTATGCATAATAATTTCCTCATTAAAATATTTTACACATTTATAAAAAAAGAGTAATATTTATAATGTGAAATTAAAGCTGTTTGGACCGAGATGGAATCCGAATATACCGAGGTTTGCTGCAAATCTTGGTTTTACTCCATTAGAGCCAATTAAAGCTACTGCTGAACCTCAACAGTCTTCTGCAGCCAGTATCAGCAAGATGCAGGGTACAGCTTGTTCAGATGTAAGTTGAAGCTTTATTTCTACAAAGTACGTGTAAGTATGTAAATATATATTAATAAATAATTGTAATGTATTAGGAAGTACCTGCCGCCCAATTTGATTGGAATAGTTCTGGCCTTGTAAATCCTCTAGATGCTAGTAAGTATTTATTGTAATTGCATGTTTGATAGTTAAGATATTGCATTAAAGAAAAAAATGCTATATGTCTCATATTTTGCTAAATGATCATTACCACATATAACAAAGTAGAGAAACAGAATATTTTCTCGAATAAATATTCTGTATTTAAAAGTAGAATGGTGTTGTCTTATAACATAAGGATCAAGTGTGTGTTGAATTTTGTCCTAAATGTTGCAAAAAATAACGATACAGGTGGTGGTGGTGGGTTATCCGCTCTTCTGCCTCTGGATTTGTTGTGTCCATTTGACCCTCTACTAACACCCCATTGCTCCACACATTCCGAATCCTATCATCAGTCATCTTGCTCAACGAACTCCGTTTATCACTGTAAGTGCTCAAGCTATAATCTGTAATGTCTTTGTCTTTGCACATGCATATACGTTCTTAATTCTTGTTTCAAATAGACAGATATCTTTTCTAAACGTATATTAGACGTATATCAAGTATCAAGTAGATTCCATTGTTTAATTTTAAGCATTTATAATATTTTTAAAATTATTCCATACATCCATTAGTTACTTAATCAATTTTTATTATTAATACAGATCAATCAGAAGCAGTTGTACAAGAATTAAGTAGTCAATCCGTGAAATCGCAAAATTTATCTGAATTGACGAGCAGTTCACTAAAACAGCAAAAACTATCTCAGACATCCAAAATAATAGAACCATTGCCAGGACCCTGTACAGTGGAATGGAAGAAGTCGGAGTCAGATTTCGGAGTCAAACAGAAAAGCAATCCATCGCATCGAGCATTGAGAAGTGTCCCTCTGACCAACAATAAGTCATTTTCAGTAAGCAATAATACCTCCAGGGTACAAGAGTATCATAGAAAGGTAGTGGTAGGTAAAAAAGAGAATACGCAAGGTGCGGAACACGTGGTCATGGACCGATATGGTCGACCAATGACTGTGCAAGCCGAGACCGTGAAAGTTTTGAATCAATTACCGGATTTGTCATTTTTGAATGCGAGAACTTTGCTGTTCAATCGCGAGCAGAGGCAAATTGTACCGGATCTGGGCGCTATGATAAATCGGAAGATGCCTGGCTGAGTAACATCGGTCTGAATGCGAGTTTGAAAGGGCAAACGCGATAGGAAACTTCCCAGAGAATCTGTTGCGAGGTGGATGTTTCTAAATGACTCATACAATCAAAATGTACTTCTGCTACCTTTCAAACCTGTGTTCAGACCAACCTTTGATCCAACTTTGGCTCTTCCACATCAGGAAAGGGTAAAAAGACGTCACGTGTGAAAGACACTGTCCTACATTAATCTATTCGCTTGCGGCACCGAGCAATGCACTTCGACATTCCGAATCGTCATTGTTTTGTGATTTTATAGCGCTACTGGTATTGTTACTGAACCTTTGAAAGTCTTTACTTTGTTGCGCAATTGTAATTTAACGTTGTACCGATCGTTTCGGAAATTATGGCACATTTATTTCGTTAACTCAACAGTTGTATAATCTTTGTTAAGGCCATTTTACATTGGTCATAGTAGTAAGAAGTAAGCATTAAGTAGGCCAATCACTATCGATTATTTTTGAATCGTAAAAAAAAATGGGTCAATTTGCTTACTATTTACTTACAACTACTGCTACAGCCATTGTAGAATAGCCCTTAAAGATGGTTTTACGTCCTTAATTAGATATAAGAGCTCACACATTCGGCCATATTCTAGTCTACAGTCTTTAATAATTACGTTTTATATATTATATATTAAAAGAGATTTATTCGAGATGTTTGTTTTCGACGATAATTGCGGGCAATTGAGCAGCGCTGGAGTATTACATTTCCGCTTATATTTCAAATTTGTAGTTTATTCATATTTCAAAAATTTACCTAATATTCTGGAACTACTTTTGGATAAATAAACCTGAATATTTACCTTATACATTCAAGGAACCGCGCGTACTTTGTACGATGTTTATCTGTTACAATTTCAAACAATCATATTCCCACAATCAGTCATATAGAGAATACATACATAAATACATACACACACTTTAACTATCCCAAGTAAAAACTATATACTAATTGTAAGTCAATTATCGTAGATTGACGAGATTGATATTTGTAATGAAATCGTCGAGTGATACGTTTATCAAATTCGCTTGATGCTTTTATTGCACATTTTAAATTTCTACTGTGAAACATGATGTACTTAATTATGTAAATTTCGGCATTTGCATATTGATTATTAGAACGATAAATATTATTATTACTATTATTCGTTATTTATGAATGATAACATTGTAATATATATTTTATGTAAAATATATTGTGGATAACATTAACACATAGGCAATCTAATTGTTGTTAATCTTTTAAATCCATTTTTACAATCATGTGAGTTTTAAAATCCTGAATCTTTTTTCTAATCCTTTTGTGTATAATCAATTTAAATGACAATTTAAACATTTAAAGATGCAAAGCAATTCATCATACAATTGATTTTTAATTGTTTTGTAATCAAGTATAAAATTCACAAAATACTGGTTAAAACTCCATAATTGTTTCTGTATCAAAATACTTTTTTATTAAATATTTATTTTATACATTCTATTGTTTTATAAAAAAATATTCTCATTGTCAAAATATACAAAATAAGTCAATATATTCATTATATATTAAGTAATTAATACTTAGTTGTAATGTACACAAAATACATAGCCAATTGTTCTCATGTATTAAAATACAATTAAATTTTATTCTAATATATTATCGATTATTATCAATATATTATTGCATAATCGATTTGTTTTAATATAATCCTTTTAAAACATTAGACTAGAACATTTTAATTTATTTTAAATCGAATATGTGCACACTAGTAATCTTTTATATAAAATTTTTTATAAAAAATAATTCGATAAACAATTATATAATTTAAAACATTGCATAATTTTTTTCTTTTAAGTATAAGGAAGAAAATACAATATATTACTTTACTATTAGGAAAATATATCCTCTTCGGATTCTTCTGAGCTGTTAGGGATTTGTTTGAATTTTACTATATCAGGAATGTTTATATTTTGTAAAGTTAAATTGCCTCTACTTGTAGAAGGCTTAGGACTTGTATCTTCACTAGAGGAGGAACTCGTACATCTCTTAAGATTTTTCTTTGGTGTTGCTTCTTGTTCACTTTCATAATCCATCTTGTCTTTCATAGTCTTAGAAGATTCAGTATTATGTATTTTCTTACTTTCTATTTCTGATTCCTCGCTTTCATCATCAGTAGTTTCATCGTACACCGATTTGGTTGTTTTTTTGGTATTATCTAGAGCCTGCTTGAGCTCCCTAATTTTTTTCTTCTTTGTATTTAAAAGTGTAAGAAATTTCATGTAAAGATCTTTCTCCATAGTAATTTTTACATTTATCATTTCTTCTATATCTGTGATCAGTTTTGTATTAGCTTTGTTCAGACGCTCGTTTTCGCTCTCTAGTGTCAATGCTTGCTCCTGACACTTTTGATAAAGTTCTAACGATTTTTTTAAAGTGTCAGAAAGAATTAATATATTTGAAAGAGAGTGCACAGCAATTTTTCCACGAGTGAGGATATTTTGTTGTTTCCATGTGAATGTATCGTCTTGCAAAAAGAACTGTATGTCAGCATTTTTACCAGAGAATGCGTCTTTTGTTTTCTCCAGATATGTTTTAAAAGATTCGTCCAAGTGATTTAGAAAGTAGTTGGCATTCTCTACATGCATCTGAAACATTAAGTTAATTGTCAATACATAACACTTGCCAGCTTCTAACCAGTGATACTTCAATTTTGTGATAAATAAGTTGTAGGATTGTTTATTCTGAAATTTTGTTTCATATATATATATATATATATATATATATATATATATATTGTAAATATTAAACATACATTATTCTATACATTATATACCTCGCCACTTAACGGTACTGTACTTGATCTCAACACTATAATTTTAAAACATGTATCCTCCCATTCTGTGTACAGTGTAAAATCGGTCTTGTCGACTTGATTCACGAGCTGACTTACGCTCACGTTAATCATGGTGTTCCCTCTTGGTAATCCAAAACAGGTGCGAGCCAAAAGAAAGAAAGTTCACAAGAAACATTTGATATGTGCAATCATGTGTCGAGGAAGATTTTTTATCAACTTACTGGGTTAAGAATATAACATTCTCGTCAGAGAGGAAAATACTGTTCCATTAATTAAATAAGTTTGTAATATATAGGTACTGCAGTAATTCAGAACTATTTATTAAAAATTGATAATGTGCTCGCGAGCATAATCGTGTGTCGAGGAAGATTTTGTCAACTTATTGGGTTAAGAACATAAAATTCTCGTCAGAAAGGAAAATACTGTCCATCAATTAAGTTTGTAATATATAGGTACTGCAGTAATTCAGAACTATTTATTAAAAATTTATAATGTGCTCGTGAGCACATTACAGGTTAGCGGCGTGATCATAGGCCTGTTTTTTTTTCGTTGCACTGCTGCACTAGTGCAATAAGTTAAAATGAGAAAAAATATATTTGTCTTACTCTAACTTGTTGCACCAGTGCAGCAATACAGCGAAAAAGAACAAGTCACATGATGTAAGAGAATAACTAACACACACGCGCAGGTGCCTCTACCGCGAGTGCCGCGACACCTCACAAGTGTATTAATTTTTTAACTTAAAAAAATTTTTAATTAAAAAAATAATACGTATATGATTAAATATAAAAACTGAAGTTATATTACATCTATGCAATTTTTATTAATTACATTAATATTAATTCTCACTAAAAGTAGCGTCATTAATGATGATAGAGTAAAATTAATAAATTAATTAATAGTGAAATATATTTGAAACGATTAATTAAAAAAGATTAATTAAATCCAACAAGAGAAGTTTGAGAGAAATACTTTTAAAATTCATTCAAAACTGTCCGCACGTCATTTCCGGTGAATATATTCGCTAGATAAAATAAAAACTTGTGATGCGAGCAGTGTATTATAATAATTAATACTGTTTGATATGTTATTTAATTATGCAGACACAGATCTTTAAAACGCCGTAAGTTATTTCTGGTCTCGCCAACATACATTTTTGTTACAATAAATTTAAAAGTTAAATTAATAAAATCTATTTTGGCTGCGTTCCAATGTTCACTGCCACTAAAAATCTATAGTTTACGTCACATGTACTGTAGATTTTCAGTACTGACAGCAACTGACAGTAAATATCGCAACGCAACTTACGCAACCCCTTTCTTATAGGATAAACTAGAGTAGAAGATCAGTCGCATGTGAGAGCGCGTGGTGATCGGACGGGAGAGGTGTGATAGCTTACAAACGGCGCCACGCAATTTAGTAGAAATACGACCAGCCCTTATCAGGGCTAAAAGAGAGGTGATAAAATCCCTGAAAAGGGTAATAAAGCCTAAAAAAGAGAAAGTGTCACGAAAATCCGACACGTTTAAAGGATTGGAAAGAAGTGTGCTCAAGTTCCCGGTAAAGAGAATAGAACTTTCGAGAATGAAGCCTGCGCAAGCGCCGCGGAACAAAGAGAACAAAGACAAGGAGGATGAGAACACCGCGAAACGCGGCAATACTAAAAGCGAAGAAATAGAAGCTAAAGCAAAGAGCTCAATAGTGAAAAGTGATCTATCTAAAGAAAGTGTAGAAAAAATAATAGGTGTGAGCCCAAGTAAGGAGGAAAAAATAGATCTAACCTATAGTGATAATAGCAGTAACGAGGACCGCATGGATGTGGAATCTGAGGAAAGGCGAAAGAATAAGAAAAGTGCCGGAAAAAGAAAGAGGCAAGACAAAGAAGAAAAAAAAGAACAGGAAGAAATAAAACAAAGGAAAATTCGAGCAATAGAAGATACAGGAAAAAGTGACGAAATGAATACAACAACCGATTCAATATCATCAAGAGACGATGAACTACATCAAACGGCTCTAGATACAACAGCATCGTCCACTACGTACTTTACAGACGATGAACCAAAAAAAGAAACAGTTTATTGTAGAAACGGTAAGATCCTGTATAATTATGGAGGACACGATCCACAAGCAAACAAAAAAGAAGAAAAAAACTTTAAGGCAGGACATAAAGGGGACTGCGTAATATCGGTAAGACTTAGGCAAGAAAGTATGGAAAAACGAGGTAAGATTAATTGCTTTAAAATTCTCAATACATTAGCAAAAGAAGACATAAAGCCAGAAACCTTTATAAAAACCGGATTTAGAACTGCTGATTTACACTACCTTGGCATTGATAAGGCAAACAAAGTAATTCGTAAGATTGAAAAAATAAAAGAGCTTGAGTTCAGCGTACTCGAGAGGAATACTGCAATCAAGGGCGTAGTAACTGATTGGGGTGACAAAGTCGAGGATCTAGCCATTGCTATAGATCATAGAGAGGATATACAAAAGATGGAAAAGTTAATATCGCGAAGGTACAACAACATAGAGAAAAAAATGGAAAGTATTGTAACCAACAATATAATAATCACATTTAGAGGCAACATGATGCCTAGATTCCTCTCTCTGTACGGGGGACTAGTTAGAATTAAGATAAGACCATACATCCTGGACGTAAAACAGTGCTTTAAGTGTTACAGGTTTGGCCACGTGCAGGCTGTTTGTAGAGAAAAAGAAAAAGTATGCATTATATGTGGAGACAGATTCCATGGGACCTGCGACAAAACACCAAAATGTAAAAACTGTGGCGAGGCTCACAAGGCAAATAGTAAACTATGCTGTGAATTCATACATCAAAGAAATGTTCTAAGACACGCTGCGGAGAAAAACATCTCGATCACTGAAGCAAAACAGGAATTGGGACAGAAATCCACAAGGTATCGTGATGCACTCATAAGTGACAAAGCAGGAACAAGCATGAGTGATGCATACATAACAGGAGGAAAAGCTGCAATAATGAAAAGCAAAGAGAGACAAATAAGACAACAGGCAACAACAAGTGGCAAGACCATTAACATTCAGAGACAAAAAATCAAGGAAAGTGAATACAAACAATGGATAGAAGAAGAGAGAAAAGAAGATGAAAACAGATATTGGATAAGCCAAAGAACCAAAAATAAAAGAGACAATAATAATAGTGCAAGACAGGCAAATGCCTATGAAGAAGAAGAAAAGGAAAAGGACAATGTGCACACTGAAGAGCCAAAAGACAAAGAAATCGCTGTTAAGAGCATAAGACAAGTCATTCAACGGAATGAACAAAACGAGTATTTCTTGCTTGCGCTAAAAGAAGTAATTGAGGTATTGCATGGTGAAATCAACAAAGTGATAGAAGAAAGAAAACAAAAAGAGGATAAGCAAAAGGACCGAGAAGAATGGACCTAGTCGTATGGAATGCCAGAGGCATTAGAGGAAAAATACCTGAACTAAATAACCTAATTAACGAAATTGACATTCTATGCGTAACAGAATCAAAACTAAAGGAAGAGGATAAATTACACATGCAAGGTTATAACATAGAAAGAACAAACAGGAGGAATAATTCTAATATTGGTGCAGGAGGAACAGCCATCATCATCAGAAATAGTATCAAGTACCAAAGACTGCAGCTCAGGAATACTCCTAGACTATGTGAAGTTACGGCAGTAAGAATAAATAATATTAAACATAAAGAGACCCTTACCATAATTGTTTTGTACCGACAACCAGGACACCAAATGATTAAAAAGGAGTGGAGTCAATTCATGGATCAATTTAAAAAGGTAAGAAACCTTATTATTACAGGAGATTTTAATGCCCACAATACTGCTTGGAACTGTAGAAACACAGACAACAATGGAACAATACTTGCGGATGCTGTGTGGGAAGCTGATTTATATGTTATAAACACAAATACCAAAAGTTACATGGGATCACATGACAAGTCAAGGTCAAACTTGGATCTGGTTATTGTATCAACAAATCTGATAGATAAAACGGATCACCAGCAAGTAAGTGATACATGGAGCTCGGACCACCATCCCATCAGCGTCAAAATTAACATGATAACAGAGTACTACAGAAAAAAGACTAATAGAATAACCAAAAAATACATGAACTGGAAAAAATATAAGGAAGTTCTATTGACATGGTATAATGAAAAAATGAAAGACTGGGAGAAGAAAGATACACAACAAGTTTACAATCTACTTATAGAAGGTTTGAAATATGGCGTAGAAAATAAAAAAGGTAAGAGTATCAAACAAAAAGAACCAAGTATAGGATTTCTTAATAACAGAAGAGACAAGAAAGCTAGCCAAAAACCCTGGTGGAATGAGGATTGTAAAAAATGCATAGAAGCAAGAAAAAGTGCTCTAAAACAATTTTACAAGACACAATCGCTAAAAGATTTCATAGAATTTCAAAAAGCAAAGGCACAAGCAAAGAAAACTATCAATCAAACAAAGAGAAACAATTTCCATGCCTTTATAGAAAGTATAAATAAAAATATTGGCATGACATATGTTTGGAATAAATTGAGAATACTAAGGAACCCAAAAAAGACAGTGAATTGGAATAAGTGGCAAACCAAAGACAGAAACGCAACAATTGTTAAGAAAATTCAAGAATACGCACTGCCATGGGCACCTACTAAGAAAATAAACAAAATAACAGTACACGAAGAAACAGACCTCAACAAAGAAATAAAAGTGGAAGAGGTAAGAAGAGCTATTAAAAAAGCAAAGGGAAGCTCAGCTCCCGGGCTGGATCACATAGAATACAAAATGTTGAAAGAATTGCCAGAAGTATATGAATCAATCATCTCACATATTTTCAACCAAATATTTGAAGGTAGTATGGAAATCCCGGAAGACTGGAAAAAATTTCAAGTCATCTTTATTGATAAACAGGATAAGGAAGACGTGAGGCCGATCTCACTGTCGTCATGCATGAGGAAACTGTATGAGAGAATTATTAATGAAAGATTGAACTGGTGGGCTGAAACAAACAATATATTTGATAAACAGCAATCTGGTTTTAGGAAAGGCAAATCATGTCAAGCCAATCTAACGAAGCTGAGCACACACATTAACACGCAACTGTTAAAGAACCAAAACACCATGGTTGCTTTTATAGATATCACGGCAGCATATGACAATGTACTATACGACGTTATGATCCAGAAGCTACAGAAAGAAAGATGCCCCAGCAAAATAATAAACAGCATAAATGACTTACTTTACGAAAGAGAAGTGGAATTCATTACAGAATATAAAGAGACAACACACAAAAAAATATACAAAGGCTTACCTCAAGGAGCTGTGTTGAGCCCAATTCTGTATAATATATATACAAACAATATTAGCCAAAACATACCAAAGGAGGTGAAGCAGGTACAATTTGCAGATGATGTGGCTGTGTACTGTAGTGAAAGATTCCTCACCACAAGAATTATGCTTATCGAGAGTGCTCTCGAAGACTTACAAGAAGCATTAGATGACTTAGGTTTAGAAATAAACCCCAAGAAAACAAAAATAATGGAATTCAACAAAAAGGGAATAATAAACAACTCAGTGTCAATTAAATACAAGAAGCAAAGAATAAAATTACAATCAGAAGTAAAATTTCTCGGAATATGGTTAGATAGCAAGATGCAGTTTATAAAGCACTGCAATGTAATGAGAGACAAGGCAAGAAGAGTAAATAATGTCCTAAAATATGCCAACAAAGTATCAAGAGGCATGGAAGTTAATACAGCCTTATTACTATACAAAAGTTTAGTAAGATCATCCATAGAATATGGTATTACAATATATATGCCTACAAACAATGAAGACGCTACAAACAAAATTGAGAAAGCACAATATATGGGAATAAGAACTGCAATGGGTTACAGAAATAGCACCCCAACGAATGTCATGCTGGCAGAAGCAAAAGTAATGACAATGACAAACAGAGCAAAACTGTTAGCAAGAAACTATTGGATAAAAATGATAGGACAAGATACTACAGAGAAAGACAGTGAGATAACGGAAATCGAAACACTAGTCAAAGAAGAACTGAGACAGAAAACAAACACCCCATGGAAGAAAGATAGTATCCTTGTGGAGGCATGGAACCGAGTCAAGAAGGATGCAGAAATACTAGGTAAAAACGTAAGAAATGAGCTGTATCAAATGAACTACTGGGATCTAACAAACAAAGTTAATATAGAAATGGATATAGGAGAAAAGTACAAAGAAAAGAAGAAAGTAAATGATCAAGAAATAATACAAGAAATACAGAACAAACATGGATTAAAAGAAAAGGACACAATAAGAATATTCACTGATGGTTCTAAAATAGAAGACAAGCCCTCGGTTGGTAGTGCCTTCCTTATAGAAAACGAAGAAATGGGATACTTTATGAGCCTGAACACCACAGCCACAGTTTTTACAGCAGAAGCATGCGCTATTGCCAAAGCCTTAGAATGGATAGTACACAAGAAAGTCAATAAAGATATCTTAGTTCTCACAGACAGCTTGAGCACACTTAAGGCCCTGAATAATAACGAAATCACCCCATGCGTAAACAACTACATCCTAGAGATTAGAAAATGGCATTTTAAAATAATAAAAGATTACAACAGAAAAGTAGTAATTGCCTGGATTCCAGCACACAAAGGTATCTGGGGAAATGAAGAGGTAGATAAATTAGCAAAAGAAGCTACAGAAGAAACGCACACAAAAGAGCTTAAATTACCTGGCAAAGATCTAAAAAACAAATACATAGAAGAACTAATACAAAAGAACAACAGATATCTAGAGACACAAGCGAGTTTCAAGGGAAAATTCTACTTTGAAAACTTCTACAGAAGCAATGAAAGGAGCCCATGGTTCAAAGGAACAGACATCCCAAGAAGAGCTGTAGTTCTATACAATAGGTTAAGATCCAACCACTATAACCTAAATTCAAGCTTGGCGCGGAAAGGCTACATCAAGGACACTAGATGTCAGTGCGGTAACGAGAGAGAAGATATAGACCATCTCATATTCAACTGTCACACCTATGACGAAGCAAGAATAGGAATGAACCTAACCGAACAACTGAATAAAGTAGGAGCCAGCAGCCCGGACAGCGTCTGGAATTGGTTGAAAAGAGAGGAACTGAGCACACTCAAGATAATATACGAATTTATTAAAAAAATAGGAAGAATAATATAAAAAAAGAGGGAGGCGAGGTAGCAACCTTGCTTAGCTAAGAGACATACGTGTCATATATCTGCATAAGATCAGACACAATAAACCTCCAAAAAAAAAAAAAAAAAAATAGAGTAGAAGATTCTATGTCTAGATCGAGTTACTTGTTTTTAAGTATTAGCTGTATGGTATATAAAAAAAAATACAACAGCAGATTTGGTCGACAAGGTGAGATTAGTGGCTCATTAGTCACATCAGGAATTTAATTTTATAAAAAATTTTTTAGGAATCTTATTAATTGAAATGATATGATTTGCAGGTTATATCTTGTCGAGATTAAATCTTTAACTTAAGTTGGAATTGAAGAATACACTTAATTATTTGTGAGGATATTTTTACCTCTTATATACTTATTGTTTGATATATATTCAGTATATATAAAATAGAAAATATGGAACGTGTGCCATTACACAAAGCACTAGAATCATTGGCTTGGCTAGAAGGAACGTGGAGAACAGAGACTCCAGGCAGCGGCAAATACCCAACGATTAAAGATTTTAGTTATTATGATGAGATAAGCTTCATGTCCCTAGGACAACCCATGTTTAATTACACTGCACAAAGCTTTTCCAATTCTGATTTAAAAAAGCCAATGCATCGAGAAACAGGCTTTCTAAGAGTGAACCCAGGAACTAATCAAGTAACACTTATCTTGGCACATAACTTTGGTTTAACAACCATTGAATGTGGTGAGATTACTGACAAAACCATTCACTTAAACAGTACTGATATAACCAGCATAAAGGAGGCAAAGGCACCCCATGTAACACAGGTACATCTAATGTTATCAATTCCACATAAAAAGATATCTTTTAGATTTCTAAAGATATTGTGCCATGTCTTAAGATGTCTTAAGTGTTTTTTCTGAATAGCTTTTTTAGTGATTTAAAAGATATTTAACATTTCGAGATGTTATTTCAGATATTGAAGATATTGAAGATGTCTTGAAGATATTTTTGAATTAAGACATTATATATGACAAAACAATATCTTAAAAATATCTTTTATCATTTAAAAATATTTTTTGGATACATAAACATTTTAAAAATACATTTTAGAAATATCTTGAAAAAATATTGTTATATTTTAATATCTTTTAATATCATTGTCTGTACAAAACCTATTTTCTGGGTTGACATTTACATATACACAACAGCATAATTACACTATTCAAGATACATTTTTAATTTCATGGTAGATACGCAGAGAATTCAAATTCCTCAACAATTGTTTGGAATATGTGCTTTACATGGCGACGTCGAACACTACAGAGCTGACTGAGCATCTAAGAGCAAAGTATGTGAAAGCAAGCAAAGAAGCGTAAAAAAACATAAAGAGTAAATTAGGTTTTAATTGACAAATTTTTTATTATTGATTACTGTAATTTTATAAACACCATGTGAATAAAATATTATAGCAGTAGATAATGCGCATGCAAATTGATTGTTTTTTATTTGACAATATATTTGCGATTATGTGAGCATCCGTGCACGCATGATGTTTGTGTGACAAGTTTATTATTAGTATTAGGTTCAATATCGTCCATTACAGATTCCATGAATTGTTAAAAATTGTTCGTTGTTTATTATGTAACAGTTTGAGATCTGTAACTGCGTAATTTATGTTTTTCTGCACTTCGAAACGTGTGTATGTAATTAAGCGTAGGAGAGAAAAAGAGGACAGATGAAAATTCTCGGTGCTGAAAAGAACAGAACACTGTAATAGTACATGGAGCGTGTGTATTTTTTTTCGATTGGCGACTGTGATTTCCGTTGCGAGAATGATTCAGTAATGTTACAGAGCGTTACGTGGTATCGTATAGTTTTATATAATAATCGAGATTCTCAGAGGCGGTGCAAAGATATAAAATACGATGAAATCTTGTGCTGCAATCTCAGTATAAAGCACAGCGTGTTAAAGCTGGACGTGTAGATCCGTAGACGCAGTCGGAATCTCATTAAATTTGTTAGCTATAACAGCCGTAAAGATGTTGATGAAGATTCTGCCGCTGCACGAGCTGTTGCACGTGTTAGCCTGGTTAGAGGGCACTTGGATAACGGATGAGCCCGCGGTGGGCATATTTCCGACTATCAAGCCCTTTAATTATTACGACCAGATAAATATTACGTCTACAGGTCAGCCGTTGTTAAACTATGTCGCGCAGAGCTGGCATCCGGAAACGGGGGTGCCACTGCATCGGGAAACTGGCTTTTTGCAGATCTTACCGGGAACCAAGAAGATCGTCCTTAGTCTGATTGATAACATAGGGTTGTTTACGGTCGAACAGGGCGATCTGGTGAACGACGATAGCGGTACCATTGACTTGAGGAGCACTAATATATTGACGACAGACGCCTCGATACCGCATTTTCCGACTTTAACAGAGGTATCACATATTCACCGCAAATCTAACACGTAATTATTTAAGTATATAATTGTTCAATAACGTATTATTTATCTCCTTACAGACGCGTCGGGTGTACAAACGCAACGGCGACAATTTGGAGCTCGTTTTCTACATGGCGACGTCGAAGACACCGGAGTTGACGGAGCATTTGCGTGCAAAGTATAGAAAAGTGGCTTGAAGATCCGTGAAAGATTATGTAGGATCCATGTATGCGAAAAGCTTTGTGTGCGAAAAGACATGAAAGTAGGGAAGAATCTTTAAATACTACGAATTATCTTTCTTCATTATTTTTGTAATTATAAATTTAAATAGACAGTAAAAACATTTTCTCGCAAAATACAAATGTATTCCTATAGTTAATAAATAGCAACATAGATTTAATTTATTAATGCAGCTTTACAATGCATAGGTTCACATACATGCGCAATTATACGCCTACTCTTATTTCGCTTATCAAGGTGAGCTAACCGGTTGGGGGTCGGCATACAATAGTGAAGAGAAAATTTGCGACTGGCACGCGACGTGACCGCATAGAGAACTGCGCCACAGATTGCATCCTTAAGCGTATCCTTTCACGCTCGATCGATGAAATTTAGTTATATTTCGTCGCTAACTACTGCAATGTGACTTTTATCGATTTCAATTGACGTCGGAGATTCGCGTCAGAGAATCAACAATTTTAACTTGATCTCTATTATTTTAATCGCGTCATTATATCTTCGTAAAGTGAAATTTGAGATACGTAATAAAAAAAAATAGAAATTTTAGTTTCCAGTATAGTACTTATTCTATCTTTTTATATTTAAACATTTTTTTAAATTGACATTTATTAAATGCGGTAATATAATTATCGGTAAATTTTTGTCCACTTGATTTCTTGCATCAAAAACAGTAAAGGAATTAATCTAATCCAACACTCGCGTATTATTTAATTAATTTAAGTAAATATTAGAAGTATTTATTTCCTGGGAAACTAGATATATTATTTAATCAGATGTAAAGGTTGAAAACTTTATTTTGAAGACCTCACGAGGAGGAAAATTAATTAAATATTCTTGCGTAAAAGAGGAACGTGTCGCATTAACTATTGTAATTTTTAAATATTGTTATTTGTTTTCACGTATTTATAATTATTTTAATTTTAAATTATATTATTATGCCATTAATATTACGAAGATATATGATAGCTTGATGTTAACAGTGCGCGCAGAATCGCGACTGACACATATCTAAAATGATAATTGTGCGAATGTGAGTCACACGCGTGATGAGAGCGCGTAACTCACACGCATTTCGTAACATCACGAAATTTAAGTTAAACGGCTGCTGCTTAGTCGGATGAATTTGCTCGGTATAAAGGGAGTAGGGAACGTAACACCTGCGTGTTTACTAGCTAAAGCAGCCCCAACCTTCCACAGCGGACTCGACAATTCGACCGCGACAGTTGCTCGCCGCGTCGGCATGACGAAGGGTCGTTTCTTTGCCTTGAGGGATCGGAGGACTGGAGTAGAATATTTCGCGTCTATCGAATATTCTTTCAGTCATCGGTGTATCAGTGTTATTGTCGTGCGCGGATAATTTAGAATTCTCACCTTAATAATTTTTATTTGCTTCAAGCTTTCATCATTTTTGAATTTAAAAGTACGCATCGTATTTAAATCATTACGTAAACTCTTTAATCTTGTCCCTTTTCGTACCTTTCGTACAGTTTTTCTTTGTTTCAAATGTCTAGTTTTTTTTTTTTTTTTTTTTTTTTTTAAATAGAGTCCTTTACGCTTTAAATACGGGGTATTATCACTGATTTGCAGTGATATACTTATAGCTGTGATAATTATTGAAGATTCACTGTCTTTTAGTGATGTCGACTTCAGAATTAGCGTATCACTGATCAGTGTATTTATTTCACTGATTGATAAGTTACAAGTATACCACTGAAAATTAGTAATAAATAACGTTTGCTTTAGATATGCTGTACTCTTTAAATGGCAATCAGGGTATTATCACTGTTTTGTAGTGGTATACTTATAACTGTGATAATTATTGAAAATTCACTGTCTTTTAGTGATGTCGACTTCAGAATTAGCGTATTATCACTGATCAGTGTATTTATTTCACTGATTGATAAGTTACAAGTATACCACTGAAAATTAGTGTATAAATAACCAGACTTTAGAATGAGCGAATTTAGAATTATTATTACTGATCAGTGTATTTATTTAACAATTGATTGATAAGTTATAAGTATACCACTGAAAATTAGTCCATTTTTATTGTTCACTGATGAAAATTTATAGAGTACGTTAAAATTCTCCAATAATCTTTCATAATTTTTTAAAAATATTTCTCCATATCCTTTTTTTCAGGAACTTGTTGCGTTTTTCATTTTTGTCATAACTTTATTATCACGAACGCAATTTGCATAATTTTTTAATATTTGTTTAGAGATGCTGAAAAATTGCTCAAATCACAATTATCGACGTTGCAAGATTCTTTTGCGAATTTAATGCCTGCCTTTAGGATAGTGTGTTAAAGTGGTCTGATGTTAAAGTGCGCGTGTAGTTGTGTCAATCTTGAAGAAAAATAGTTTGACACAGCTACACGCGCACTTTAACATCAGATCATTTTAACACACTATCTTAAACACAGCGTGTAGACCAGGCGTAAGCTTTCGTCATTGCGCGAAATATTTGAATCGATTGTGCGTCGATCATCTCGATGTGTGCGATTGTTTCTCGACTTTTTGGACTTCTGAATGCCGCGTAGCATGGCCCCGCTTTACGATGGTCACGACTACTATAAGAAAATGTTCGAGCTTCAGGAGAAGTTACGGAAGAGGCAAGTACACTAACTTCTTCCGGGATAATCGCGCGTACTATTGCGATTTTCGCGAGGATACGATTGTCAATAATGTCGCGAATTTTCCAGCGAGGAAGAGAGAATACGTTTGGAGGAGCGATTCAATGTACTCATGCGAGAATCTCATAACAGGTGAGTAAGTTTCTACCTGTTCAGAATCCGAGAATTAGAATGTCTGTAGCATTGGCAGATTTTAATTTCAAATAAAAATTTAGATCCATGTGACATTACTATAATTATAATGAAGTTATAACGAATAAAGTATATGTAAAAAATTATTAATGGTAAGTTAATTACAAATTTAATGCGATCTAATATTATTAAATATTTATCGCCATTAGCGCATTAAATAATTAAACATTTTCCAAAGTAATTTTTATTTTCGAAAAATATAGCTACCGAGTTGTTTTTAAATGTTTTAACAATAAAAAATTTTCGATAATTAACAAATCCACTTTATTAGAAGTTATATATCTTTCTAAACTTTAAACAAATTTCTCAATTAAAAAATGCAAATGTTAGAAGACAATCTCTCTAACGTTTTGTCTAAGGATGTAAAGTAATTGTCTGAAATACTCGATATCGATCCAGTGGCAGCCAGGTTCTACGGAATGTCACGATCAATAACTCCGTGAGCGCGATCCCATTCCCGTCGACATATCTCCGCGGTCGGAACGACACGAAATTCCGCTCTCTTTCGTTGTTTACGCGTGTTCCAATTTGTGTCTGGCTGAGACATCTGAGGGTTTCATCGATCGCCAGCATAGAATAAAAATGTTGGCGTATTTTATGTTGATATGCATGTTAGTGCGCGTCTCCGTTTTTAAAAGCGTTGACTATGTATTGTCACAGAGACCTCGGAAATCTCGCTGAGGTCACGAAGGTGACCTGCTCGATCGTGAGGGAGTCGTATTAACGCCTTAATCGATCGCTTAGCTCTTTGAGTGTGCGTATCTCTACCGTAATTTTTGAAAAAAGGTGAATTTGTATTAAGTATTTAATTGGATATTTTAATTGGATATTGTGCTTTCTAAATGGCAATCAGTGTATTATCACTAATTTGCAGTGCTATACTTATAATTATGATAATTTAATTAGTGAATATTTACTGTCTCTTAGTGATTTTGACTTTAATATTTTTAACTGACTTGACTGGTTTTTTTACTGACTGTACTTTAAAGAGTATAATGTAATATTGTCTCTAAATTACAATCAGTGAATACAAACTGATTGCCATTTAGAGAATATCCGCAGAATTAATGATTTATAAATGAGTTATAAATATAGATAAAAGAAAAGTACAGAGAAAAATAATTTTTCTTTTTCGATTAGTTAGGATACATTCTCGGAGTTTAAACTTACAATACTTGATAATAAATAATAATTCAATGAACTTTTTTTATTGTAGACACGATGTCTGTATAAATCGGTTGCGCATAAGGTACATACAATATTTGGAAGAGCAACGCACAAGGGATGAAAGGAATCATAAGCTTCTTGCAGCGTTGGACAAAGTTATGAACAAACTTGCGCTGATAAGCGCGAAAAAAGACAGACTCAATGTTCTCAGGGTGAGTGTTTAATTTGGGATTCTTTAATTATTCTGTGAAGTTTATAGTGTTATTTCTTAGAATTTTTTATCACAACAACTGTATTATATTTGTTATATTAAATAAAATAATAAAATAATAAATTGTTAAAAAGTAAAATTATAATTTTATATTTAAAACCGACAAAGTTTTAAATATACAGACAAACCTTCTTTTAGATTTTTTAAATTTTTAATCTATTAATTAACGGTATAAAATGATATAAAATGCAAATTTTTATTACTCCAAAAGTTCAAGAAGTTCTTTTTATGATTTATTCGTGTGCTTATATTGGTCTCCCTTTTTTTTTCTTTAAAATAAATGCAAAGAAAAATTGAAAAAGAAAAAAAATAATTTTCTTTTAACTATCATATTTACAATGCGTTCCAGTTACGTAATAAAACAATTATTTAAATTATAAAAACATAATTTAAGAAAAATCCTAGATTTATAATCTCCATATATCACGCTTAACCCTTGTAATCACACAATGATATATATGATATATGTAAATGCAAGCAAATGACTCTATTGTTCTACGTTGATTTATTCTAACGAGCAAAAATGTTGGCTTCTTTCCAGAAACAATACGAGGCCTATCTACTTCGTGCTTACGCCAATCATCG
Organism: Monomorium pharaonis; assembly: GCF_013373865.1. Lineage (NCBI taxonomy): Eukaryota > Metazoa > Arthropoda > Insecta > Hymenoptera > Formicidae > Monomorium > Monomorium pharaonis. The sequence continues at coordinate 577,697 of NC_050469.1, read as the reverse complement.
GCCGCCCGGTAGCGTCACCGGAGACAGTGGTATCGCTAGCCAAAATGAAGATAAACACACGAAGAAAACCGTTATGATGGCACATCCCGATTTAGCACCTGCGGAAGCGAGAGGCGTTTTGTCACCGCGAGTACATCTGGGAGCGCCTGATCGTCAATCGAGTCAGCCAAGGTCTATCTCCGTGTCAAAGTTCCACGATCAAACTGCTGTAGGCTCGTTGAATAATCCTCCGATGTGGATGACTACGCCAGTAGATGCAACCTTCGATGTCGATCATCGCCAAACGAATGCTCCACGTGGACCACATATTTATGGCCCTGTCCCGAACGCCCAGTATCCGCAGACGATACCGTTCAATTACAACGAAAGCGCGCCACGCAGTCTTCAGCATATTCCGGACATTCGTGTTTCATACGCGGAAGCGCCGGTTTTGTCAGTGGCGCATTCTTCGGACAATATACAGCCCCATGCTGTCCCCGCTAATCGATTCTTCAGAGAGCACATGGAATCGGTGCAAGCTGCGTCCGGTCTCTCGGCAACCGCACAATTTCCCGTAGGAAGTACCGTGCGCTATGCAGAGACGTCGCGGAACGTACCTGTTCCACGCCAATTCGATCCCTCGACCTTACTTCAGTATCACAACGCCAATATGTTGGTGTCTGATCCGCGATTGCAGGTAAAAAATCCGTCCGATACTGCGACCGTGGAACCGAGTTTGGTGACGGGGAAGTCAAGTACGTATCGCATGGAACCCGACGTGAATGTCGTTAATCAGATTGGTTCGCTGCCGGGATACATGGACTATATCCTGGCGAGTTCGCAGAAGTCTGACGACGAAGGATCAGCTCGTTCCATCACCAGTGAGGACCTGGACGGTCTGATAAGGCGCAATGAACGATTGCTATGGGAGAACGCGGATGTTGTCAAGACTCCGCGTCGATCACCAACCGCCTTGGGAATGGATAACGTTAATCTGGATGAGAACGGCAGGACGACGATACTGGAGAACGAATTGGATCGATATATCAGCAACATCCGAAAACTCCATAGGGAGCACGCCGTGCAGAGCTTGGATGACCTGGACCACGAGCAGAATACTAGTGGCGATCTGTTGAACGTTTCCTTGTCGGAGGACGCTCTGGAGCTCCCGGTCGAGGAGAGAGTGAGGAAGGAGCGGGTGCCAGAGGAAATGGGCAAGATTCTAGCACTGGCTAGCGACCTCGCATCCAGGACGGCGACTCTGAAAGAGGTTGCGCGAGATTCAACCGCGATTGAAAACGATAGCTCATCCAAGGAAGTCGGGGACGGAATTAAACATCGCGAGATTGCAAAAAGCGAAGCGTCGGAGTTTAAAGGAAAATGTGAAACTGAAGGACGCGCGACATCAACAAGAAACAAAATTAGAAAAGACGTTGCGACACACTCAATGAAATTAGAACAGCCGCGCGGAGACGCGAAGATTGCGAAGGAGAACTGGAATAACGTGACCGATTCAGCCGGGTCGCGGGAGCACGATCGGCAGGTATCTATTACGAGAAAAGACAACGCGGACAAGGAAACAATTACCAGTCACAGATTACGAATCGACGATCCGAAAAATATGTCGAATGAAAAACAACTCGATCTTGCAACTGGTAAAGAATCGAATACCGAGGAGCTGTCGGATGCCGTCGAGGAGTTGGCGCCACAAGACCTTGCGAGTATGCAAAAAAAGGTTGGCGAGTTACGTTTGGACGATTTTGATGGAGCGATGGAAAAACATGCCGAAGATACTGTGGAGCAAGTCAGAGAAGAAGTTACGAGCAAATCGTGCGATTCATCACAATTCGCTGAGCAAAACGGCGTGGATAACGAAATCGAAAACGCCCGTTCTTCGCAGGATGCGCTTCCTCGCTTGGAAACGAAAAAATTGGATGCGAACGAAACAAATAAGACTGAGAGGCAAAACGAAACAGATGGACCTATCGAGGATGCTCAAAGCGTGCCCTCTAAAATATTGAGTCAATATTTAGCCGATGAACCTAAGATCGCGTCACAGCCAGATGAGAAACTTGGTGAACCAGGTGAAAATGACAGAATAAAACAAGATGAGGTGACAGAACTTCGATCCGATGATCAATCCGAAGGCGTAAAAGAGTACAGTGAGGAACAAGAACACGTCGAGGATCCGAGCCAAGCGCAGCAGTACGAGCAACAAGATCCAAATCAGCAATATTACGATCCAAATATTCCGTATGAGGCTGGTAACGAGGTATATGAGGGATATGATCAAGGTTACGCACAAGAAGGTCAAGATTACGTCGAGTACGTGGACGGTCAGTACGAGCAGTATCCCGAAGATCTCAGTAATCAACAGTATCAACACTATTCTGACGCACAGTACGAGCAGAATTCGAATCAAGCATATAATTATACCTACGATCCCAATCAGGGATACGGAGATCCTAACCAGCAATATGACCCCAATCAAGGATACGAGAATAATCCTGATAATCGGGCGTACGATTATACCGAGCAAGTTGCTTACGATTCCAATCAAACGTATAACGCATATGAACAAGAATACAAGGAGGAACAGTGCAATCCCGATGACGACGTTAAGGATCGCGCGGAGAAACCGGAAACGGAAGATGTCTCGCAGAGACAGGCAAATCCGGAGCCGGACCATCACAAATCGGACGGAGATGGGACTAAATTGCAGCAGGCGGATGCTGCTAACGAAGCGAATCAGCCGAAGAAGAAGGATGTGATCAAGTCTCTCCTGGATTCCGACACGGATTCGACGATTGAAAGAAATGTTTCGAACACGGAGAGTGATTTCGATTTCAATTAAGATACGCGATGCCTTAAGAGAATATTGAATTTGTTATGGATGAAGAAAAATTACAATGATGAAATTTTGTTAAATAAATGAGATCCTACAACTGCGTTTTTAAATGCCGATATAAATGTGTCGGTGGAAGAGATGGATATGACTCATGATACTGATGTTGTTAAAATATGCGACGAGAGAAGAAAATACGCAGTTAATAGGAAAATAAGTTAAAAGTAAATGTGAGACAAATGTGATCCGAGAATGAACGTGACTGAATCTTGGATGAATTTCAAAAACGAATTTTATATTTGCGAAAAAATACCTGGAAATGGATAGTAAATTTAATTTTAATTAGTTTTAATTAGAATCTACGAGTTGTAAAATGGCAAGATTAATTAATTTTGTTGGAATTTTGCTTGCTGCCGTAAATATAATATTTACATCATCTAGGTATAGAATAAAGTGGTGAAACAAGATGCAAGTGAAATGTTATTTTGCTTGGACATTTTATTTTTGAATATGCAGTTTGCGACATAATTGGAATATAATTAATTGTACAGGTACATCTGTAAATGTAAAATTTAAATTTAAATTAATTAAATTATAAAAATATTTGACATATAAAATTTATTATTTTATTTATTTATGAGTATTTTATTTATTTATTATATAGATGTCATATAGATATTAAGTTCGAGAAAAGATATGCTAAGAAAAAAATTCCACATGCAAAAAAAAAGAATTAATTATTTTCAGATTAATTAATTAGCTACCTCTGTAGACTTTAAGTAATAATATCGACTAATATTGCAAAACAGGAGAAAATTCAAAGACTTTTAAAACTTTAAATCTTTAAGAGAAAAAGAAAAGAATTTTTAGAATTGTTAGGAATGAAGTTTTGCATTTCGTTTTTTCATCCAAAGTACATATTGCGCAATATGTGCATAGAAGAATATTAATCTTAAATTTGCCATCATTTTCTTATATGAAACAATGGTTAAATTAATACTAATTTTTTCTGTAATAAATCCATAAATGATAAAACTATATCAACGAATATATTTGCGTATTTAATAATAATAATTAATCTACGTAACATGTAGATTGATTTTATTATTATTAAATATCCGAATATTAAACACGCAAGCGATATCGATCAATGTATTTTCTCGACTAATAACGCTGTTATTTCGTACAGAATTTTAAGAGCAAGTTTACACGTTAGAGAAAAAACCCTGGTTGAAGTTCATTAGTCGAGTACGTGCCTCTCGAGATTTTTTTTATAATCTATTATCTTGCGCGCATGTACGAATATTTTTTATGCATGTACTACGCAAAAACGAGTTCCTCATGCGTTCCGGCCATATAATTAGTGCAACTCGGCGAAGTGTGTGGCGGTCAATCGCATGTACGGTATGGATTTTCACGGGATCGACGGGGAAACGAGCCTGCGCCAGTCGGAACGTCGCGGTTCGCAGTTGTGTCGCGCCTCCTCGACCAATCACGCTCAGTGCCACACGCGTCACACTACGGGCGCAGTGCCGTCTGTGCCGTAGGAGCTGCCGGTGAGGTGATACTTGGTTCGTTTCGTCGCAAGTGTTTCGGGAAAGGTAGGTACCTTGTGCCCTTTTGCTACTCATTTCTCTCTATCTCGTTCTCTCCTCTTCCCTTGTTGGGATTATCGTCATGCGGAACCGTATTGCCTTGCGGAGCACGTTGCGCTGTCGGGAGTATCAGGTTCCGTCATCGTGGCGCAATTACGGGCGAATCAGGGCGAGTTGGATGAAAGGAAGAACCAAGAGAGAAAGAGTGAGCGAGTGAGAGAAAAAGAGAGGGGAGGGGGAGGGAGAAGTACATACGTACAACAAAAGAAATTTCCGTACCAACGAAAAATGGACGGTTGACGTTTGTGAAATCTCATTACAAAGTAGTAATATAAATTCTCCATTGTGTAATATATTCTTACATTCTTACACCCATTCTTACAATTACATGTCGGAGCATATAACTAGATACATGTATATTTTCCGGTAATCCCGGTATGTATCTATAGCGATAAGCGTCTGAATTCACGTGTGTCAAGCCATTAGTGACCCCGTGCGTACGTCAGTTCGACATATCGTGGGCCGTGACTCGCGGTTCACGGCTCGCGGCATGCGTCAGACTGCGTCAGACCCCACGGCCACGGCGACGCACAAAACGTGTTTACACGCGCGCGGCGCGGCGCAGCTGGCAGCTGGAGTGAGCTGGAGTGTGCGCCGGAGGTGCACGTTGACGTGACAATCGCCAACATAGCCCCGTAGTACTCGGAGAGGAATCTCACGCGTGGAGTCGCATCGTCCTGCGTCGTCCGCTCGGATCGTGTCGTGTGGCCCGAGCGGCGCTAAAGTGCCGAGCGTCGTTGAACGTCGTATTCTTTCTAAATCCGTCGTGGTTAAACTGGTGAAGCGTCGCGCGCTCCTCGAGCAACTTCACTCTGTCGACCGTGCGGCTCGAAGAGAAACGGTTGCGTATCCGCGTTGGTGATTGGCCAGGCGCGCGTGCCGCGCTCGCCGCGCCGCCTCGCGATTCGCTCGCCTTCTCGTCGCGTCCATTGTAGCCGACCGGGCCGACGGCGTCAGCAGCGGCCAGCGGCGATCCATCGCGGGCGCGCGACGCTCCTCTTCGCAGGGCCAACGATACGTAGTGAAACGTAAGTGAGAGATGGGAACGATAAATTGCTGTGGCACAACGTGGGTGTTGGGGGCATTTTGTGTTTACCGCGTATAACGTGCGTATGAAAAACTTTTGCGGCGAATCATTAGCGTATGAAATTGATGGACTTACGAATCCACATGTGTATTATACATACTCTTTTTTTCCGTAATATATATGTCTCTAATGATAAGAGAGTTTATGTGGGGAAAAATGCATGCACATTTATCAATTCGCGCTTTTGAATTTTTTAATTTAAATACGTTTTTTAATTAGTCATCTTCTGTTTTGTAATTCTGAATTCCATTATACTCTCGACACCCGTTATCATGATATGTTTTCAGCATTTCCTCTCTATCGGTCAGCGAAATTTAAAGCTGCATTTTCTTATACTGCTGACAAATATTTTAAGATGCTACCTTCATTCATCGAGTCTTCTTTTTCCTTTCCTTCTGTTCGCTCGACGGCTGCGGATTATGTTGAGTCTGTCGAGAACTGATGCCTTTCGATGGTGCAACGCGGCTTGCGATCGGGCAGTGTCGCCACGTCATTTTTTGTCTATTAGTATCATCGTAGTTTTATATGTTCAGTGATTGTAGAATTACATGTACTTATTTATTTGTAATTGTAGTTGTAGCTAGAATTTAAGCGTGTCATAGTATTACGTAATATACTCCTCATTGGTAACTTTGCATTAAATCAGTTAGGCTTTTTTGTGTCGTTCGAGTGGGTTTTATAGCAGCAGTAAAACTGTTGTTTTATCTTTTGTGTATCTTTGTACATGTTCTTATACGTTCTAATACTCTTGTAATTTATAAGCAATTTGGTTATTTTATTTAGTTCAATTTTTGTTCAATTTTAATATTCTATTAAAAAATATTCTATTAAAAAATGTTCTTTCAAAAAATCTAGACAAATTTAGGGTCACTTTTCAAAACCTCTGCGCTACATAAAATAGCTGTTTAATTTAAATGTTAAAAACTTTATTTAACACAAATTGAAATTTGAGCCGTGAAATTTAAAAGTAAAATTACTCTTGTACAAATAACCGAAATTGTTTACGGAGAATTAATATAATAAAAAAGATAAATAAATAATAAATATATAAAGTGTGAAAGAATACAAAGAAATAATATAATCAGTTATGCAAGATTAATGAAATTATTTTACTATTTTGTGAGAATTTATCGTTTGATGAATCTTATTATAAGCAAATGCAACTTTGCTCCGTTGCAGAAGCTGCATTTGGGTCTAATGTGATTGACCAAGCGATGAATACAGAAAAACTCATCTATATTATAAATAAAAAGATTGATTGTGTGATATATATTTTCAGGAGTTGGCCGTTATTCTTGTAGAGACTAAGGAGCAAACTATAATACACGTTCTTACACATGAATTAAATCGCAATAAAAATTGAAAAAATATTGTATGTCGCTGTTTTTAAAACAATTTAAAATTTCACGCTAATTACAATAATTATATATAATTATACACGATTAATCTCTGCTTAAATGAATGTGACTCTTAATTGATTGTTAAGGCAAGCTGAACGTTTAAACTTGATAGAATAATCATTAAATTTTACATTAGAGATGCGCGATAAACTAATTGAAACACATTCAATATGCAAATCAAATTGTAATTTGTTTTGTTAATTTTGATTTGATATTAATTGATATTAAATTAATCTATTTACTTGATTTGTTTTCGTTTCTTTTAAAATGATAACAATTAAATTCTTTTGTTTCTAAAATTGTGTTCTAAGGATTGACATTGCAGTGTGATTTTATTCTTTCATACTTAACCTTTTTATTTCGTCTTTAAGACTACTAATCAGCTCCTCCGTAGCGTCGAGTTCCAATTCACCATAGGTTTCCCTAGCACGCGACACCACTGCGCGAAAGTCCGCTAATGATGATTCTAATTGCTGCGAAATGTTGTTCAGCTGCATGGTGGATGCCTGATCGGTGATCGTCAGTAGAGTAGCTTTGACAGCTTTGACTATGGCAGCACCTAGTTGCAGAAAATTTTCGGAAGTGTTTATCAGATTCAACTGTGCCGTAGGATTATCTGGTTGCGTTTCTGTATCCTTTACTCTCGATATAAGGTGTGAAATCTACTGCGCTATCATGCGACATTCTATATTTCTTTCTAGCTGATCGGTGTTGTGATGTCTAGCACTAAAAGACGCTGCAATATATTGCGTGGCCGTAGACGCGGTCTGTTTGGCGCACACCCATAAATGTGATAAGTTTTTTATGTAATTCTAGGGTTGTTTCCATTGTTGTTGTCGCAGCTGGTAATTTTTCCGCTGCTTGGTGCAGTTGAGCTTGCATCTTAGCATCGTATGGACATTTAGCATACGTCGTGCCGCTTTCACTATTTTAGCAGAGGCGTCAGCAAGTGGTTTTGTCACCGTCAGCATGCTGTTTCTGTTTCGAGTCCGTTTGTCTTTCTGCCTCACCTTTGATACTCTGAATCAATTGTGCGGTAGCATCACCGACTACTATCGTCTGTCGTATTATCTCGCCGACATCACCAATGCTAGCGAATAGTTTGTCTATCGCAACGAAGATAGTTCTTACTACATCTTTATGGATAGATTCCTTGGGGCGTTTTTTAGTGGCGATTGTGATGTGAATAAAATCGTTCAAAGCGTGATTGAATATTGGCGGCCACAACCTTCAACTTCATCAGCAAGTTGTTATCACTGCACGTTTTATTGTAGTGTTGAACCAAGCATTTTACAGTATTGAGCACTTTGTGCATGATGTTTTTCAGTTGCGTTTAACAAGCAGGCGAATGTAAAGTCGGCGCTAAGACTTTGGCGCAAATCACGAGCTTAGATATTGCCAACTTCTCTGCTACTGCAAGTCTTAGCATTATGAAACATGTGACGGTGTCCTTGTCGCTTCTATATTTCTCACCTGCAGTTCTAAAGTAGCGTTAATATTAATGAGTGCAAGTAACATGTATTGAAACTCGCGATTCGCGTTCTCTTTGCCAATAGTTGTTAACATTTGATACAACGCTTCATCCATTTGCGCGATGTTGCATTTAATAGGTTCTCCCACAACCTTCAACAAATCTGAAAACACAGAACACAGTTTTCTGATGCGTCTAATAATCTCTCGCCGGACGATTCATCGTCCATAAGAGTAGCTATCATTCGCACGTTCTCTATCATCTCTGGTAGATTCATCACGATTGTGGCAATTGCTGCTCCCATTGGGATGTGATCGTCGTCTGCTGACTTAGAAGTCATGTTATCATCTGAGCGATTGCAACGTTTATTGTCGTGATCTGTAAGCCGATGTTCTGCTTGTGGGTGTCGATTGTCTGTTCGATTCATCTCAAAGACGCCAGATCTGTGTCGAGTTTGGGCAACTGAGCCTTCTTCGTCAGTTCTCGGCGATGTGGATCACCTCGTGACCGGCAATGATGATTGATAATAAGGTATGTTGCGGTTCAAATAATAGTCATCAAAGTTGAGAGTAAAAGTATTTGGTTTAAGATTTGAGTAGCTCCAATATCACACGGTCGTTAATGACCATGTATTTAAAATCTCCTTTGTCTCCTCGTCAAGTCGTAAGACCAAATCTTTTGTTACCCCGAGCAGACGTGGCACCAGGTTGTTCTTGTCCTTCATCTTTTTCTTTACTAACAATAAGAAGAACGTGACGCCGTATGTATTCAGCGACCTATTGGTTTTCGTATACAGAACTTTAGCAATCAGTTCCGAGAGTCCAATGTGCTTCTTGTGTTCCGCGAAGATCTTTTCGATTTCTTTTACTTCCACGTACGATTGCGGCAGAAATTTCTTAAGATCTAGAAAACTCGGTTTATGTTTCTTTTCCTTGTAATCTCCAAACTGTATTTGACACTGGATCCCGGCGAAAACACAAGCTTTTTTCTGCATAATTGGATGCCTGTCGTTCAGAATTGCATCTCGTGTTTGCACGTACAACAGTGACAATTGTACAGAATTGAAATTGTCGATGTTTTGATCCGAAAAGAAGAAATTTCTCCTGAACAGAAGTGTTTCGGATTTGTCTATGCCTTGTTCGCTCAAGATCTTGTGTGAATCTACCCAATTCATTTTGTCATCAGGTTTTAACTTTTTTAACTGTTCTATTTTAGCGTCTTTTTCACTCATTTCTTCTTTTTCTCTTTTCAACGTGAGAGTGTAAAAATTTTCAAGTTTCTGATTCTGATTTTCATATCTTAGCTCGCGCACTAAGGAGTATTCATCATGATTTGTGATACCTATTTTTATACATAATACTATCATGAGATTGGCCACGGGCTAGTTGTCATCTATGATAGTTTCCAACGTTCCATCCAACATGCGGACGCGCAACGTACGATGTTTAAGACGATACTCGAGCAGATCTCCGCGTTTCTCAGGAAGTAGAATAGTCGAGATTTCGTTCGGGTTCAAGCCAAATTTCATTTCCTGACAAAGGAAAAACAGATCATAATTTTCCACTTGACCCATGTTGCTGGCCTCAACGAGGTTTTCTTTAATGATACAACAAGCGTTGTACACTGATGTGCTGGATTTGAATTGCATCGTTTTGGTGGTGTTCTTCTTCGGTATAAAGATGCGCAAAGATAGTGTAGCCATTGCAAACGTCTGAGGTAATCTTTTGTGTATGTGAAAATTTCCCGAATTCACTCGACGTTGCGACGTCGTTATTACTTATGCCGTAATTATTCTTTTTTTCTCCAGGTCATATATGCTTAAGATATGAATTTGTATCTTTTAATAAGAAGATATCTCTTGATAATAAAAGAGAAAAGATTAGAATATACTACCATATTATAATATTATTTGATTACCGTGTAGCATTCTTAATATTTTATTTTATTATAATTAATAATTTGTATAGCATCTATTTAATTACAATGTATGTATATAATAAAATCAGTAACATTTATAAATAGCGGAGAAAAATATAAAAATCTGAACGAAATATATTTTTTAGCACACTCCTAAGAGATTGTTTAGAATCATATTATATATGAAATGATTACGTTATATAGAAGATAATCTTTCTATATAAAAGAATAATCTTTCAAGAATATATATATATATATATATATATATACTTGAAAGATTATTTACTATGTCTTCTTGCACGAAGTGCACGACCTTGTAAATGGCTGCGCTCTTTGAGAGTTTATCGAGAAATCCGTGGCTGATAATGCAACGCGTCAACGCTGCGGATAATTAGATAAAACGAGCACTCAAGGTGACAAACGCATTTGCAGAATTATGGAAGACGTGATGGCCATGAACAGCGTGAAGGAGGTAAATGGTGATACGGATAGGATCTATTATGAATTGGACGGTGAAGGCGATGCTGACAGTTCGACAACTCCGAGCCACAACGTAGATCACCATCGCGATCGTGAGTACCATTGATTGTCATTTTATGATATAATTTATTCTATAATAAATTAATTGTGCAAAAGAACGAGTTGTTACAATACGCAATCATAATTTATTAGAGCGAAACAATAAGAACAATTTTAAACCAACAAAAGTTGCCAGAAAATTCTACGATCTGATGTTGAGTTAAAGTTATCTTTTAGGTTCTTGAAGTGCAGCTTTATAATTAAAAAAAAAACAATGTTATACATATACAAGAATAATACAAGACTACAATTTTTTTAATTGACACACACTTGTGTCACAGACCATGTGTACTATACGTATTTTGGGTCGCTGAAGTCGGATCCGTTAGCTGTTTTTGTCCACGTCTAAGTTTTTTGTAAATTGCAAATGTAGTAAATCCCTTAATATAATAATGTATACACATTTAATCCATTAATGCTCATAGATAGATTAACAGGAGGATCGGAAAACTAGAAGCTTCACTTTAGATCAAAAGAACATTTTAGATGTAAAAAAATTTTATTTATTTATTTAAACAAAATTTGTTTAAATAAATTACGAAAATCGTTTTGAGAAAAACTAATAGTGCCATTGGCAATATAATACATAATTTCCATGTAATTTTTGTGTCAATTAAAAAAAAATTTGTGATTCTGTGTAATCTTTGATGAGTGTTTCGTTGCATCAAATTCTTTAATCTAAAATCATGTATGAAACTGTTTTTTAAAGGATATTTATATATGTATATTCATCGACGAAAAAAACTATATTTTTAGCTTTTTAAATAAAGATAGCTCTAAAATCACAAGGACAAAATCATTTTTCCATAATTTTGAAATTTTTTTCTCATTGAAATTATAATAAAACGGTATTTTTCACGATTTTGTTCTTAAAATAATGCTATCTTATTTGCAATTAAGTGGAGAAACAAGCGCGAAATGTATTGTGATATTAGACAATTAGACGGTGTATTATAGTAGTCATGACTCGTACATATATACTACGTTTATTTAGCCGCACGAAAGGCAGTTAATTAAAGTTCGTGAGAAGGATGATCGATATGAATTATACGCGTTAACTGCAAAAGGAAGATAAATGCTTCAAAGAGTTTTCATCTGTCAGAACTCACCGAACTCGCTGATTTTTGTGGTGCTAGGTACAAAAGTGCACTGGGGAAAAAAAGGTTTATTATAACTATAATTACACACACGCACACGCATACACACGCATACACGCACGCACGCGCGCGCGCGCGCGCGCGCACACACACACACACACACACACACACACACACGCACGCACGCGCGCGTGGTAACATAATGATTAGAATTTCCATTTTTATAGTTATTACTATTATAATGTTAGTAATAAAAACACAATATACATATATAAGAAAAAATATAAGAAAAAAATGATTGAAATAATTCTAATTTAAATATAGTTGGCATGAATATTTCAAACTAAGAATTATAGTTATGGTAATTGCAATCATTTTTTTCTATTTTTCGCTGTAATACATTATATATATATATATATATATATATATAATAATAATAATAATTACTAAATTATAGCAGTAATAAGTGTAAAAATGGAATTTTTAATCATAATTATTTTACATTTTACAATTATAATCACATATACTATTTTTCTTTTAATATGCTATTTAAAAAGTAATTAATTGAAAAAAGGAAATTTTAAGTGATGAATAAATGTCGAAGAAAATAAGCATCTTTACATCATTTTACCGAATGAGGTAATTATGAACAATTTGGATTGATTCAAAGGATTATTCGCATAAAAGGATTATTCGCTTAATTTTTTTCTTGAATTTGAAACATTTACAGTTTAAAGGCAGTTTTGATTAACACGAAGTTTTGTTAATGGACGTGTACGAAAATTTCGGAAATTGGCAAGTAGCCTAAGACCTTCTCTCTGCAAACGTTCATAGTATTTTGGCCGCTGTCACAATGGTGATGCCGTCGGTGTTCGTCTCGTCAGTGCGAAACGTGAATAGAGGACAAGAGTTAGAGACGCAGAAGTAAACCGCGATTCGGCCGTCACGGTAGTTTCGAGGTGTTCCTCGTCGAGTCGCGTTATGCACAGTCATAAATTCCGAGATAAAGTAGCATCACGTAAAATTCTGAAAGTTTCTGGAAAAGCGGCTTGTTGCAATAATCGCACTATCAATTCAAAGGTCAACGCTAATGGTGAATTCTAAAAGTGACGTATGTAAAGTTTGAAAAACTTGAAATTAACTCCGAAAATAACTCCGGCGGTTATTACACAACCGAGTCGAATCACGGCATAATTGGCCGACGAAGCTCCGCTCATGAAAATCTTGTACATTTTCCAATTCCTATTTAATTCGATCGATCGAGTTAGGTGAGTCACAAATAATCTTTGACACAGATAATAAATCCTTATTTTTTTCTAAAGCATCTTGATTCAAGATAAATGATTTTAGTTACGTAATCCTTTAAATGATTTTAAAGCTTTGTTATTAACAAAATTGAGTTATTTATGGAAAAAAGAAAAAACAGTTGACTCAACTTTTCTTGTCTATAAACGATAAATAATTAAAGAATTAAAATTTTAATTATTTTGTTTTAACGATTTATTTAACGAAAAATTAACGATGGTTTTTTATTACTGGATCTACTTATAACGTTATATTTAATTAGAAAACCAACGTAATTAATTCGACACATTAGTGTATTGATATATGACTAATCATCACAATTCTCTATAGTATATTTCGCGTAATCTTATGATAGTTATTATAGTTATTCTTTTAATTTATGATGTAATTAAATTTATTATTTTTAATCCTAAAAGCTGAAGAAAACTAGAGTTGAGTCGAAAACTAAGACTTGAAATGTTTTTGATATTAAAATTGACATTAAAAAATAATTAGCGGTTTTTTCACTTGGTAATGCTAGTCTCAAGTGACCTTATGTATCTTTGTTTTAATATTAATAAAAACGAGCAAAAAAGAAAAGTTATTTATCCAGAAGAAATATTATAACCTAATATAAAAATGTTATAACTTAATTTAATAAGCCATAATTTTTAGCGAATTATCTTAATTATAACAGCAAAGTATTTAGATGATACTTGCTAAAATTTTTATTCAATTAATTTTTCGTTATTATTATATTTAAAAAACTGAAATAGAAATATTTTTTAGTTGAACTATTTTTGAAACAAATATTTATATCTTGCTTGTTGACGTCAAACATTAATAAACTGGCTCTTGTCGTGTTTTGCGATCGTGATCGGATCAGAAAATGCGCTGGTTCACGTTTACGACTTATAGCTTCTGAATTTGCACATTCGAAATTGTTTCGGCGTTTCCTCATTGTTTCTTGTTCACTTTTGTGTCCTTCGTGCTTGGCACATTTGATAAGCACAATGATTAGCACGTTTAGTGCTACGGCTTCGACGTAGCTAGAAACGACGTTGCGTTATTTTAAAAGTTACTTTGCCGGCTTTGAGTTCAACTTCTATCTCCTGCGAACTATTTGCAGGCATATTTTTAAATCACAGAGACACGGTATCGCGAAAAAATTCATGACATTACGGAGAATCTTGTAAGAATTTTTTATTATCAGGAAAAACGAGCTAATAAATTTTTTGTCAAAGTAAGGAGCTGTCGGTAGTGCAATTTACGTTACGTCGAGGATTGTGTAACTTCGAGACGACCTGGAAAAAATGTCGATCAGGGGTGTGACCACTTCGGAGAATGAAACTTTCCTTGGTTCCTTGCGCCTGTCGAATTTTCTGATCGATGATCTGGATGAATTTTACGAAGGTAAAAGCGAGCGCGAGGACTCGCCGTCGGATTGTGCTTCATGTCAAAGTTGATATAATTGGCGAAACACATTTATGTCGATGTTACTTTACCGCGAAACTGTCCCAGATAACGGCATTTCCATGTCAGAAGGATTATTTTGTGTAACGTGTGTGAATAACAACGATGACGAATCTGTGTTTGCTATAACCATTAGCGTTTCTTACTTGTCAATAACAATTAATAGCCGAATCTTTGTAGTTTAGTATTTACATTCTTTTGCGAAATGTATTTATCGGTTCATTATCGTGCTTATAAGTGTCAGTTTTATGTCTTTTCAAAAATTCAATTATCACTTATTTTTGTTAATATAGAGATCTCTTACAATCAATAATATTGATCAGTAATATTGTAGTAAACACACAATATTTTTATAACTTGAGATTATTTTTGTAATTATATCATGATGCTAATCTAAAGTAAACTTTTCATTAAAAAATTGTAAATTATAGTAAGTTATCGTCAGTATAAGTCGAAATGTTATTTTAATTTGGAGAAAATATTTTTCTGATATTGTGGACGATTGTTATTCCACACGAATTATGATAAGACTATTTTACTGATAAAATAAAAATATAATCATACAATTTACACACCACACACACACACACACACACACTCTCTCTTAGACTTTAAAATTTTTTAATTTCTACGTTGATATTAATAATTAGATTTAGATGATAATTATAATGCTTTGGTGAAATATTTTTAATTAAATGTTTAGTTAATATAATCAAATATTTATTAATGTTTAATAATCGTTTGATAATCGATTTATTATTATTATGTTATTCTTATTAGGTTGATGTAAAGTAATGGCAATTCTTGCTAGTTTTGAAATGGTCATGTGAAAATGTGTTTACTGAACCACAACAAAGATACATTGAACACAACAATGAAAGAAAAACGCCTGATTTTGTTTAATATTTTTGAAAGCATATATAGGAAATATGTTTCATAAACACAGTTTATTAACAAAGTTCAAATATTTCTAGTTTTTTCAATCTAATATTAATATAATTATTAAATATATTATTACATATTTGATTATATTAATCAAACATTTATTTGAAATTATTTCATCAAAGTTTAATTATCATTACTAATTTTTTTTAGTATATATATTTACGATCAAGGCCGAAACATAAGTCGACATTTATCTGCTATTACATAATTATAATGCATAATAATGGATAAATATTATCGATTTATGCCGACCGTAAAATATTTGGATTTTTATTTTTTGAAAAGAATATTATTTCTTCTTCAAAAAAATCTTTATTTTTAAAAATTTTATATAAAAAGTATAAATTAATTAAACAGATTTAAGTATACGTTTCGATATTTTAATATTTTTTTCAATTTTATTAGAATAAACTCACAATTTAAAAGTTTTATTTTTGACATATACATAGTTTGACAGCGACAAAAAATATTTTATCTACAAGTCTATTATATAATATATATTTGCAAGATTTCGAGGTAAATTTTCATTACATTATCTACAAGTTGTAATTCTATATCTATATACATGTAAAAATCTCTCTTTCTATATTTGTTAAAAAAAAAAAAAAAATTATTAATAGCATTAATAACCGGGGAAAATAATTACAATTGAAAAATCAGAGATTATACAATATACAATTATACTCTTTACCACTTTTAGAGAGATTGTACGCTTAAGGATCGTACAAATTATGAATTTCTCCAAATCTTGTTCCTTTAATTCCGAAATCACTGCAGTAAAGTTTGGCGTGCAGGTAAGGACGATTTTTCACGACCTGAGTATTAATAACGTGGCAATGTGTATCGAAAATACTGACACCGGTTTATTTTTATTTCGTGGCAGTATATTTGTCACAAGAACCAGGTTCTGTGTGCCAGACGAGGTCGGGAAGGTGTCGACGTTCTCGATTGAGAAAAGATGTGAGAAGGGACGTGCTCCGCGGAGATTCACGGTAACCGTACCAAGGAGGTACGGTATTGATCCTTTCCGTAACTACATCTATGCCACTCGTTTTGGCGCGCGCTAGTCGCACCGCCGCGCCGCGCGCCGCGGCCGGCCGCCAGAAATTGAATCACGCAAATTCACGCGATTGCCATAAATAAATGTAATCGTGACGTTTAATCGCGCGCGTCGTTGAAGGCGCTTCAAGGAAATTTCCTCAGTTTGTTTAGAACTAGTTTCATTATATCGTCGATATTGACTGACACATTGAATATTCATGAAAGCTACTATCTTCGGATAGAGACAGAGAGGAGGGGGGAGAAGTAGTTTCGTTGTAATAATTAAATTTTTATATTATAAAATGTCAAATTTATTTTTTAATAGTTTGAAAAATTATATTACACTGATTTTTAATTGACAGTAATGTCTTTTATGTTGTTGAAATTTTATGAGTGCTATAATAAAAACAAAGTGCATAATTAACTCAATTTTTGCACAGATATTTATTTTACGATTTTACGTAATTAATTTTAATTTTCATACTTATCATAAATCTTATTTTTTATTTTAAACTTTATTATAATTTAATTTGGTAATTTTTATTATAATTTTGTTTTAAAATTAAAATTAGAAAAAATTGCAGAAATAATTAACATTACAAGAATTTAAGTTGTTAAAAATATTATGAAATAGAAGTAGAAAGTTTCGAATAAAAAAGTCAAACTCACGTTAATTGAAACATAAATATAAAAATTCATAAATATAAAAAAACATGTATTTAAAAATATTTTATAAAAGTATGTGTGTGTGTGTGTGTGTGCATGTGCGTGCGTCGCGCATGTTTTCTTATTGTTATACGTTTCGTGTAAAGTAGATTTGCGACACGATCTATTTCATGCTACATTATTATCTTCAACCTTGACGTCGTGGAATCGTTCGCGATGAGTCTTTCAATAAAGCTTTTAAAGTCCATCTATAATTAGTTCATGGTATGTAACGTAAGCACTTGATCTAGAGTCAACTGAACACAATTTCATGATAAGATTGACCGTAATGATTATCGTGGTGCATGTGATAACAAATCTGGTGATAGAATAATAAATTTTATTATGAACTTAATCCACTTTATTTTAACGTTGCAACGTGAGTTTTCATATTTTATTTTATTCACATTATTTTTCATAGCGCAATATAGATATAATAAGAGTAATTTATGTACGCAAATATATATATGTATATATATATATATATATATATATATAGCTTTTATTTTTATATATATTTTTAAAATATTTTAAATAATTATCTATTTTGAGAAAGACAGAGAGAGAGAGAGAGAGAGAGAGAGAGAGAGAGAGAGAGAGAGAGAGAGAGAGAGAGAGAGAGAGAGAGAGAGAAAGAGAGAGACATTGTAAACTGTACTTGAATACGAAATATAATCTGATTATAAGCTACTCACAATCAGTTTTGAGCTTAACTATTTATGGTTAACCCTTTTGGAGATAAATAGTAAGCACATTTGATATTAACATAACATTTAACATTAAACATAACGTTAATAAATCTCATTTATCTGTATATGTAGACAGGCGGATAATTACTTATTAAAATTTATGCTTTTTGATTTATATTGTGATTTTGATTTAGATGAAGAGAGTAAAGTAATAGATTACCTGAATTTTGAAGGTCGCTCCTGCGTCAAAAGTGACCCCCATTTAATTTAAAGTGCACAGCTGACTCAGGATTTCATTATGTATGGTAAATGTCAAGGTCAAAAGCAGTCAGTAAAAAGATTCAAGTGTTTGAAAATGATTACTGAAAAGAACAGTACATATTAAATATAAAAAAATTAACATACGAATAAATAAATGTAAATATAAGTGAATTTTAAGTGACAACCGGACATTTTTTACATACGATGAAAATATTGAGCTAAATCCTATGAAATATATTTATTTAGTTAAACTTTCAAATAGACACGCTCAATGAAATTCTCGAAGTTAAACTAATTAACTTTAATTTTTAATTTTTTATTTTAGTGCCAGAATTATTAGTTTGTAATTTTATTAGTTTTTTCTGTTGTTTATTTAATGGAGTTTTATGTAGTTGAAACTTAACTAGATTTTAAGAGAGGTTCAAACGCGTGCGCAAATATCTTGTTCTAAGAATATAACATTTTCGTGATTCGGTATGACTTGCATGATGTCTGTGACACAGATTGGAGGAAATTCTTTGCACGGAGCGTGACAGTAAATACCAATTAATTCAATTGCCGCATTTGGTGCACGCGAAAACTGTTCGGTACGACAAGAACGGTTTCGTAATTAAATCGGTAAGTGTATCGCACGTTGCCAAATCAATCCTCTAGTTTGTCAATTGACAAAAAAGGAAAAGAATTTGTAACACACGTAATGTATCACAATGCATCGTAGCGAATAAAAGTTAACATTTGTTTGTCGAGAAAATTGTGCTCGATCTTTATCATGTTTTATATTTTCAAATACACATCACAGTTTTTTACTTGAATAATACGAAGTAACCACATTTATTGTGAATAATACAGATTGACTTAATATTGTGCAAAGCATCACTTTATTTTTAGTATTATTATCTGAAATATAAGTATTATTATGCAAATTATTTTTAAATCATTTATTTGCAGTGATTAATTCTAGAGAATTTTTTTACAGAAAGAATTTTTCTTTAAAATTATTTAGTACAGTGAGAAAAAAGTCGTTGCAATTGTTTTATAATTTAACAATAATTTCTGGTCATTTTTATAACCAGTTATATATTGTGGTTTTAATGGTAGAGATATTAGTGGTAGAGATATTAATAAAAATCAAGGAAAATCATAAAATTCTTTGAAATACTATGTTGTTCTACGACTATCATGATTTTGAGAGTAAATTTTAAAAAGAAATTCTCTCCGTATATTTTCCAAGCGTTTTTAATTAAAAAATTTTAAAAATTTTCTAATTCGTAGCATATTCAATGTCTGTTAGTGTATATAGATGTTTAAAATATACACATTTATTTATACAAAAATTGTTGATAATTGATATTACTTTAGTTAATATGTTCTTTTAAATAATTTCTAGTTGAAAAAATATCTTTAAAACTTATTTTTATTGATTAATTCATCTTATATGACATATAAATTAAAACATTAAATAACCGATAATACTTTATAACAATATTAGATTTAGTGTTAAATGTCTTAAAAATATTAAATGCAAAACAAGGAAAAGATAAACACGCACCGAGAACACTCGTGATACGGTGAGATGGAAAACGTATCTACTTAACACTATTTCTAGAGTTACAAAGGTGATGTGTTTTTTGAACGGTCACAGCATTATTTACGACCTATCTATACAATTGTCAACAATGGACGGCCTTTCACACGTGCGTTTC
Organism: Monomorium pharaonis; assembly: GCF_013373865.1. Taxonomy (NCBI): domain Eukaryota; kingdom Metazoa; phylum Arthropoda; class Insecta; order Hymenoptera; family Formicidae; genus Monomorium; species Monomorium pharaonis. The sequence continues at coordinate 557,566 of NC_050469.1, read as the reverse complement.
TTGAGCGTTCTATAACTGGTGCGTAATCTACCTCGAGACACCTACATAGTTACGCGCGTACGTAATGATCGTGCGTACCACCACTATGAAAATGTGGGTCACAACAGAAATAAGTATGCACGCCGAACGCCGGTCGTGTGTATCGCGTCTGCGAATGTATTATTTATTATTGAAAATACTAACGCGCTTAACATACGTTTCGCTCGATTGCACGTTACGAAGTGTTTGTGCCAAGTTTCTTTGATATATTCCACGCGCGTGTGCAAGTTATAAATAAAATTGGCTATTAATACATCGATAATAATAATATGGAAAAGTGGTGTAAATCCAGTACTAAAAAATCTCGTCGAATATCATGGCCTTACGTCCCGTGACACGTGCCTACAACTTCAATCAAACTATCGCGAGCTTTTTTTCTCAAATATTGTAAAATCTTTTCAGAACTATCCAAAAAATCTCTTAAAATAATTTTCGCAGATGGATGGATATTTCCTGTTGCAAATGTCAAATCTTAAAAAATTCACAACTATCGAGTCTTGTTTGAAAGTCGCATTTTTTTCTGCTAAAATATAGTGATGCTTCTTTGTCTTAAACTCCTATTTTATTCTAACTTATCTTTTAGTTCTTATATCTTATCTTCTTTAATATTTATTAATATTGTTTTTGAGAATTAGTGCGTCTTTCTTGAGTGCGAATATCTATCTAAAAATTCTAAGCATAAAAGAGAATATGTTTGTTTAACTTGCAAAATGCATTTGTGATATAAATCTAAATAAAAGTAAATATAAAAGAGGAGATTGCCTGTATTGATCTGTAGCGCATCTTAAATAATTTTATCTGAGTTAAAATAAAATTAGTTTTTCATTCTTAATGTTACGCCTTATGGGATATTAAAAACATGTCTTATACGACAAATTTCGTACAAAAACTCAAGATTCCTCTGTGAAATTAATTGATAAATAAATTATCCCTTATCGGTCGTATGTAATTTTATTATCTTGTTGGTTTGACACTTTCGAAACTTGATTAATGAGAATCTGTTAAGAGACAGTCTTTTTTTAAAAACTTCTCTAATTTGTAAACGTTATATTATTAACTGCTTAATAATTTTATTAACCTTCAGGGCTTTGTTTGAAAATATAAACCTTGTAAACTATCGATTAATTGAAACTCTTTATATTATACTCTATCTATACATTGTTTTTATTTCAAATAATTATATATTAAGAGAAAAAGAATTAAATTGCAACTTTTTAATTATTATTATCATGTAAATAGTGAGTGAAATAGTTATATTTACTTTAATTAATTATGATTGCATTTACATAGAAACATACATGCTTATTTTATTTTCACTATCCATATGTTTTTTATTACAGATAACTGAATAATTTGTGTTAAATTTAATACATCGTATATCCTAAACAGTCCATTCAAATTTTTGTGTTAATTTAATATTAATTGAATACATTAAAGTAACATAAATATTATACAAAAAATTTACTTTGTAGAAAGATGTTACTAATTGTATTGTTGCCACTTTTCCGCGATGCTGATTGGTTCTCTCGCTGTGCTTACTTCGTGTTGCGAGAGTAACTATCATTGCGGTTGAATTTTGACAGTTTAAATTTGTATAGATAATTATCTATACAATTATCGTTGTAGTTTATTTTTAAAAAGTAAAAAATTAAAAGGTAAATAGCGCGTGCAAAGCGCGCGCCTGTGGTGTCTAGTATGTAAAAAATGTAACACTTGAACATTTTAAATTGAAAATTAATTGGAATTAAATTGGAAACATATTTCTTTAGTCAAATTAATATGTTGACATACATACATTTTATGGTACTGAACACAAACACGCGCTTTGTGCGCGCTATTTAACTTTTTAGTTTTTACTTTTTAAAAATAAATCACAACGACAATTGTATAAATAATCATCTGTACAAATTTGACAGCTGTCAAAATTCAATTGCAATGACAGTTATCTCTCGCAACACGAAGTAAGCGCAACGAAAAAACCAATTGGCATCGCGGAAAACTCTCACCAACAATAAAATAGGTAACATCACCTTTTTAAAAGTGGATTTATTTTTGTATTATTTGTTTATTTATCCATAAATTGTATTATTTTAACTACGAACTATTAACTAAGAAATTTTAAATATTAATTTAATACAAAATATTTGAGTAACATATTCACATTATTTTAAATTAACGCTTGACTGTGTTCAACACGCAAAACTTAACAAGAACCGGTTTTTAACATAAATACATTTAATATAGATAAATGTTTTCTACCGTGTATGTTAATATTTAAAGTTGTCAGAATTTATAGTAAAATTTTTTCATAGTTGGTAGAATTATAAGATTATTGTTACTAATACTGTAACAATAATAATGATAAAAATGGAACTCTTTCAACTATAATAATTAACATGCAATTATAGTTACAAGTACCAAACATTTTTTTCTCGATGTAGTCATAATAAGGTGCATCGCGCGTGTGTTATCTATACATATCCCCGCGGATTTCACGATGCGGTTTCGCCGTCAAGATCCTATCGAGTGTGCGTTTCATCGTCGTCCCTTCCTCTCTCCCTGGCATAGTCGTCAGTGCATTCGACACTCGCGGGCCAGTCGGTATGGACGGTATGGTCTTGGTCAGTGCCCCCCGACGCGTCGTCGACTAAACACAGACAGTTCTCGAGGGATAGAGAAAATAACGCTCGAAAGCGAACTTGCATCTCGCGTCCTCCGCGCGCTCCGTTTTCCCGTGGAGCAAACGTTTCATTAGAAACTTCTCGGCGACAGATAAAACCGACGCCACACGGATCGTCGAGTGACTCTTGAGGATCTCATCTCACGGAAAGCGCTTCTCGTGTTGCAAGTTTGTGTGTTACTCAGAGAAATGTCAAATGCGCGTTGCATCGATCGTGCGATTTGTCTGATTCCTGGCATCACAATTTCGTCTCGCGATTAAAACGAATTGTTGCACTTTTGAGAGAGACGTTGGAATGTCTCATTTTTTGAGCAATCTTTAGCAACAGTAAATTAGGAATATTTGAATTTTTTATCACGACCCTGATATTTTTTTATTTCGCTAAGAATAAAATTGAATATTATTTATCGAACCAAATCGACTGTTCGGACGCAAATGAGCTAATGCAAAATAGTACCTTGAAATTAAACGCTCGAAACCGAATTAAATCTCAAGGAATGTGTCATAAAAAATTATCATCGTTGCTCAATTCGTTATTAGTACAATCAATACATATATCGCATAGAGAGCAAGAAGACAGACCAGTTGACCAGAGTTAGCATCGTAATCGATGTCGATGCAACGCAACCGGCCCCTCTCGAATGTGTCGATCACTGATGAAATTCACTCGCCAAGTAAACAACATCTTACATTGCGTCAAATCACGTTGATTTACGCTGAATCGCGATAACGAATACACGATCCACGGCCCTTCGTCTTTTCGGAAACGTGTTGATATCACTAGTCCAACTAATTATCATCTGCGTCAAAACGAAATTATTATCAACAATATGCTCGTAAATAAAAAGCAGATGATACAATTGACTTGAACGACGAGTAACAATTAAGTTGCTTACGATATCCTGTGCGAGATTTAATTTAACACTGAAAAAAAAGTTTGATTGCATTAATTAATGGAAATCTGATATTCAATTAAATAATCAATTATCTGTTTAAAAGCAAACGAATTAGAAATCTTGAAATTACCAAATTATAAGAAAGTTAATTAAACGTCCTAGTTATAAAATCTCGAGTCGTACTAAAATAATTAGAATTTCTGTTTAGTTTCACTAGACGCGCTCAATTATGTATATTTTGTTGATATAATCAAATTTTTGTTTAGTAAAGTATTATTTTTTCTCTTGGGTCTATCGACTTTAATAACGCAAAGTGAATAGAGCGCGAGAGAATTGAAAAAATCCTACATTTGTAAAAATTAATGCTGTCGATATTGTGTCGGATAATTTCTACACTTACTCAAATACTCTGATATTGTTTTGGCATCTCCGGTTATTTAAAGTCGCAGATAAGTTGCGCGACGCGTGACATATCTTACTGGAGGAATTTTATATAACATTTACCTTTGTCTCATAAATCGCTCGAATTATTTTTGCAGGTGTTCATAACATTTACTTTTTGCGGTATATTTAGCTATTTTACGAATTAGAGTTTGAACTATTGTGTTTATTTTGTTTTGTAGAACACTCGAACCACTCGTATACGTAGTGTTCCAGGAATATATTTGACTGAGAGTACAACTTTTCTCGGGTCTAGATTTGTTCATAAATATAGAACCTATTCTTTCATTAGAAAACCTAGTAAAAAAATTATGCATATAAGAATATATATAATTATATACAATATATGTCCATGTATGTTTACACTAGTTTTTTAAATAAAATTTCTGTTTGGAGTTAAAACAAATAATAGTCATACTAGAAAGACAAAAACTAATTAAAACTAATTTTCGCATTGCTTCTCTTACAAAAAGTATGAAGAAATGAGAAAAAATTACCTATGTATATAATCATATATATTTATGATTCAAGAAATATATATATAATTATACATGGGCAATTTTTTTCTTATTTTTTTATATTCAATGTGTATACTTTTGAAAAAAAGCAATGCAAAAATTATTCTTTTAATTAGTTTTTGTCTTTTTAGTATAATAATTAATTTTTAACACCAACAAAAATTTTTATCGTATAATTATATGTTTATGTATATGAGAAATTTTTTGCCGGGAAATTGTGTGGAAATAATGTTTTCTTAATTAGCAAATGGCGCTTATCTCGTCATCCACGCGCTTCGAATCGTGTTCACGCAGTCATTACGTGAAAATCCAAGATACGAAAATAAACCCGCACGACGGTTAGATCCAAGAACAAATTACACATTTATTAAAGTGATTCTGCATCGCATGTAATTCCCGGTTTTCGAGGAAACTGAACTTTTATAATCGTGCAAGTGACTCGGTAAGCGCGTGAATCATTAGGTCGTCGCTGAAAATGTGGGAAAAACGATGGTTTCTTAGTATCACCAATCTTGCGGGGAAAGTGACCTGGGAATATTTTCTCGGGTCAACTATTTTTAGTGCCAGCCGATGTTTTCATCTGCGGATCATCGATGCTCAGATGAAAAGCGAATCGCTTGTTGACATTGTGCTGCGAATTTTTGCGTACAACACAGTTTGCTATTGATTCATTTATGTTGATCGTGAGATGATTAAACCTGTCGCTTTGTCTCGGAAAGCTTTTTTTTAGAACAACTGTAAATTCTGTTTTTTTTTTGTTTTTTTTTTTAAGAACAAGAACGATTCAGAAATGATTCACGATTGTTAAACTATAAATAACCGTAATTTCTGTCCGGATAAAACGTGTATGTAATATTATTATTATCATTATTATTATTCAAATCAATAATGCAACACGTTATAATGCCACAATTAAAGTAATTTTCGAAAGAAAAAATTTGAAAATTGCTAGAGAAAGTAAAAATAGGATAACGGTTAATGTACGTCACGAAACATAAAGAGGACTATTTAATTTGTTTTCTTCACGATCTACCTATATAGTTTACAAGAATACATCCGTGTCAATTTCATGCAAATCAGACGCAGAGGAACCGTATACAGGCGTAATCTAATTATCCAATCACCCTAATGCAATCCTAATTCATGTTCTCTGTCGTAGATGTAGTACTGTTTACTGAGCATGGATGATAAGTCTGCGACATTTGTTGTGACTTTGTCATAACAGTTTTTTCATTTGGTGTTTGTAAAACCTAGCGTCAGTTGCAACAGTGCGCATGTGAACCTCGTTGCCCTCGTGGCGCAAACACGAACGGCGGCGTCGAAGACAAGAGGCAAGTTCGTCGTTGGTTTGATGAACGAAAACAACAGTCCTCGTCATCGCGCCGTGTTCTATTAATAGCTCGGCACTGTGCCGGCTCTTTGTAGATTTGTCGAGGGTCGTGGCGAGCTCATTGATTCATTGATCATATCATGGGAGAACGATGCGTCTCTTGCGGAAGTGCGATCGTTGTTGGACTATTGTAACCCTCTGTAGAATAACAGTGACAAAATAATATTCAATTAGAAACAATCACCATTAAGGCGTGAATGATGAAAAGAATTATTTACGTTTACGATAATTTGTAATTTTCATTACTAATAATTATTACTTCGTAATTTGGAAATTGCAATGAATCGCCAATTGCATGTTTTGTAATTTAAATTTAGTAAAGAGCGGTAGTTACTAATTATACGGTCCTAACTTACTAACTGCATTGATAACTTGATTCATTCACCGCTTGATATTAGATGTTAAATATTCGATAATGAATTGCTTGTTCTTCTAATTACATTGTAATATGGAGGCGTGTATTTTCGGTCAACTATAACGATCCACTATCCGGATTAATTATCTAAAGTTTCTTATATTCGTATCTTTGGGTGAGTCACAGGAACGATCGATCATTTCGAGGCTTTCGAGTGACGGGGGTCGTGAAAACAAAGTGTAGCATAAAAGCGGAAAATTGCTTGCAGGAACATATAGTGATAGAGATTTGTGTTGATGATAACAATTGATATTCTCGAAATGGGAAATGAGAATGAAATTCTTGCTGTATACAAGCGTAATTCCGTTACTGAGTGGTTGCAGAAAACCGGACAAGCCACGGACTGTGTAAATAATGGTAAATCGATAACTTTGAAGATTCTGATCTTACTTCAATTTTTTTTATATCGCGGCATTTTATATTTTTTATGTTGAAATACAACAGAAATGTCATAATTTATATATATATTTTTTTATATATAACCTAACCTAACCATTATGTTTGTTATGAATTATTATACATTAGGACATTTAACAATAAGAAATCATCAGATTTTCTATTATACTTTGATATTATTTATAATAATATGTGTTTTAAATTTGATTTAATGCTTTCCGCATATGCAGTTTTCTTACTAATACCACATTTATGTATTTGTATGCGTGAACTTTAAAATCCAAACAAAAAAGAATGAATGATAAAAAAACAATACATTGTGTTGAAACAATAATGTTAAATAGTAATCCAAAAAATTCAAACTTTTGAATATCATGTTGGCTTAAAAATTTCTTATTGATACTTAGATTTAGTTTAAAGCTTTATTTAGTATTAGAAAAATATACAATGTATTATTTATTAGACAATTGTTAGCAAAGTTACTTTATTTCTCGCTGCAGGTAGCGAGAGTCCAGTTTTCGAGGGCGGTGGCAATGGTGCAGGCGCTAGTGGTTTGAGACTTGCAGCCCATGAACTACCGAATGAAATTTCCGCACCCTACGAAGTACCTCAATTTCCAATTGAGCAAATCGAGAAGAAACTTCTAATCCAACGACAACTGACCGTCAAGTGAGTAATCCTGATTGCATTTTATTACAATTTCGGTTTACACAATTTAAATTGGGTTAAGCAAAGACTCACTTTTACGATATTATATACTTACAATTATATACGTGTGTGTGTGTGTGTACAGTGGCGATCAAAAGTTTCGAGCCAGGCAGATTTTTTTTCATATTTTAAGTTTAGGAGAAATAAACAAAAAAGAATTTAACTTTAAATAAAATAATATATTTCACTGTAAATAATTGTTGATAATGATTAGAAAAAAAAACATAATAAATTATTTTTTGAATACTGCAAGAAAATATTTGGCTCGAAATTTTTGATCGCCACTTACATGCTTTTAATCTTGTAGATTAAATATTTTAGTCTTTAAAATTTTAGATTTTAATTTGAAATGTAATATTAAGGTACAAATACGTTTTAATCTCAAGGTACGACTTTACAAAAATTGATTCCAGTTATATATAAATTGATCCAAATAATATGAATTGATGTGAAATACTTATTATTATTTATCAAATAAAATGGAAAATATAATTTCAACCAAATCGAAGAAGTTAATTTTCTAATATACTTTTCTTTTCATCTAAAGAGAGAAATGTTTTAATTTTCTTTTTAAAGAAATTCCAACATTTAATATAAAGCTTATTGAGAAAACGACGACCTTTTACATCAATCTAATCATCTAATGTATTATAACCCTTAACATATGTGTAGTTTATATATAAAAATTGTAATATAAGTTTGAATATAAGGATTATTTTCAATTGGTTAAGTTTGGATAATTATCCTAGATAATTATTTTGCGCCAAAAAAGTTTAATAAAATCGGCGAGATCGCGATATATTTATGATTAAGCGGAAGGCATTAAAGTATTATAAAAAAGGGAGAGGATATAAAGTATTCGGTTATATCTAGGTAATACACGCACGATCGAGTATCTGATAAGATCAAGAGTTCTATTTCGCTATATATAGGGTGTTTGCAACATGGGTATCAGAATTAGACGTCTTACTAAAACTAAAATTCATTGGAAATTGCTAAGAACATACACAGCTAAAGTTATTTTTAGGAATAACAATTTAAAGCAGCTTTTGAAAAATTATTTTTTCGAAAAAATAAGAGAGAGAGAGAGAGAGAGAGAGAGAGAGAGAGAGACACGTTTAAAAAGATATCACATCTTTTAAATCTAAACATTTTGGCGTTTACGAAATTTATGATATATTGCGATCGTGGAGTAATTGTGTCATGATTCGTTTTTAAAACTCTTACGAAAATTAAGGAACGAATAGAAAGATAGTAGTTTATTTATTGTTTGCATATTAATAATATTGATGATATCATCGTATAATATTAATTGCGAAATGTTGGATCGATTTTTAAATTCCTGTCGGGAGAAAGACAATATCCCGGATTAGCTTACTTTTCTGCTAAAAGAATATTAAATTTTCTTCATTAATTCTTATTCAAGCTTTTAGAGGAAATTTGCAAGAAAGATAAGAGGAAAAAATAATTAATTGGTCGGAAAATTGGTCGAGGAAAGTCGAGAAATATTTCGCTTATATACATATGATTTATTTATAAACATTTTGTAGTTATAGATAGTCAATATGATTGTCAGAGACGGTATTCATATCCGTTGTATTCAGTGTCGACGATCGATTCAGTATTTTACTTCCTGTAACTTAGTGTAACAATGAGAAAAAATTTTATATACAACGTTTTATATAGGTACATTGGTGGAATGTCGACTCGGCAACGTTTGCCGGGTTTGCATCGCGCGAACCAGTTTGAAATTATTATCATCGTTAGATATTTCACTAGTATCGTGATGTATTATGTAGATCCAACGTGAAGGATATAAATGGATACGTAAAAACTGGTAGGTCACGACGTCCACTTCTCGGTTGAAGAGACCGAGGCCGACATTTTGCGAAATGTGAGAAATATCGCATTGCTATTTTTGATGGGACAGCAATGCGCTCCTTTCGAGTTTTTGCGTTACTTTTTAATTCCGTACGTTTTTTACGTTTTCCAATAACAACGTCCGGATATTTTACATTGTTCACAAGACTCGCGGAGAATTATAAATTTATTCGCTTATTTATGCACAACGATTTGATTAAAATGTATAATTTAGTTTAAAATACATTCAACAATATTTGTGTATTACGATAAAATTTTAATTCAGTTAATTAAACGCGGCGTTATTGGCAAGATTTATTTATGAGCGAAGTACAAAAATTTAATTATTAATTTTTAAGTACGGAGAGCATTAATTAGTTATTGACTTTTAATCAATGTTATACGTCTCTCTTTCACTTGTTTTAAGTTATCAATCGTTTGACAAAAACCTAAAATATAAAGCTATATAAAGATTGGACAGTCGAACACTTGGTTAACGAGCACGCACGTATTATAATCTACAAACATATTGTGCATGATTGTAATTAGGAGAAGGGGGGGGGGTAAGAGACGAAGTGGATAAGATGAATCGCTAATTTTTCTAAACTCATAACAGATATCGACCCGATGTTGAACTCATTAAAGGCTTCAGATAACAATAGATTATCTGTTGTAGTTTGGTTTCAATCGGTCCATAAAAGTGAATAATATAATAAGAAATGTGTTTTAGATACACTTATGCGTAACTTTTTGGCACTTGTTTATAGGAAATGACGTAATTATAGCAAATATTTTCGGTTTTTAAATAAAATCAAGATATAGTATAGTTAAAAACGCACATACTAATGCATTTATATTTTTCATTTCTCGCAGTAAAACATTTTTATTAAATAAATAAGTGAATACTATGATTGCGGGTAAGATGTCAGATGACGCCAGATGACATATTTGGACTTGCAGATTATGTTCTGTAACGAACGTAATTGCGTTAATGTTATGCAAATTAAGTTTGTAATTTGTGATATTGGTTATACTGGTAATCTGTAAATAAATTTTATCAGATGCAATTTATTGATTTTGTTATTTTTAAAAAATGAAATAGTTGTACTATTAATATAATATATTGTTAAATAAATTAAAAAATTGATGTTTATACAGATAAACCATAGATAGGTTACAATGTCACTTAACTTGACTCTTTTCGCTACTGAAAGTTATCTTACTCACATAGAGGGGGGCAAGATGACGAAATTGACACGTTCTTAGAAAATCAAAACTTTTTTAAATTCTAGTCTATTTAACAGCTTTTTAAGGTATATATATAAAACGCTTTAGTGAATCTAAAAACAAATAGATTATTATTTTTACACCGTCACAGAAATTAGGAAAAATTGATAAACCTTAAGGTCATCATATTACTCCCTTTCTCCTACGTTAATATTTGTAATAATACATCGGGTCGAGAGGAGCGTACATTCGCGCGTTATTTAGACTGTTGTTTAGCTGTATATAATCTTTGTTTATTGATTGCGTGAAAATCGCGGATTGTCTTGGAGCGGCCGTTGATCACCGATAAAATCGTCGTCGTCGTCGTGAACGGAATTTTCGTTGCTGCAGCCAATAAAGCTGCGATCAATAATTCAACGCGGGACGTGTGCCTGTTGGCCTCGAGACGCTTAATGTAACACGATAATTCAATTCGAAATGTGTGTCATAATCGTTAATACTTATTTAAAAATAGAACCCAATGGTGACGAGCAAAGGGTCACTTTTGGCGAGAAAGATCGATTCGCGAGAGCCGCGAAAAGCAAGTCGATAAAAATCTCAAGCGTGAAAAACTGTGAATCTCTCCCTCTGCTGGGAAAGACGCGCTCTCGGAGTCTTCAAATGCAAACCTTGTTGCGAAACACCCAGTATAACGACCTCTGGCTCAAAAATCGATCGTAGCCGGTCTTCATCATGAAACAAAAGCCAATAAGCTTATTCAAGGTAACTTCGCCCCGTTCATATTTCTGTCTGACTGGCTCCTTAACTGGAGGTACTCACGATATTTCAATATGATATTGAAGCATAGCACGAGTATTGCTCATAAAAGCAATGATATATATTTCGCGACGATGACACCGTCGGTGATATTCAGAGAGCAATATAACGATGCAACAGATAAATTGCCTCTGGAGGGGGAGATCTAAGAGACCAATTAAATAAGCCGATAAATACACCGCGCGCGTATATCACGATGCGTTTTCAATGACGCGTTTAGCATGCACAAAGGATACAGTGTGCGATGCGAGGAAAATTACGTCACGTAAGCGGAAACCATGTATCGGATGATTTTTACATTTTTACATCGGGCGATCGGCGAAGTGAGCGTCGCGGGCGGCGGAAAACGCGGAGGGACGCGCGCAGAGGCCGAGCGCGCGCGAGGGTGGCTCGAAAGGGGTTGTCCGCTGCGAGATTTGCCAGGGTCATCCGCTCAGTGCTCGTGCGGCTGCCGTTGTCACCGGACGTACACACCGGCAGCGTACGCGACTTCCGGCACGGTCGAAAGAGCTGCGTGCGCGCGGAGGAGGTTTGACTACCGTTCGCACGAGGCTGTGTCACGCTCCGTGTACATATATACAAACCGGTATAATAATGCACCAATCCGTGGAAATCGGGGCAAATGGACTTTACGTGCTAAACCGTCGCCGACACGATTATAGAGATTACCTTAAATCACCGGAATCTGACGAAACCGCGTCGATTTCGACTGCGTTTAATATTTCAACTTAGCTGCGGTCTCTGCGAAAAACTATGTAGCGTCACGTGATAAAAAAACACGCGAACAGAGATTAACTTAATGATTTTTTTTTTTTTTTTTTTTTTTTTGAATACGGGAAATATTTACAATAAATTCGACACAATAAATAACACGTTTTTCAATAATTGAACGTTCACTAATTAAAAAAAAATTGAGTACAATCTGATACAGATATAATGAAATCTATTTAATGTTATTCTATTTTTAATTTAGTCTATTTTATGTTAAATCGTTCTCTATACGTAATCGATTTGGAGAATCAGAGATTTTGATTTATCGATCCCCTCGCCGTGAGATGCAATTACTATATACATCGCCGAAGCTTGAGAACGTCCGTACTGCAACGCAACGGCAACCACCAACACGCGTTCGATTTCACATAACTGGCATATTGCGTGAGAGAGATGAAGTATAACGAGCTAAGAGTTTCGCGTTTATACGTGATTGGAGTGCAGCGGCATTAATCCTTAACGCGAACTACACATTGAGAACGAGATCGTCCGATGCTGGCGAGTGAGTCAATTGAAGAGAGGGACGCTTCTCGCTTGCGCTTAAACATCACGTCAACAGCACCGATGACGCAGAAACGTGCAATACGAATCGCAGTTCGAGGAGATATTCGATTTAAATTCATAATCATTGAGCTGAGATTTGAATTCATTAATGTCGTTTCCCGTCAATTTTCGCTCACCTGCGTGTTGCTCTTATAGTTTACGGAGATGCAAATTCAAATCTCGCGGATCTCGCGGAGACCCTGGCATTGGATGATCAGGGATTTACAAGAAATGAATAAGAAAATTCAGTAAAAGTGAAGTTTTACAATTTTTCAACCAGTGAATAAATATTTTGAAACTTTGAAGGTATTATTTACTTGAATGCGTCACGCATAAATTGATATTAGTGCGTCTAGCTATTTTGGCATTTTCCTCTTATAAACTTTTTAGTTGCGACGCTTACCGAGATTTATTGCGCTGGCGAAGCAAGTATATACAAAGGTGTGATAAACGTGTTTACCGCAACATCGTATAGCACACTATTATTTACACGTGAAATTTTGTTACTCTTTCACCACATCCCGCAACTATTTGCCAACCAAGTTAAATAGGATGCACTGACGCGAAAAATAAACAAAATAATAAGGTATCTGAACCGAATGAATCTAATTAATTGGTTTAATCCTTTGGGGATATTGAAATTGTAAGAATAAAGTCTTCATTTCAATAAAAAGTATATTTTTTTATATTAATTATTTTTAAATAAATACAATTTTTTTAAAATCTCTGATTATTATTATATGTTTATGCATTTAATAAGACCCGAATATAAAAAATAAATTAAAAATAAACATTATTTTTTAAAAACTAAACTTTTTTTTGAACATTAAAATAATCTTTGATAATTATCTTTGTAAATTGTTTTTGGAATTTTCTTCATTTAAACAGTTTTAACTTTTCATTAGCGGTATTGAAAATCGATAACCTCTGGTTTAAGTTATACACTTAACTTATGGTATCATTTAGGATATTGTTTCATATCTTTCTAACGACATTTTTCATATCATGCTTTACATTTACAATATCAATCTGCTGCTGAAATGGAGCAATGATTTTTAGTCACTCTTTAGAATAAATTTTTAGTCACTCTTTGTGCTTCATAAGTTGTAACTTTCTTTCTTTAGGAATTGAGGAAAGTTTGCGTGTTGGGATTGGTAAAAGTTTTTAGCTTTGCACAGATAGTGCAACAATGTGTTCTTCAGTGATGTCAGCAGATTTTATTATATATTTGTCACCAAATTTGTTGATATCATTTACTATAACAGATTTTGCATAAAATGATACTTTTTGTTGACAAAAATTGTAGCAAGCAAATTTGTTTTCAACAGACTAAGCTGATTGACATTTAATACGATACAATGATCATAAATGAGTCTTATGATGGCATAAAAAATATACTTAATGTAAACAATAGATACATGAATTTTTTGTTTCCTACTCTCTAAATTTCCTAGAGAAACATTACTCTAGGAAATTTAAAGAGTATAGTTAAGAAGTTGAATATTATAATATGTTATAATATATAATATATAATACAGAAAAATATATAAATAATGTGTGTTTAATAAACTTTTAAAAATTTTTTATGGTAAGTTTTCATTGTATTGAACAAATGTATTGCTGCTAGTTTTAATTTTAAATAATCATCTTCTTATCGGACCTATACTTTGTACATCTTTTAGACAAATAAAACGCGTTTTTAAATAATAAATTTAAAAGGTTTTTTCTGCTGAATTTATTTGTCTCAGATACCTTAGTAAACTAAAGGTTAATGATTAAAAAATATTAATATAATAGAAATAACATTAATTTACATTTCTTCTATTTATTTCTGCATGCACATGAATAAACTTCACTTGAGCGAATAAATTGTATACATATATTATTTTCCGTTTTTCTTTACAATTTATTTTAATGTGATATTTTTCGCTTCAGTGACTCTTTGTGTATTTTAATTCAACGCAAAATATTTTTTTCCGCGGAATGTAATTTCTTGCAGCAAAGTGATAATTATCGAATGAAGTTGGAACAATTATGTTCGTTTGACAGAACACAGCAAGGTGGTGAAATATATGCATAAAATTTTGGAAGAAACTGAGCAAGGACCACGTGGCTGCCATCGTGTTCCATCAGCTTCTATAAAGAGAACTTATCGAGTGTTCCGGCCGACTAATCATGAAAGATCGCGAAGATTTTCGGCCGGGTTACCGAAGATCGGGCAACACGGTCGATCTACGATTGTGATCGAGAAACGCTGTTATCATGTTCGTGAAAACTTTCTCGGAAAGGAATATCAAATGAACGTGGAGAAAAGAACGGCACGAATTTGCGTCGTGTTATTTGACTCGCACTTCCGCACTGCGATTTATTCCGCGCGTAAGAGCGATCGATCTCCAGCACGTGGTATCGCATAACATGTTCGCTGGCGCAATCGAGTCGAAACGATGGACAAGAGATAATAGGATTCTCCTAAGGTAATTTGTGGTTTGATATTATGAGAACAGAATGGTGAATTACACTTGTTTTTTAAATTCTCGTACTCGTAATTGTAAACCGAACATACAAGTCTGTTGCTAACTCTTGTGATTTGATCTATCGCTCTTATTTGATCAACATGCATTATAAATTATTATACTATGCGCTTAATATCATATTTGAGGGCAAACATGCAATTCAATACCGATATTCAATACTAAATATTCAGATTATTGATGAATTCAATTTTCACAATTAGAAAGAATAGGAAATCGCATAATTAATTTGTTATTGTAATACTGTTTAGAAATTTTATGATATATTAACTACGATATTAATATATAATATATTAATTTTTATTAATAACAGTAACATTATTTATTATATTATATTATTTGATCAAGCTTGTACTGCAAAGCAATACAAAATGAAACGGTCAAAACGAGCAAAGAATATGTTGGAATATATAAAAATTAACGTATTTATTCTCAGTTTATAACATTCAAAAAATATTGAGAATAACGTAACAATATAACGAACAGTTTTGGACTGACTTGTCCTTCTTCAGCGTACAATAACATATCAATACGATGGTAATAAGAACAGCGAATCTGACGCAAGCTTAAATCATGAATATAAAATGAAATAAAGGGTCAATTTTTCGGTTGTGAACCAGCAGATTTTTAACAAAGGCTGACATACACATAATACTAATCTTGTTCCGGACGGAAATTGACGTTGCAACTCAGCGCTATGTGCGCCTGAGGTATTTCATGATAGCGATATAGGAAATGCGACGGGACGAAATTGAACTACGTTCGTCGTTAATAAGCGAGAACAATTGTCATCTATCTTTCAATTTCTTCCTAAATGCTCATATCGCCAAATATCAATTCGCACAAGTCCCATATCGGAGGTAACAATCGAGTGGTAAAAAAACAATATGTATTAACAATTTCGTCTCACAATTAAAATTAGAATCCCAATAAGTTATTACTCACATGTAGCTCCAGTGTGAACCCGGTATATTTCCCCACTAAACCAGCGGAACGATGGGTAAAATAAATTTAAAGTCAACGGACTCGCATGATTTTTATTAAAACAAGTATATCTATATCTCGTGCAGTGGCGAACACGAGACTGGTATTGTATCTCTAACCGAAGCGTCTGTTTACGGTCAAAATACTTAAAATGTAGCATCCAACGAAAATCGATATGTTTCACGGACGAAGAGAGAATAGTCAAATTGTCGAGAATTGTCACTATTTTAAGCTGTCCAAAACATGTCTTTCATGAAATTAATCCCATTTTTTTTGTTCCTTGATGTGCATTATTTCTGAGACTATCTTTTGCGATAATTTTTTTCCGTGTCTAATATTAAAACATTGTACCAATCAAATGCATGGTTATACTGTGTGATATGATCAGAAACAACTGTATGTCTTGACGGGTCAAGTTTTATATTATTTTTATGTTCATTTATGCGTGTTTTTAAATGTCTCTTTGTCTGCCAGCATATGAAGCGTCGCAATTGGCACAATTTATCTTATATATTACATTGTCATTAGTAGTCCGTTAGTTTCTGTCTTTTTGCACTTTGACGATACTATTTAATTTGTTAATGCAACGGAAACCTATGTTGATGCATTTTCTGTCTAATTTTGAGGCGATTATATCGGAGACTTAATATAAGGCATAACTAAGAAAGATTTTCTTTCCTCCACTTCTTTCTCATCATTGGACTTATAATTCTTATCCACAATCACGTTATTTAAATTATATTTGTTAAGTCTCTTAATTCTTCGACCAACCTCCAAGAAACTTTTTGTTATATTGTTACATTATTCTCAATATTTTTTGAATGTTATAAACTGAGAATAAATACGTTAATTTTTATATATTCCAACATATTGTTTGCTCGTTTTAATCGTTTCATTTTGTATTATTATATTATATTAATTTTTAATTTAATATTTTTATGTTTGATTTAAAAGATGTGTAAAATATTTTCTTTTAAAAGTTATTTTATGTTTTACAAACCATTTTATTATTTTTTGTCAGAGATATTATTTTCAATGTATAAATCTCGTTATAATTCTCGATAATAATTATGAAATTATGGAAAATAGACCAAGATGACCAAATAGAAGGAATAAACCAAGTTGTATGGATAGACATTAATGAAACATCTCATGCGGGATGCATTAATTGAATAGCGGCTTACAGAGTTTTTAATTTGTGTATGACACTTATATAGAAAAAGAGTATCGCCTTGATATTCATTGATAACCTTCGGATCAAAAGTCCATGAAGTATCTGTCACGACTTCATCGAGTTTAACCTTTCTCTTTTGTGATTGAAGACTGTCGATCACAAAAATGTATTTCATATGCCGTTGTTGTAACCGTGAATTAACTTCGCTATAAATTTTCCCTATCGACGTTTGTATAAGATAATTTTAGATATTGTCCTGCATAGGGCAACTGTTAATACAACATATAGTGATATGAAAGAAAATTCTCTTTGCTTTAATTTAAAATGAAATAAAAATGAGATAGAATGTTGAAGCTTTAGGATTACAAATAGATTTTGCATTTTGTTACTCTTTAATTTTGAGTAAATTTTGTATTAATAACATTTAAACAAATCAAGTTGAGTTGCCGAGATTTTTTATATTTAAAATTCAAATATTGCAAAATAACTTATTCTAAGTCATCATCATCAGATTTAAATAAAAAATTGGCTTCTATAGTATTTTTAAAAATAATTGCGAACTATTTTTTGTAGAAATGTACTTTACTGTTAAATTTTATTTTATATAAAAAGGAATAGATTTTTTAAGAAAAGTAAATGGTTTTTTGCCTATTTAACAGAGTTGCAAAGGATCTTGAGGAACGCCGCAGTCATTATGAGCCATCGCTTCATCCAGGAATTCCTGATGACATTGATCATGCCTTTAAGATCGAAGAAAATGATTTTGTGCCTCATTTTCAACGAGTCTCCATATCTGGCGAAGACACTTCCGGGGTGGGTTTCAGACTGTTGATCTTAACTAATTTATATTTTTATAATAAAATGCTTTATGATTGTTATATTTTTAAATAATAGTGATTATTTGTCAATGATTTATTTGTATTTGTTATCTATATTTATTATCTTTTTATTGAATGCAGTGATAATTTAGAAATTGTTGCATTATATTTAATGATTATTTTTGCTATGACTTTTGCTATATACGTATATATATATATATATATTTTTTTTTTATGAGAATTAAGTAATTAATAACATTTTATAAATAATTAAAGTACATAAAAATTTGTTACCTATTTGATATTTTTTCGAGAAATAATTGTAAAATATCAAATAATTGACATGAGATTGATCTACTTGAGATGTAACTTCAGCTTTATGGTTTCACGGATGGTTTATATACGATATGTCTCTGGAGATTTTGTGTGAAATGGAAACCTTGAGACTGCGGATTTACGCATGAAACCCTTGTTCACCTAGCTTTTTCTCTCCCTTCATCTCTCATCCATATTAATCTATAAGAGATATTTTTAATCTAACTTTATCGTCATAATTTTGATGTGAAATGTATCAAAATCATTTTGAGCACAAATATTAATTTTTCATTAAATTTTAAATTAATTTATATATATTTTTTACTTTATTTTATTTTATAATCAAAATTATGTGACATAAATAAATAATAAATGTTTTGTAATTAACACTGCATGAACGTTTTTTAAAAATTACTTTGTTGCAACGTTTCTTATTCTGAATCATTTTATATTATCATATTTTATTTTTGAAAATAACGCAGGTACCTCTGGAAGATCTTCAAAGGGCCTCCAAAATGTTGGTGCAAGCGTTGGCAATACGTGAAAAATATATGAACAATTCCAAGCAGAGCTTCCCCTCTATTACTTCTAGATTTTTGCGTAGTATCGATAAAAGGCCGCTCACTACGGACGACGAAGTTCATCACGACGATCGCAAGGCGATCGAAGGTAATTATCGTTGATTGAGAAACGGCTCGAGTTTTAAAGTCACTTGTTAGAAATCCAATCCGATGTTCCATTGCCACACATATTCCCGTTGGACGTGCCTTCACTCGTGCCATTGTGTATCAAGGAAACGTAATTGTAAGCTTACAAAACACTTCAGCGCAATTAACATTAACGCTTCAAGCGCTCGATAGCAATTTAACGACGTCAAGCTGTTCGTGTTGTGTAATTTTTTCTTTTCTTTTTCGTTGAAAACGATGCATATCTAATTACGCGGCTCCTTGTGTGGAGCTTTATACAAAGCACAGCTTTAGTTTAGTGTGCTACACATTCTTTAGCGTATGAGTTAATGAAGAGTATATACGATGCCAGTTTTATTACATATTTCCTAAGGGAAAGAGCTACTGGAGATTGAGAAAGAAATCGGCGGCACTCAATCCGACGCGGACATCGACGCGCTGATCAAAGACGTCTCTCGGACAGGTCTTCCTAGTACCTATTAATATCCTTACCTTGAATTTCCTGTTGCACGCTGTTTTGAGTCACGCTAGCTACTAGCTACTTTTTGAACCATCGTAGAGTCTCTTTGACACGCGCAAGATAGTTTTATTTCTCTCGAAAAAAATCAAACAGCGCTGCGGCAACATATAATTGGCATGCTAAACGATGTTTCATTAACGCATCTTGATTAATTATCAACAGATCACCCGGTACATGCGCCTGCCTCTCGGGGCGATCCGTGGGAATGCGAATTTCCACCGACGAAGAATTACAAGATCGCACCGGTCAATGGCGTGTTCAACCTGTTCGCCAATGACGAGGACCTGGCTAACGGCAAGCCGCTCCCGTATTCGTATCCGGACCTGGCGACCTTCGTTCGGGACATGAACCTCCTGTGCGTCATGATTGCCGATGGACCTTTAAAATCCTTCTGTTATCGAAGATTGAGTTACCTCTCTTCCAAGTTTCAGCTACACGTGCTGCTAAATGAACTCAGAGAACTGGCGAGTCAGAAAGCCGTGCCGCACAGAGATTTCTATAATATTAGAAAGGTCTGTACATAAACGATTCGAATTCGCAAATGTATCAGGAATTTGTAAAGTCAATGTTTATTGTAAAATTAGAAACAGAATAATTTAATTTTAAAGCAAGAAATTAAAAAAAAGACTTAAAAATTCTTGTATGTTGTTGGAAGTTGATTTTTTCTGTTTCATCAGTGACGTGTGTGGTCAAATCGCGCTATTATATGATCGATTTCACAGGTTGATACTCACATACATGCGGCTTCGTGCATGAATCAAAAGCACCTACTCAGATTCATCAAAAAAACGTTGAAGAATCACGCCGACGAAGTCGTCACTTGTTCCAAAAGTGGTGAGACCATGACACTCCGCGAGGTTTTTCAATCTATGAATCTGACGACCTACGATTTGAGCGTCGACATGTTGGACGTGCATGCAGTAAGTATCTTTTCGAATAATGATTATGTTAAGTTATTGAAACACCCTTCAAAAAGTAATATTGTATATTACTTTTCCTTTTTTTCACAGGACAGAAACACATTTCATAGATTTGACAAGTTCAACGCGAAGTACAATCCTATCGGTGAGAGTCGCTTGCGTGAGGTTTTCCTCAAGACTGACAATTATCTGAACGGCACGTATTTCGCGCGGATAATCAAGGAGGTCGCAAGCGATCTTGAGGAGTCTAAATATCAGAATGCAGAGCTGCGTCTTTCGATTTACGGCAAAGGTCCAGAAGAGTGGGATAAATTAGCTAAGTGGGCAATCCAGAGTGACGTCTATTCGGATAATGTGCGCTGGCTTATACAGATTCCTAGATTATAGTAAGTTTATCGTACCGGTTTAATGCGCAACACTTAAACTCGATGAATTTCTCACAACTCGCACTTTACATTGTAGTGATATCTTTAAACTGAACAAGCTTATGACGAACTTCCAAGAGATTATTAACAACATCTTCCTGCCGCTCTTCGAAGTGACCAATGATCCTAATTCTCATCCGGAGCTGCATAAATTTCTTCAATACGTACGTTTATCCATTTTATGTTATTATTCTTATCTATTTTTGTTACTGTTATTTTCTGAAATCTTTAAATTTGTTTTGTAATTGTCACAGGTAATAGGTTTTGATTCTGTAGACGATGAAAGTAAACCAGAAAATCCTCTCTTCGATAAAGATGTTTCTCCACCTGCAGAATGGGATGATGTAGAGAATCCGCCATACGGATATTATCAATATTACACTTATGCAAATATGACGGTTCTCAATCACTTTAGAGCGTATGTTGATCATTAAATTTTTCGATTTTATTTTGAGTAATTATCTTATTACATTTTGAACGTAAAATAAACGTTCTCTTACAGAGAACAAGGTTTTAATACATTTGTCCTGAGACCTCACTGCGGTGAAGCAGGACCCGTTCAACATCTCGTGTGTGGCTACATGATGGCGGAGAACATTTCACACGGCCTACTGCTCAGAAAAGTTCCCGTGCTTCAATATCTGTATTACCTGGCGCAAATTGGCATCGCAATGTCGCCGCTTAGTAACAATTCACTTTTCCTGAATTATCACCGTAATCCACTTCCAGAATATCTTGCTAGAGGGCTATGTGTAAGCTTGTCCACGGATGATCCTCTCCAATTTCATTTTACTAAGGTAAACAGTTATTGTATAAACTATGTATTGTAAAACAATAAGTATACAGTATTCTTTTTTGTGTTTTATAAAATTCATGAATATTATACATAAAAATAATTATTGCTGTACATTAATTGCATCTCATAGTTGATTTGATATATGTTGATACAATGCATTCATTATAGGAACCTTTGATGGAAGAATATAGTATTGCTGCGCAAGTGTGGAAACTCAGTTCGTGTGATATGTGCGAGCTAGCACGCAATTCCGTTCTAATGAGTGGTTTTCCACATAAGGTAAATAATTATATCAGCTCTTTAATCTTCCGTGTACATAAAGAACAATCTGAGAAATCGAATTGACGTTTCTTCAAATGTTCTACGAACTTATTATAGTGATAACGCATCTTTTTTGTATTTCACAAAAAGTGATTTATTTTTTATCTTGCAGAGCAAGCAGTATTGGTTGGGACCTAACTATACGAAAGAAGGAGTCGCTGGTAACGATATCACTCGAACTAACGTACCAGACATACGAGTAGCCTATCGATATGAAACCTTAGTTGACGAACTATCCAATATTTTCAAGGTCGTGGAGAAACCTGAGTCACTTCCTTTTTAATAATCCATTACCATTTGGATTTTGTCAAAACCGATAGATCGATTAATGTGAAATGATGTTCAACTCAAATATCGATGAATTACGAATATGCATGTGATTTATTCTTGTGATACCTGATTTTACATTGACTATAGAATATTTTTCAGACGAATTATGAATTCACAGCGCATTATTTTCTCCTATTTCTAAATTATCGATTTTTTTTGTCATATGTACAATAGGGTAAAGGCGGGCATTATGGCCATAGTTTCTATTTGAGGTCATAATTTTCAAACAGCTGGCTTTTTTAATTCGTAACTTTCTGAAATTCTAGTGTATTTAATAAGCTTTAATGACGAAATGTCTTGATCAATTAAAATCTATCCATATTCGAAGAAAAAAAAAGAATCTGAAAGCATGCGTTTTGGCCATATTAAACGTGAGGTGGATAATATGGCCAACTATAAAAAAAGTGTAACATTTTGCAAAAGTGAGGCAATTTTAATTGTACAAAACATAAACATTGAAGCATTTGAAACGTCGGATTGAGGTAGCTGGCTCGCTCGAATCTCGGGCTTGCTTTCTTTCTCTCTCTCTCTCCTCTCCAAACCACAAATAACAACAAAATAGAAAGGTTCTTGTTACCAAACTTCAAGAATAGCTGCAATAATTGGTTTTTATACATTATCGATGTTTATCAATGTTTAGAATATTTAATACGGGCATTGTGGCCATATTACCCGCCTGGCCATAATGCCCGCCTTTACCCTATAATTCGAGGATGAAACTTTGAACAGCATCAATTGAATTATATTTTATGTATTGAAGTACAATCTTAAATATTTTATATCACAGAAAATTATCATATAAAAACGTGTTTAACCTCGCAATCTGTATCGCATAATATAAAGAAAAACGAGATTGTAAATATGTAAAAGATCAATGTGATTTCGTAAAGTATTACAATTCTGTACTAAATTAGTCAAGTTAATTCTATATAATTTCTAAATTGATTTCATAATTTAGTAAAATAAAAATCTATTTGTTGCCGACATAAATTATATGACTTTTACCCCAAGTAGCAAGGTGACGTCAAATAACGTTTTAATGACGTCTTCTTGACGTTTCAAACGTCATTAAAACATCTTTAAGACCATATTTGACGTCAGTTTGCTACTTGGGACGTATGTATCGTTTAATTATCGTACATCTTTTTTTAAAACTAATCGCAAGAATAAATCGATAAGAATTATTTATACATATACGTTGACCAATTTAATAGTAGTTGTTAGATTTCTTCTATTGTTGCAACGTTTATAATACACATTAGCGTATATGCCGTATATACATATTGTAATACGAACTACTAAGCTAGAAACGAATATTACATTTATTTACCTTGACGTTAAGCTCGTGATAAAATAAGTTCAATTTTCATATCACGACTGTGTACGGTGACAACGGTATCCCTTTCTTGGATTTTAGTTTTATTTTCTTACATTTTTGTACATTTATATTATAATCGTGTTTGATGTTTGTTTCGGCGAGCATTCAGATAGCTAGCTCGTATACGGTTAGTTAACTCGTGCCATTGTACATCCTTCTTTCCACAAATAGTGTAAATACGAAATTAATTTAGATATAACTAAATTAGATGTAACTAAGATATTTTACGAGTTACATGCGTGCCAAGATATAATGCAGCGACATAAACATGTTTCTCGTTGTTTTAACTTTATGGATCTTTTTACTTTTTTTTTTGTGTCTGCCATTTTCTGAAAGAACTTTCCGAACAACGAGCCTAAGAGATTTAAATTAAGTGATGTACGATCATCTATAACACTGTGCCCTGATATCGAATTTAAATTAAATTGTTGCTAGATAGAAAGATATATATTTATTGTAAAAAAAATATATACTATATCAAACGAAAATATACTTGCATCGTTAAAACTGAACTTGCGAAATTATTGATCAAATTAACGATAGTGCAATTTATACGCGAGCAATTAACAAACTAATCCATCAGATACATATATAGCGATGAAAAAAGGGAGTACAATTCTTTTATTCATTAATTAAATATGAAAGTATAATTGAGGTAGAAATTACATTTTAAAAATCATCCGCTATTATTTTCCAAAAACAAATTTATATAAAACAGAGAAGAGAAGACCATTTTTACGTCATATCTATTCGAGAATGGTTGCGTTTATTAGTAAAAGCAATTTTGCAATTATCATTAAATATAATGCGGGGTCTACAATAGCAGCAGGAGTAATGGAGTAGGAGTAAGAAGTAAGAAATATGAAATGAGATTTGCCCATTTCGTTTACTCCCGGTTTTTAATTGGTTAATTGTTACTCTTACTCCTTACTCCATTACTCCTGCTGCTATTGTAGACCCCGCATAAGAAAATTCTTTTGTACGAGTGATTTATACATTTAGGTCTGACAGAAATTAAGGACAAAAACTAATATTGTAGATATTAAAGACTCTTATAACAGTCGCAAAGCTGCTTTTTCTGCTAAACGCATCTTCTTTTACGTACTGCTTTTATGTATCGAAATAATGCAACAAAAAAAAAACTACAAAATGCCTTGAACAGCGTTCATAATTATGTAGTTAATAGTAATAAAAAAATGATTATTTGCCTGCTTTAAAATTAATACATTTTGTTTTTTTATTGTAAAATTTATTCCATTTTCTTCGTTTTAGGTACCTGTAAGCTTTGTGTAATCTTTGGTATCACTTCCGTGAAAATAATTGTACCTGTGAAGACTAGTAGAGTACCAATCCAGTGATATATAGTAAACGGGTTTTTGAAATAAATTATAGAGAATAACAATGACAGGAACTTTCGCAACGTTATTACCAGAGTAACTGTGAGAGAGGTGCACTCTGTTGTTAACACAAATACAGAGCTGATGCACATGTATCTGAAAGTACAGTTAAGGAGAATATTTCAAAGAGATGTTATATATTCCTCATATAGAAATTTTACAAACAGTATTGTCAATACCAATAAATACTGGCAATATTATTCAAATCATTGTATGATATAATAATACTCGAGAATCGAGAAATTCGGATCACTGTCAGTATTCTATATCAATCCGTCATCATATTATTAATCACACATGATAATATTACCAGTGTTTGTTATTAACAATGTTATTCGTGCAAGTCCCTATATCAGATATATCAGATGTTATGATATTGTGTGTGCATATTTGTATATAACTGTGTTTAGAAAAGGATACTGCGTCAGAACATTTCCAATTAAATATACAATTAACGATGGCATATGTATATCAATGAGAGGTAACCTTAGTGGTTCAGATGCAAGTGCAAAGTTCCAGTGATCGTAAATATTAGGCGCTAGCGTTAGGAAGAATGGCAGAGGTAACAAGTGCTGTAACAAAATTTTCATCGTATTGTCAATTGGTATGGTGCTGATATTTAATACAAGAAGAAAAACTTACTGTATAATACAAAGCTTCTCGCGCGTTTTTACCATATCGGCTGTACAGTACTTCCTGATAAATACCCATTCTTGCGGAAACAAATAAGGCAATTGTGAGCAGCGATATGCCTAGGGTCCACCAGAAGAAGTCCTCCCATGGCGTCGTGGGTACTTGCACTATATTTTTCTGCTGCAAAGATTTAATCTCTTTGCCGCTAACAATTGTGCAGAGCGCTATTCCCGAGGTGATCATGAATACTGACAAGTATTTGCTAAACACGTATTTTTTGTTTAAAATAACAATACCCATAATCATATTGGCTATAAGAGAACCCTGAAACAACACAACGTACAGCATATACCTACAGCATATACGATAAAGTCTGCAACTTGTATTTGTTACCAGAATTTGTCGACTACTTACAGCTCTAAATATCATGTGCAACGGCATAGGGATATTAAAATCGAACGCATAATTATTGCACACATTGGCAATAAAAAACATTGTGACCAAAATTAAATAATCCTTTATGCCTATGGTTGGTGTGACAGTGCCACATTTGGACGTGAATAAAAATCCTTCAATGGCTATAAAAAGAAACTGCAAGAACGTGATGAGATTCCCACTGCCAGGATCATCCCTGAAATAAAAAATTATTTTATCATCCATTCCTTAGTGTCATTTCACAATTGTTATTTTTTCACAATTTTGAATAAAGTATTATAAATGACAAGTGCTTTACCTTTAATATTAATCCATTATTATTAATGTAAATCACGCACAAATTTAATCTAAATTTCGTTTTTATATAATTTAAATTACTCTTTATATTTTTCTAGTTTTAAGAATTACAAAAAAAAAAAGGTAAAGAATAAAGCAAACCGAGACTGACGTTAATTTACAAAGATAAAAATGGATATAAGTCTTATCCAATAATGGACATTGAGCATGAATAAAAGATGAGATAATGTTCTAAAAATTTTACTAGACAGCGTAAAGCGCGCGCTGTTACGCAACACTGGCAGGTTGGCCGAATCATCGGTCATACTCACTTGACAAGCAGTTCCAAAAACACGACATTGGTGCAGCAGCCGAGGAAGACACAGAACACCGCAATAGCCGTCCGCATTGTGCTCGTAGATTTGGGATTTTACTTGCTTTTCGTCCTCTCTTGTCGATCGATATCGGAGCGCGCGGTCTAACCTACGAGTCGCGTGTCGATTGGTGTCGGTGTCACTTCTTCAACACGCGTCACGCGATCCATCGGCATACTGCGCTCCGCCGGCTCCGCAGTCCGCGGACGACGCGAACGCGGATTATCAGCAATGTAACAAAATGCGATGCACTGCGCGCTAAGGTTACGTGCGTATACCACGTGCATATGTAATGCCATGGACGCCGTGATACTTCTTGATGCTTTGAGCTTCGAGCTTCGACACGCTTCGATGTATCAAGGTTTGACTGTCGAGCTGCGCCCATTTTTGGCGCGCTTGAAAACGTATTGCATGCTCAGATATTTGGTACACTCCGAAATTGTCGTACATTGTATTGTTGTATTTTTTCCAGAAATGCTTGTAAGATTTTTAATTCGATAGCACGTATATCGTCGAAGCTCCTGTTTTCTCGATGCAGTCATATTGAATAATTAAACATTAGCAACGAGAGATAAGAAATTGTATTATTTTTTTTCTATATTTTAATTTCTTAAAACAATAATTAGAATAAGACCGTGGAGTGTATAGCACGTACAATTAAATAAAATTGAAGAGATCGAGAGAAACAGTTTAGCACTTTTATATATGTATATAAGTGTTCAAATAATATATTTCTTATTATGTGATTTTTTTACATATAATATACATATTGCAATTTTCAACATTGAACCAGAATAGTGTAATATTACCATCGACAATATGAATTGAAAGATTGTTTTAAAAATTGGATATGTATTTTTGAAAATATATTGGAAGATTTCTCTCTTGAAATTTCTTAGATATTTTAGTAAAAATGTTGAAAAATATTATACTGAGATAAATATGCGAAAGCTAAAAGTCGTGAAATTGTTTATTGTTTAACCACAAGAAGTTATATATGCAATACCATGCATCGCTGGATAGACATGGGAGTTCCGTATTTCTTGTATAACAACAAGATAAAATAAAAACGCTGCATTAGAAGGACGCCGATTAATTTTCACTTTCGACAAGAGTATTTCTTGTTATAAGAGGATTTTTATTCCATAAAAAGATCCATTTCTTGATTGGATTCCAGAAAAAAAAATTTTTTTAATTTTAAAGTAAATTAAATAGTAAAGTTTTATTTATTGAATGTTATCATTGAACGTTTTCATCGAATTTTAATCAATTATAAACATTTTTGATAAAAATATTTGTAAAAAATGTAAATTTATTTCAAATTTAATTCAAATTCAATTCAATTAATTATTAAAATTATTCTGGAGTGTAAAACAAATGAGAAAATTTTTAGTGAAATTTTAATTAAAATTTTTATACTATCGAGAAACCTAAAGTAACCATATTAATGATTCCTTTAACTTATACTATGGAACACAAATAGTAGTGTATACAAATAATCTTGTATATAAATAAGAAGATTACATGTCTGTAGTTACGTAACTTTTTCTTTCTGATATCATTCAGAATGGCTTGAAAAATTTTTACTGATGATCTCATCAGTCAATTTTTGTTACTGATATTTATAATAACTATTAGTAATGTATGGAAAGTACAGATTTTTAGCGATAAACATTATATCTAACTGAATATCGATAAATGTATACAAAATAGTGTTATAATATTCAATTTTTATTTTGAATTTTTTAAATATTTTAGCATACTATATATATTTGTACTTTTAATAATCTTTCGTTTTAGAATTTCTAACGAGACCGTTTATAAACAAACACAGTTTTATGCTTGTTTCTTTTAATGTGATTTAAAATTTAAATCGACTTTAAGTTTTAACCAATATTTTGTGTTCCATTATTTTTTAAATGAAAGTTTATCTTTATTTATTTATCTTGCTTGTTTAATACACAACATGTACATACATACAAAATACGCAATTAATACTCACATACATATATTTGCTCTTATAGAAAAATACTATTTGATTTGCGAAAAAACTATTAGAAGTTATTCAGAAGACTCAAATATAATATTGCACATTATTAGTATTAATAGTTTTTTTTTGCAAGACCAATAATTTTTTTATAAAGATATTTTTATTAAACATTAATGAAGAAATTGAATTTTACATTGAATACTATATTTTTATTTGATAATATACCTTATTTTAGATTTTTATAATATTAATAATATATTCTATGAGAAATAAAAAAAAATATAAACATTGATCTCAAAATGCTTTATTAAAAAGTCATATAAAAAAAATATGCAAGAAGTAATTTTATCTAAATTTGCATTTTAAAGTATTATCCATTCATGTCAGTACAAGCTTGACACAGATACAATATTAAATTTATTCTAAGAATTTTTTAACGATTTTGTTTAAGGGAGTTCAGCTGCTAAATCGAAATGAACAGATTTTCAGGAAACTTTGTAGGAAAGTTCAAATTAGTGATATAAAGTGACTGTCAAAATTTCAGTAAGCTGAACTAGCTAGTTATCTAGATATTAAATATTTTATTTACATGAGTTTTTATAGGAATCTATAAATATTCATGATTTTTTGGTTTTTATTGCCGTATTAAACACAGAAGTAATGAACAGATGTTAGTGAAACTTTACAATTATACATCTTAAATATTCAGAAAAGTATTGTTAAATTTTTAAAACAATGCACTTGCTCGTTGGAGTGAAATAATTGAGAAGATAAAAAAAGTTTACAATAATCGAAGCAGTACAGCACGTAAGTGTGGTAAATGTATGCTAAAGTGATATAACATGAATTTCAAATTGTTGTATTTAGTTATCTAAGGTTGATATAATAGTGAAAAAAATATTTATTCTCAATTTAAAAAAAAATAATTTCAGTAATGAAGGTAGTACATTATAGACAAATCTTTTCTCATATTCACTATTATTAACTTTAGATCATATACAGCAAAATGGTTATTTGTTGCGTATTTCTTTTTACTTGAGCCCTTGTGCCACTTTTTTGCCGGGCCTGAGCAGAGAAACTCCCTTAATCTCAATTGTGTCGATAATTTTTTGTTTAGTTTATCTCTTTATATGACTTATGTTTGATAAACTTGATGTTTTATTATTCAGATAAAAATATAACATTGTAAGCTATGATAATCTTGTGGAGGCTAAAAGAAACATATTTTTATTATCTCGTCTAATTGTAACGATTATGGCAGAAAATGTGCGTCTCTTTTCTGCAGTTACACACTCCGGATGTAAATTCGATCAGAAATATCGGATTTAATTTTCTTGGAAACAATGGCAAACCATTGAGAGTATATCTTGTCCATTGAGAATCCCTCTAAATAATTGTTTAGAATTGGCGTTTAAGGATGTATCGGACTGAAGTTCGAAATGGTACAAAGTTGTTAAAAATTTGTGAAATTGTTCTTTTAGTTTTCCTAATGTACTGCAAAAAATTGAAAACGCATCCACTAAACGATTGATGAGTTATAACTATTTTAATTTTCACTGATTTTACATAGTATCCTTTTCTATCTTATGGAAAAAGACGATCTTGACGGATGACAGCTAAAAAAATATCGAAAAAATAGTACCAATGTTTTGAATTTTTTTACATTTAGTATATGAAGAGATGAAAATATCTGCCAAGTTTCAATTGTCTTCACTACATCGTTTTAAAGAAATAAAATATAACTTGAGATAATTGTGCATTTTTACTGTCAAAAGTTTAAACTCATAAGTGAAAAAAATCGCAAATACGTGAAAAATACCTTTGTAAGAGTAAAAATAAGACTCCAACTATCGTTCAAGTTTCTTACATCTAAATTTACCATGCGTTAGACGTAGATATTTAAATATTTTAAATTTTATGCACTTTTGTCTAAGATTGTATGTCCAATACAACCTTAAGATATTTCTATTACGTAAGGTCGGATTTCACAAGTATCTAAGAGGAACCTATATAAATTTTACTTTTTTGTTTTTTACACAGTATAAACCTGCCGAAAACATTAGTTGGCATCTGTCGTCACAAAGATTATCATGCATTATTATAAGAGTCGAAATATAGTATTGAAATAAAAATTTTCATATCTAACTATTTAGATTTTAGATAAATTTTTTGAATCGAAGTGATCGTAAAGTGTTCTTGGGAAAATTTACTTTAAATACAGTTAAAGTTTTTAAAAGTAACTTTACAAATCTAAGAGTTTACTGAAGTCATTTTTAGGTAACCTAAACCTAAACTGTAATAGGTTAATCTAAAGTAATTTAAGCCTTAATTTCCCAAGGGATCTTTGTTTTTTAAATCTACTTAAAACTGTTTAAAGCATATATCGAAAAGTCTTCATTGAAAAATTGTAGGCACATAAGTTAAAAAAATACGAGCTTAAAGATTTACAAGATACTGCGTCTCATATGCGTAAATGTTTAATAATTAAATTAATTTAATTTTTTGCACAAAAATAATCTGCAATCTACTTAAAAAAAAAACTAGTACTTAGAACAATTTTACAATAAAAATTGGAATTTATTTCAAAATTGATTTCTTTTATTTGGCGATTATTTTAAACTATTATAAGTTTCATATATCTGTCTAAATTATGAAACACATATACCACAGAAATAAGTTGGGGATGTTCATCATCAATGTTCTTTGATAAGATAAAGAAGAAGATGAATTCGAGGAGAACCGATACCTTGGCCTGTGGGATCATTAAATCTTATATGATTAGACTTTTATTTGTAAGGAATAATAAAAAATGAAGTTTATCAGACACAAGTCATATCAAGAGATAAACTAATACAAAGAATCATTATATTAATTTAACGCAACTATAGAGATAAATAAAATTTTTAAGATAATAAATTCAATGTTACATTGATGTCAAATTAATTTGTATTGATGTAGACAAATGGCACTTTGAAATACAAATTTAGGTAAAATTGCTTTTCATATTTCGCGTTTCATATTTTTATTATAAATGTTTAATAAGGCATTTTGGGATATAAGTTTATATAATATTTTTTTCCTTCTTTCTATTTCAGAATCATACATAAACATTTGTATGAGAAAACTTGAATCATTCTATATATTAATATTTTTTAAAATAAATTACGAAAACATAGAGCTAAAAACATATAATAGTGCACTAATATATTTTTTACATTGCAACACTTTTACTTGGTAAAAATTTTTTAATATAAAAACATATGAATGTATATAAAATATATCTATACATGTTTATAATTTCTTTTTTTTTGTAAAATTTCTGTTTCTGAAGAAATGAGAAAAAATTGGTTATGTATAACCATATATATTTTGATTTATGGAATATATGCGTTTTATGAACAATTTTTTTCTTTTTTTTATACTTATTTTTTTTGTAAAAGAAACAATGCAAAAATTATCTTTTTAAGCAGTTTTTGCTTTTTAATATGACTATTATTTTTTTATACTAAACAAAAATTTTACAAAAGAGATTAAACTATAGTATAAATTAAATAAATAAATACAATAAACGCAAGTAAGAAAAACAAATGTTATGTATGGATATGACACATTCTCGCATATATAGGTTGTAAATTATGTTTCTTAATTACATGAAAAATAATACGTAATAATATTTTAGTTACTTTTTATTTAGAGGAGAAAAGGCGGTGAACTGGATGCGGGATTTTGGAATTCAAGATATTTCATATATTTTGTATAAAATTTTCGGGATAATCGTCTAAATTACTTCTTTACATACTGTTTAGACATTATAATATGACCACAGTGCGATTTTGTAATTCGTTAAGAGGTGTCGGTATCGTTATACTGTCGTTGCGCAGCTTTTTTATCTGCGTAATAATTGTATATTAACGATATCTCTTAACGAGTCACAGAATCGCACTACTGGTGGCTTTGTGAACTTGGCACCCGACTTGAAGCAATTTTTTTTCTTATTTTTTTTCGGAAGATTTTGAATGTAGTTGAATGTAGTAACATATATTTTGTTTATAGTAGCATAGAAAAAAAATATCGGAATTTAAAAAACCATTATTTCTCGACTTTGAAATAAATCAATTTTAACGACTGTTTCTTATAGAAAATCGTTTGTAGTGGATTGTAGTACAATTATTTCCGTTTGTAGTTGAACTATTCGCGCGGTATAATTATTTAAACAAATTATAGATAGTAAATTTTTTAATTTTAAAGATAGCTCAAATCCGCTTGCGAGACACGATTCAGAATTGTTGGTAGTTTGTCTGTAGTGATTTTGCTTTCGTTTGTAGTTGAATCGTTCGCCCGATATAATTAAATAAACAAATGCTTTATAAATGGTAAGTGTTAATTTTTAAGATATCTTAAATCTCCGTTTGTGGGGATCGATTCAGAATTGTTTATGGTTGTTTGTAGTGATTTTGCTTCCGTTTGTAGTTGAAGCACGCGGATTTAAGATATTTTAAAAATTAACAATTACCACTTATAAGGCATTTGTTTATTTAATTATACCGCGCAAACAGTTCAACTACAAACAAAAACAAAATCACTACAAACAACTACAAACGATTCTGAATCGATCCCTCCAAGCGGATTTAAGATATCTTAAAAATTAACAATTACCACTTATAAGACATTTGTTTATTTAATTATACCGGGCAAACAGTTCAGCTATAAACGGAAATAATCGTACTACAATCCACTACAAACGATTTTCTATAAGAAACAGTCATTAAAATTGATTTATTTCAAAGTCGGGGGATGACGTTTTTTTAAATTCCGATTTTTTTTTCTACGCTACTACAAACAAAATAAATGTTACTACATTTAACTATATACGAAAATCTTTCGAAAAAAATTAAGAAAAAAAATTGCTTCAAGTTGGATGCCAAGTTCACAAAGCCACTACTAGTCATTAATATTTATTGTGTTCTCATAAAAGTTGTATTTTAATATTGCGGGTAGCCGAAAGTTTTATAGGTGTGTATAATTCTTTACGTCATTTTGAGAAATATGTCGAGTATTAATCTTTTAATTTTAATATAACTTGTAGGACTTAAATATAGCTTTTAAATAACGTAATTGAATTTAACGTTTGACATAATGTGTAAATACATTTTCTTAGCTTTATTTTTAAACTGTGCGCCGACAGGATTCGTCAGACTTAAGACACAGTAACTAATCTAAATGATTGATAGAACTTTATGACAATAAACTTTTACAGGCAAGAATTGTGTTATACATATAAATATTTTTTGAGTTATTTAAATAAAATGAAATGGTGGTTTATAATCCTTTTCTCTCGTTTACTTTTTTATTTATACCCTTTTTATTTTATTAGAATATTAATATTAAAATAATATAAGGATATTATGATACGACAAATCCCATTCTATCTGTAAGAAAAAGTACATTTTAATATAATTTTGCATTATATTATTATTGGAAGTCATTTCACATTACTCGGATATGAGATGCAAGATGACGAAGTTGTCCTTAAAAAATCTAAATTTATTTAAATTTTAATTTATCTCTCAGTTGTCAATTTTCATAGATGACGATTAAAACATCTGAAAAGAAACAATATTTTTACATTTTTATAAAAATTAAAGAAAATTGACATATCTTATGGCTATCATCTTATTCTTCTATTTATGTTTTCTCTATAATAGTTTTATAAGAGATTGAAGAGAGAGAGAGAGAGAGAGAGAGAGAGAGAGAGAGAGAGAGAGAGAGAGAGAGAGAGAGAGAGAGAGAGAGAGAGGAGGGGAGGGGGAAGAGAATAATAGTAACCCATTTCGGGAATTTGTATTTTATTTACAATATACGTGTGTATGTGTATGTTATTTATATTTATAATAATTTTATTGATAAATTTATTAATAATAATTTACGAATAATGAATGAAGATTGAGATGATATACTATATATAAGAAAAAGATTGGAAATTCCTATTACGCACGTTTCTTAAGGATGCGTTGCGTAAGGATAACAAACTGAACGAAGAATTATGAAACTACATATTTAGTGATATAAAATGTTGTATTGTATTAGATCTATTATTTTTTTACTATGATCCTCCTCCTTAGTCCTTAGTCTTTTATCAGAAGTGTAGTGATCCCTCAGCGTATTTCTGTGGTGTATGCTTTCTACAATTTATGCAAATACGGAACCTATATATATTATGCCAATTTCATGCTTAAATTAAAGAAGTTCTCTCATGGCAAGTTACTCTCGTGATTTGTCATTGCCTTCTTAGAGCAAATTGCATAAAAATCGTATGATTCTGATTAGCTGTTAGATCTTGTGTAGCAAATATATAATACATTGCGCCACGATTGCTACCTATTATCACTAATTTAAAAGCTAAACCTAGTAAAGTAAATACGATAAATATTATAATAGATTATACAAAATTTGTAAAAAAAAAACTGGTTACGGCAATCAAATGTTCATTGAGAAGTCAGATTGTACATTTATAATACTTTATTGTATTTGTTAACGTGTTTAATAATATATATTATTAATAGTATAATATATTATAGTAATATATTTTAATAATTAACATATTTTTATCATCAACAGACATATGAAGAATGAAGAAACTGATTCAAAAATTACTAGTTGTGAAGAAAAAGAAGTGTAACAACGGAGAGAGTAATAAGAACTGAAAATAATGAATAACAACGCTTAAAATAATTAAATTATTAAAAAAAAAAGTGTTACACATATCGTATAATACATATTCGTTTATATCACTTTTCTGTAAAATTATAAAACGTTAAGAGAACATTTTTTAACTCTCTTTTAAATTATTATATAACAAATATTTTTCAAATAATAAATAAACATTTTTTTAAATATTAAAAAACTTATTTAATTATTAAAATAAACGTTTTTAAGACATTAAAAAAAAATTTTTTTAAATAAAACGTTAAAATTTTTTAATGAATAAAAAAGGATTTAATCCATTAAATGGTTTTAAACTTGCATATACATATATCGATAAAACCATATTTTTAAAAACATTTATAATAATATTGTTCTGCTGATTAGGTATATATGTCAGTTAAAAAAATATAAAAAATAATAAATTAAATCCTTTTTTATTTATTAAAAAAATGTTAATGTTTAAAGAAA
Organism: Monomorium pharaonis; assembly: GCF_013373865.1. NCBI lineage: Eukaryota > Metazoa > Arthropoda > Insecta > Hymenoptera > Formicidae > Monomorium > Monomorium pharaonis. The sequence continues at coordinate 521,390 of NC_050469.1, read as the reverse complement.
TATTTTTTAATGTTTACATGCAAGTTTCTTTGTGCGATATTTTGCATTCTTCTTTGAGTCATCTTCAAAATAATATTTTATTAAATATTACAAAATTCTTGTGCATATTTTTTTAGTAATATACAGATTTTAGTAATATTTTTTTAACAGTTTTTAATTGAATACTGAACAATTCACTTTATTGAAAGAATATTTTTTTTTAAAAATAAACATCAATTTTAAATTGTTATTTAATAGTTAAATATCTTTTTAGTTTGCCTACTAAGGTTCCAAGAAATTAAAAGTGTATGTACCACGTTATATAATATTATCCAACCAAAATTTTAATATCCTCAGAATTTAACACAAAACATAGATATCGTGAATTTTATAATCTCATTTCTAGTCCTTAACCGTCTTCTTTCTTCTATATTAATTTTACAAATTATATAACGTGGTACATACACTTTTAATTTCTTGGAACCTTAGTAGGCAAACTAAAAAGGTATTTAACTATTAAATGACAATTTAAAATTGATGTTTATTTTTTAAAAAGAATATTCTTTCAATAAAGTGAATTGTTCAGTATTCAATTAAAATTAATATTTTTTATAGAATAGAAGAATAAAATTAACTTAAAATATTATTACTTCTTTACATTATTATTCATTATTATTTTGAAAGAGTTTAATTGCTTTTAAAATTTTCTATTGCATATTAAATGCGTTACGAGGAACGTAAAATAAAAGGGCATAGCGGAATAAGCAGGTGAAATCTGCCCCCGCACTAATCGAGCTCAAATTGGTATCATTAGTTGGCATTCTTGAGATATAAATTAAAATTGGTTATTTTTTTCTTTTTTTCTTAATAGTAAAGTAGATTTAGTCTCCAATTAAAATTAATATTTTTTAGTCAAATAAAAGAGTAAAATTAGCTCAATAAAATTTATATTTATTTTCTTTCGAATAGTATCGATCAATGTCAAGATAAATTGAGAAAAGGCATAGCGGAATAAGCAAGTGAAATCTGCCCCTGCACTAATCAAGCTCAAATTGATATCATTAGTTGGCACCTTTGAGATGTAAAACTTCCCCAAATATTAGCTACAAAATTGCATTTTTGGGGGAGTTATGGAGGGGGAAAGAAAAATAAAGAAAATGGTTTTTTTCGAAAATGGTTGGACCGATTTTAATGAAAAAAATATATGTTGTAAACATTGTTTAGACAAGTTTAATAAAATTGTCTTAAACTTGTCTAAACGATGTTTACAACACATATTTTTTTATTAAAATCGGTCCAACCATTTTTGAAAAAAACCATTTTCTTTATTTTTCTTTCCCCCTCCATAACTCCCCCAAAAATGCAATTTTATAGCTAATATTTGGGAAAGTTTTACATCTCAAAGGTGCCAACTAATGATATTAATTTGAGCTTGATTAGTGCAGGAGCAGATTTCACTTGCTTATTTCGCTATGTCTTTTCTCAATTTATCTTGACATTGATCGATACTATTCAAAAGAAAATAAATATAAATTTTATTGAGCTAATTTTACTCTTTTATTTGACTAAAAAATATTAATTTTAATTGGAGACTAAATCTACTTTACTATTAAGAAAAAAAGAAAAAAATAACCAATTTTAATTTTGAATCCAATGATAATAGATTCACTGTATAAGAATTTTTTGTATAATAAAATATTATTTTGAAGATGATTTGAAGAAAAATTGAATTATTGCGACAAAAAAACTTACATAGTAAATAGTCAAAATATAAACTTACGTTTATTGGTGTCGTCAAAAAATACAAATGTGTTTTATTGTTGTAGTTAAAAAATAAAAGATTGCGTTTTATTGTTCACGTGGTTTTAGTTTGAGACGAAGTCCGTTCGCATTGACCAACACTAATTCGGATATAAAGCGCAATTGCTTCTCCTCATCGAGAGCTTCCACACGGAAGGCTTTTAGTACAGATAAGACGGCTACTTTAATCACTAACGTGGCAAACTTCCAGCCGATACAATTGCGCGACCCAGCGCTAAAGGGGATGAAAGCGTAGGGGGGTAACTTATGGCCATCAGGCAAGAATCGTTCCGGACGATATACATGCGGTTCGGGAAAGTAACGGGGATCACGATGTAGCAAATAGGAGTTGATGAGAACTGTTGAGCCCGGTGGAATTTGATTACCCACTAAAAATTAATAAAAATGTTTCATATAAATAGGAATTTCATTATGTGATTATTGATTATTATACAATAACATATTACTTAATATTCTTAAAGTTTGTTATTCGATAGTAAAATAATAAATTCGGTGAAACAGTACACTACTAATATTGATCAATGATATATTACAATATCGGTTATTCGAGAGACAGTACTATTAAGTATTAAGTCAAATTTCGCACTGAATATATTTTTTTAGAACATAATTAAAATAATTTTGCGTAAAAGATTACAAAGTATACTTGATGTTTTTTAAACATTTCTAAAGTCTTTTTTTAGTTACAGAATAACATAAGTAAAGATATATGTGAGGTACTTACTTATTTCAATTGGCTTATAAATTTGCCTTGCAATAAGCGGGGCCACTGGATACAGTCTCCATTGCTCTTTAATACAGGCTTCCAACCATGTTAATTTTTGTATATTCTCTAATGTGATCTCATCCGTACCTAACACATTGTTGTATTCATTCAAAATTTTTTCCTAAAGAGAAAATAAAAGTTAAATTAAGATATGTTAAAAATATAGAAAATAAACATATCTAATTAGATCTTGTGGATATTCATAATTAATTTTTTGTGCAACTTTTTATTTTAATTTTTTGTAAATTTATTGTGTATAAATAATTATATTATATAAAGTAATTATTATTAATTATAAATAATAACTATAAGTATATAATTAATTTTATAATTTAAGAAGAAAGAACACATTTAAAGTGCGCAAAAAACAAAAATATAATTTTTTTATTGTTAAAAATTATATGAAAATAAAAGGATATACTTGGTATTCAGGATGTCGTCCTAGCGCATAAAGTGTCCAAGATATGCTAGTAGCCATCGTGTCGTGTCCAGCGTACATAAAAGTATTTACTTCTTCACGAATGTCCTCATCCGAAAGAACAGTACCATTATGCGACATTTCCAACATTAAATCCAACAAAGCCCGCTTTTTTTTCGTTGAATTATTAAAGTTATCATCACATTTGAGTTTCCACTCAGCTTTTCTTTCTACGATTACCTGCAGATTAAAAAGGATCTAAATATTTTTCATATTTTACAGATAAAGAGTAAATTAACCGAGAGTAAAGTTAATCTACGTTGGTCCAAGCCAAAATAAGATTTCCTCGTGACTTTAAAAGCAAATGCATGTTTATTTCTTATCTCAAAAAAGATAAGCGATGGAAAATGACTATGACATTGTTCGACGATGTAACGTCATTGTAAACTATAATTTGACAGATATTTTATACATTTTTTCAGAGTCTCTTACTTTAAAATAAAGAAAATAGCGTCCGACAAAACAAAACTATAAATATAGTTTGAAGGCAGTAAAAAGAAAGATACAGTCTGAGAGTTAAAATAACTCTAATAAAAATTGGCTGATTTAGTACTGTATTAATTACTTACAAGGAATATTAAAAGCACTGCTAAAGCTTTTAAGACTTATTATAACTAATTAACGATATTAAAATTGTGGAAAGAAACTTAAGAGTCGCCAGTTATGAAACAAAAAGTAGCAGCTAGCATACAGTCGTCCAACTGACAAAGAGATTTTATTCAACAAACCAAGAAACACAACGTTTCTCAATGTCTAATAAGGAAATAAAAGAATTATTACCTTATTCACAAATTGCTGTATAATTTGATTTGCGTGGTCGTGCTCTCGTCCCGCTTTAGTCAACTTGAAGATTGTATCTGATGATATCCAGACATTTGTGAAGCGCATCTGCACGATAGATGCTATCCTGAAAATTAGAAACGGGTTTCTTTTTTAAATCAAATTCCGTACATGTATATTATGCAGAATTACAAATGTATCAAAAACACAAATAATAGTAAATTTGGAATTGCGAACTTACTTGTCTACAGCCTTAACATATTCGTTCTTAGTATTTCTTTGCGCATTAAGTTTGTAACCCATCGCAGTATCTGCAATAATATTCGTAAAATTAAATTTATTATTAATACTTAATTTATCAATTTATTTGTTAAAATTATCTTTCGATAAAAAATTGCATAATTTATGATATAATATTTTAACAACACGCACACACACACACTCGCGCGCACAATTGATATGCTTACCTGGTAAATAAATTTATCAAGAAGTTGGAACAACCGGCCCATAGACATTTACATATTCTATGTATAAGCTATATGGAATGGAGCATTGTGCGGAAATTTCACCGCTTGTTTACGATGTTTACGGTTTAAAACAGTTTGTTGTACGTAAAAAATAAATATAATTATTTTTGTAGATAATTACATGAACTTTCTTTCTTGTAACCACCTCAATTGACCTCCGAGCCATAGAAAACGAGATTTTTGCAAAAAAAAAAAAAACCGGATTTTTGTGACCTTTGACCTTAAATAATTTTTTAAGCCTGGCCGCTATCATTCTCTCTTTTCAATATGTTGTTTAAAACAACAAAACAAAGCGATTAAAAAAAGAAAATTGTTGCCACCATTTTTTTTGCACTGAAGGCATTTTTTGGATTAAAATGACTGGACTATTAGTACAAGACGCTTGAACTCACCGCAAATAATGTCAAGGGTGGCACGTTTCGCATAAGGAACCATATCAAACCATTTGCCCACTTCCTTTTCGAGGCAGGAAATTAGAATGCTCGTCTCTTCTTTCACGGTTTTCAGATATGCGTCAAGGAGATTGCTGTGGAAAGTCGGTGTCAGCAACTTCCTGCGAAAATGCCATTTCTCACCTGAAAGAGAGAACACACTTAATTTTTATTACTGCGATTATAAATGCTATTGCTGTGTGCCGCTGTCGTGATCAAAGAATTTATTTTTTACATTATTAAAAAAAGGTATGTAATTAAATTACTCTTTTTCTTAAATAGTATAAAATTTTAGATCTATTATTATTCAAAACTTCTCAAAAATTACAACAACGCACTAACAACAGTGCATTTAATACTCAAAGTCAACAATTAATTATTTTAATGTTAGCAGTAGACTACTGTCAGCAATAGATCTGTCAATACACCCCTTACAGAAATTTTTGATACCGTTAGTAAAATTCTCTAATAAAGTTCAAATAATATTTTTTATTGATATTCTAAAATTCAGAACAAGAAATTAAAAGTTTCGCGATAATGCGCAAAAGAGAGACAAGCTAAAGATATTATTTCTGGGTCAGCAAATAAAGAATGTGATACGAAAATTTCATAACAAACAAATGTGGATGCGATAAATGAAGTCTGGATGGGATGTTTCAAAATTTTACTTTACTTATCGCATTTGCGACATATATTATGATACTCTCGCACTTGTCAAATAAAAATAAAAACAATTTGCGGATTCAAAGAAGACTAACATTTCAATACTGAGATTACTTAATGTTGTACAACAAATTATGTTGTACATCAAATAATATATCTGCATGGATTTTTGAAACATTACTGTTACTTTGGATATTACATAAACAGTCCAAAGTTCTCTTTGTAATTTGCACTGCACTCACGTGCTCAACAGTTTTTGCGTTTGCGTGTATATCCAAGGCAAGACAGCAATTAGAGATAATATCCCGTTTTTTTCTCTTTTTGTGAGTTTACACAGCAAAGTTAGGCAATCTTTGCTGGATTGATTTGCGAATCATCTTTTCAATTTTAATTGCATATTTTATTTTAAAAGCAACGTATTATTAAGGGGAAATAGACAATTTGTAGGTAAAAAGAATATAATTTTTTTATTTTTACAGATTATTATAGTATAATTATTTCAAAATAGAATGTTGTTGGTTTTAAACGATTCCTAAAATTGAAAAGTTAGAGCTGAAAATTTTAAGTAGCGAAGAAATCAACTTTGCAGGTAGAGGCACAGTAAACAACTAGTTACGAGTGATTATTAATACAGCAGGGCACTTTAAAAAAGTTGTAGTTTCAAACTACAAAATTTTAACCGCTGAAATAAGAACGACAAATATTCATTCTAATTATTTGTTTTAAAGGGATATAAAATTGTACTTTAAGCAATAATATATTTAGGAATTATCATAATTTTTAATTTTTAATTTAGAAATATTTATTAATGTTAAACAGTAATATTATTAGAAAAAATATTTCATAATGTATAATTCTTTTATCAATTTGAATTTTTTTCTTCTAATATGCGTAAAATAAAAAAACTTGCTTTATTTAAAATAACTTTAGTCTCTCCTATAATGAGAAAATGCGTGTAAAATATTTTAATATCATAAATATGCAAAACATTGGTCGATAAATATATTTATTGTTCTTATATATTTAATAAATTGTAATTGTAAATAATTTATTGGTTTCATTTCTAGAGCATGTAAATAATTTATTGGTTTCATGTGTTTTCGTATAATATGTATAATAGAGCAGCTTACTTATGATAACAGTGAACTAAATATTTTTTATAAAAATTAAAAACGTTTATTTTATTTTAGAAGTAACGCATTACCGTTACCATTACTTTTAATAAAAATTAACTCGTTACATTATTCATTACTAATTTTAAAAAATAATGTGTTATTTTTTTCATTACTTTTTAACAAAATTTGGGTGATTTTAATTGCAATATGGTCCATACGGATTTGTTATAAGTTTATACAACAACAATAAAATTTATCATCGTAAAAATATTACAACGTTACCATTGTCATTAAAGACAGAAGAAAGTATAGTTCTCATTATTAAAAAAAAACTACAGAAACAAGTATAATTTTCATTATAGAAAAAACAACAGTAACGATAACCGTTGTAAGTAATACGTCACTTCCTAATTATGTTTATAATATTATCTTTTTAATCGTTAATATTGTTTTTATGTTTTCTTCCGAAAAATTGATAGCATCTAAGTATTGACTGCATGCCTGTGTGAAGTTAGCACCGCATCTTTCAAAATTGTAAGTTTTATCAAGAGTACTATTTGCACCCCAAAGAGTACTAGAGTTCCTGATAGGTATTAGCAAGAGTACCGCCGAAATACTTAGAGAAATTGCAATTTGAAAATATGAGGTGCTAACTTCCCGTGGCACCGCAACATGAAAAATATATTGTTTTAAAGATCCTATCTTAAAGTACTCGAAAAGTACTACAGTTCCTGATACATTTTAACAATAGTACCAACCGCCAAATATTTTTAAAAAATTATTGAAATTTGGAGATGGCACCGCAAAATGAAAAAAATATTGTTTTAATAATCCCATCTTAAAGTACTCAAAAAGTACTAGAGTTCCTGATACATTTTAACAATAGTACCAACCGCCAAATGTTTTAAAAAAATTATTGAAATTTAGGGATGGCACCGCAAAATTAAAAAATCATTCTTTTAATGATCCTATCTTAAAGTACTCGAAAAGTACTAGAGTTCCTGATACATTTTAATAATAGTACCAACTAATAAATACTGAAAAAACGAATTTTTTAAGATTACAGCCTATCTTTCATAAAAGTGGCCGTAACTCCTTTGCCTTTAATTTCACAGCTTTGTGCCTTAATAACTTTCGAAAGTACTCGCTGGGGTGCCAAAAGTACTCCAATCAAAACCCGGAAATTGTAAAAAAATTTTTACCTCTCTGGAGGACTGACTGTATCTAAAAGTGGCCGTAACTCCTTTGCCTTTAATTTCACAGCTTTGTGCCTTAATAACTTTCGAAAGTACTCGCTGGGGTGCCAAAAGTACTCCAATCAAAACCCGGAAATTGTAAAAAAATTTTTACCTCTCTGGAGGACTGACTGTATCTAAAAGTGGCCGTAACTCCTTTGCCTTTAATTTCACAGCTTTGTGCCTTAATAACTTTCGAAAGTACTCGCTGGGGTGCCAAAAGTACTCCAATCAAAACCCGGAAATTGTAAAAAAATTTTTACCTCTCTGGAGGACTGACTGTATCTAAAAGTGACCGTAACTCCTTTGCGTCAAGTTTCTCAGCTTTGTGCCTTAATAACTTTCGAAAGTACTCGCTGGGGTGCCAAAAGTACTCCAATCAAAACCCGGAAATTGTAAAAAAATTTTTACCTCTCTGGAGGACTGACTGTATCTAAAAGTGACCGTAACTCCTTTGCGTCAAGTTTCTCAGCTTTGTGCCTTAATAACTTTTGAAAGTACTCGCTGGGGTGCCAAAAGTACTCCAATCAAAACCCGGAAATTGTAAAAAAATTTTTACCTCTCTGGAGGACTGACTGTATCTAAAAGTGACCGTAACTCCTTTGCGTCAAGTTTCTCAGCTTTGTGCCTTAATAACTTTCGAAAGTACTCGCTGGGGTGCCAAAAGTACTCCAATCAAAACCCGGAAATTGTAAAAAAATTTTTACCTCTCTGGAGGACTGACTGTATCTAAAAGTGACCGTAACTCTTTTGCGTCAAGTTTCTCAGCTTTGTGCCTTAATAACTTTCGAAAGTACTCGCTGGGGTGCCAAAAGTACTCCAATCAAAACCCGGAAATTGTAAAAAAATTTTTACCTCTCTGGAGGACTGACTGTATCTAAAAGTGGCCGTAACTCCTTTGCCTTTAATTTCACAGCTTTGTGCCTTAATAACTTTCGAAAGTACTCGCTGGGGTGCCAAAAGTACTCCAATCAAAACCCGGAAATTGTAAAAAAATTTTTACCTCTCTGGAGGACTGACTGTATCTAAAAGTGACCGTAACTCCTTTGCGTCAAGTTTCTCAGCTTTGTGCCTTAATAACTTTCGAAAGTACTCGCTGGGGTGCCAAAAGTACTCCAATCAAAACCCGGAAATTGTAAAAAAATTTTTACCTCTCTGGAGGACTGACTGTATCTAAAAGTGACCGTAACTCCTTTGCGTCAAGTTTCTCAGCTTTGTGCCTTAATAACTTTCGAAAGTACTCGCTGGGGTGCCAAAAGTACTCCAATCAAAACCCGGAAATTGTAAAAAAATTTTTACCTCTCTGGAGGTCTGACTGTATCTAAAAGTGACCGTAACTCCTTTGCGTCAAGTTTCACAGCTTTGTGCCTTAATAACTTTCGAAAGTACTCGCTGGGGTGCCAAAAGTACTCCAGTTAAAACCACGGAATTGCGAAAAAATTGTATCTCTTTCGAAGACTTAACATAATTAAAAGTGACCGTAACTTTTTTGCTTTTGATTTTATAGCTTTGTACCTCAACCTTTAAAAGGCCGGCAAATTGTACGTTATATATCAATCTATTTTTTCCAAAAACTTGTATTTATGTGTATATTATATATATATATATATATATATATATATATATATATATCACAGTATGTTTTATACAAAGTTCTTGTCGAGACTTGAGCCATTATAATAGCTTTGTGACTCACAAAGATAAAAAAATTTTTTTTTAATTTTGAAAACTAGGTGTTTGTATAGATTTTTAAGGTCTCTGATTATGATTATAAAGTCAGGTTTAAACATTTTTATAATTGGTATATTGTATATATAAACTAAAACCTTAGCAGTAATTAACTTTCCTTTAGCGTTACCCAGAGCTAACGACGGGGACGTAGAAAGTTCTTGTAGCTCCTTTTCTTTGTTTTTTGGGGTTTTTTGGGGTTTTTATTTTTTTTTTGGTTAAAAAAATTTTTTTTAATTGTTATATCTTAGTAAAAGTACGTAACTAATATGGAAAATATACGAAATATGAACATACAAAACTTACAGCTAGAAAGAATATTTATTTTTTAAACTTTTTTATATTTTAAATTGATGTATCTCAATATAAATAAATAGTAAATATAAAAAATGTAATAAATGTGTAATAGAATATATATGCGTAACTTAAATGTTTTACACTAGCAATATTATATTTTAGGCAAACGTGTTTATACATCTCTAGGTAGAATATTAATTTACTTTAAAAATTGTGTCTTAATACAAGTACGTAACTAACATGAAAAATATATAAAATACATATAATATTATAAGTAGTTAATGAACTAAACATGGAAGTAGAAATAAACATAAAAATAACATAAAAGTAATATAGAAATAATATACGAAATAGCAATTGCATTGAACTTAAATTTTTTCATTAACAATACTATGTTTGACATATAGTATTATATGCGGACTAATTTCTCGCGTAGGATTTGCAGCTACACGTTTTTTTTTCAAGTCATCATACTCATACCAATGTGCTCCTGTGTACGCAAAAGCAATATAGTGTCCATTATTTTTATTGGTACCTTTTACATAATGTACTATACCTGCTAAAATGTAATTTATGTTATTTAATGTAACGACTTTTGCTATGGAATTTAAGTCGTGTTTAATTTCTGATTTGTTATTAATATACGTATAGTCCGTAAATACTGACGTATCTATTAATATGTGTTTACCATATGTGACACAACATTCTGTCTGGCTGTTACACGTACGACATTTGAATTTAATATTTTTCATATCATCAATAGCATGTTGCATCTGCTGTAGTCCTTGTTGTAAAAGAATGTCCACGTTAACATTGCATATTATTGTTTGTCGCAATTCCGTAGCTCCGCAAGAACAAGAGTTTCTATACACATAACTGGGTTCGTTTTTAAAAAGATGTTCTGAGAGATGTGCAACATTACAGTTGGCATTTAATCGTCTAATGCCTCGTGTAAAGACTGTAATTGCTTTCTCAAAAAGTGGCAAATCTTGTAAAATGGAAGCTCGTTCAATGTAGTGCAAAGTAAGTATCTTTCCATTTTCTAAAATAGAACGTGCTAATTGAAAAATTTTGTCCGAAGATGGCTCAATCGCATTTCGATATTCTATGTTTGCTGCAATTCCATTAGTGATGATCTGTAGAAGCGAATCAAAGGCACAAGTCTCTTGTAATGTTAGCGATTGTTCTCGTTTGATATGTAATGGCTTACATTTACTTCCATTAATCATTAATGGTAGGTTGACCGATTTCATATTTTTTAAAAAATCCCATTCTGGACATTTGTCTAGATAGGTCGGTTTATATTGTTTCTTTGGCTTTGCTTTAGATAACTCTTGAGAACATTTTATCATATCATCACATTTATTTATGTCATTGGTAGGATTCACCAGACCATGCCAGTTTTCGCAAGTATTCCATAAACAATCCTCTTCATTTGTGTTTGATATATCAGACACATCAGACACATCATTAAACTTTCCTGTTACATTTTTATCTATGTTATGATCACTTTTCGTTGATATATCTATACAGTCCTCTTCATTTATGTTTGATACAACAGACACATCTGATACCTCTAATGCATTTATCTTTTCTGTAGAATCTTTATCATCTATATTATATTGGATATTATTATTTTTCATTGATATATCTGTGGAATCAATAGATTTATCTGACAATGACTCAATATTTTTGGTATGCATGCTTTCTGTATGTTTATATAACTGCAATGTTATATTATTTGTCGCAGAATCTTTTTCATTAGAAATTAAGATAATTTTTGCATCAAGATAATCAAGGTGTTGAAAGACAAATTTATCAATTCTCATTGGCAGTTGATTTTTAAACCCTCTATTTTTTAAATCGCCAAATTCTGCTTCAACAGAGGAGGAGGTGGCGATTTCGCTGGATCTTTCAAAATAGGGTCGCATTATACTTGTCCAAATTGGTAAATATGGCAATAAACGTGCCCTGACTTGTTTAGCAAATTCTGGGTTGTAGCAGGCATTTATAACATTGCCACATGTTGCACTTTCTGCAATTTTTTTTGCAGAATTTAAAATAAAATTGCTCCATTCTATCCAGTCTGTAGGATCAGAATTTATTTCTTCATTGAGAAGATCATTGGTTAAAAAGTCGTCCTCTGAAGTTTCGTCGTTACTATTATTTAAAATTGTTTCTATTTTATTACTATTGACATTATCCTTTATTATACCATTTAAGTATTGCATTCGTAAATCAGATAACAATTGTTTTCCATCTAATGAACATCCTATTGTTTTACTCAATGCAACACATAATAATGATTCAATTAAGTATTGCAATTCTTTGAAACAATTTATTTTGCAGGCTTGACCAATACAACGAAGAAAAAAACTGCGCACTAATATTTTATCATTACCTTTTAAGCATTTCCACTTGGTTATCATACGAATCAAATGACTGATATCTAATCTAACATAGCAAGTTGGTATTGCACTCACATTTCCTGAAACCACAATAGTATAACATTTTTGTAAATAGTCTCGAAAATCAGTACATTTTGCAAAAACGTTTGACACCGCAATTAAAATAGCCCACCCGAAATCGCTTACCACTGTACGTGGGATAGGAACGCCTTTGGCAATAATAGTACGTAAAAAAAAAGCAATCATTAAACTTCTATGATCAGCTGAGATCATTTGAAATATCGGTATACTGCCCTCTTTACTAACAAATACGCATTGGTATAAAAAGATAGGTGGATCTTGTGACGATTCACGTTTAATTATACCACCTGTAGCATCAATGGTCAAAAAAGCTTCAGGGTCCCTTTTATATCTCGAAACATACAATAACTGTTGTTCGGGGGTCCAATACATACAAAAGAAGGGTAACATACCGATACTGATAATACAATCTGTGTATTTACTACATTTGGCATTACTTAATAAATTTAAAATAGGGTTACTAAATTCCAAGCCATATTGTTTTAATAATCTTTGTTCTTTTGCTTTACGTAAAACTGCAGATGAAGGAAGTATTGGAGGATCTTTATCTCCAAATTGTTTCAAACGTTTCGCTTCCTCTCGTCTAAAAGTTATAGCATCTTTTCGTTCCTTAATTAGCATATCGGTAATTATTGCACGTCTTTTACCTTTTAAGTGTCTTTTTTTCTTACCAATGTGTTTTTTAAGACAAATATTTTTTAATTTGGATTTTATAATTACATCTGTATTTTCAGGTGGTATGTTGAGTAATGTGCATTTTATAGTCGCACCACATTCTACACAATTACCATAAAAAAATACATAACATTGCGCTTCATTATTTAAATGGACATTATGTTTCTTAAATTTAAAAACGCATTCAATTTTTTGTTGCTGCCACAGCCTTTCCGCTATAACATCAGTCCAACCGGACTGCAGTACCCAATAAACACGTTTGTTATAAATTTTTTTTATTGGTTTTATTGTTTGCCATTTTTCTGCAGATACAATAATATCAAATATTTTTGAACGTAATGTTTCAGGTGAAGATTTAGACGTGTTTATGGAATCATTTGAAGTACTTAATTCTACGTTAGAACAATTATTTGACTTAATATTAAAATGTCGTTCCAATATACTTTTATATCCATTCCGATCACTTTTTACAATAAGATAAACATGTTTGGCTGAAATGTAGGAACCACGTTTCTGCATTTCCTCCGAAATGTTTGCGTATACAGAAGCAGAGGGTGGATATGGCTTGCCATCATCATTCAAAGTACGATATTCATGCTGCAATAAAATTTTTAAAAGAATATCTTTATTATACATTGTTTCCAGCAAAACAAATCTTAAGTGAAAAAAAAAACTAATCAAATACGCTTCAATGCGTTAAGGCACACGATGAAATTCTTCTGTGCTTTCTCCGCTTAAGATAAATAAATTCGCATATGATTATCTCTATCGCAAAACGCTCTATGATCAAGGACGCTCGCACAGTCGTTCTTGGTCGTCTTACTCTGCGCTAGCACGAAGCTTCAGCTCAGAGGTGGGGATCTTCTCCGTTCTCCCTCTCACAGCTCTGGGGAGTCAGGCCTCAGGCCGATCCCCACCATATTCCTTCCATCGCCGCTAGCGGGCTGTTCCGCGCATGTGGCTATTTCTTCTCCACTCTTTTGGTTTGTTCGCGTCGTCATGCCCGACATGCTCCTACTCACTCCAACGCACTCTATAGGTTGGCGTCATCGGAATCAACGTATTGGAGTGCGTTTGGATGAATAAGAGCATGTCGGGACATGTAACGCGAACAGATCCTTTAGCTGCTGAATCTGTGGTTAGTGGAGAGCAAGACGAGCAAAAACGGCTGTGAAACCGTGATCACAGAACGTTCTTTAATATAGATAATCATACGTAAATTCATTTAGTATTATTTTTCGATCAACTATTCAATATAATACGGCTAATTTAGATTTCAAATAAATTGACGGATTAAGATTGACTGAGATTGTGTTAACATAAAAAATATTTTTTCTGTAATCAGGTTCAAGAATCCTGTTTATTTAACGTACTGAAATTCAGAAAAAATTAAAAATTTATTTTTATTTCTTTATTATTATACTATTATATGCGCGCAAAAAAACTATTTTCTTTTGTGCTAAAATTTAAAAATTAAGCTGTATAGAAACAATTTAAAAATTATTTTGTTGGACTATCAAAATAATTATGAAAAGTTTTGAAGCAATCATGCATGGTGAACAATATACTGCAAAAAGTTTTGACATTTTAGTAACTAGTTTGAGTGACAAACATAATCATTTTGATAAAATTATTAGTTTAATAAAATTATTATTAAATTAATAATAATTTTAGTTTAACTAAATTTTTAGTTAATTATTAGTTATATTTCAAGTTATTTTTTTCATGTACTAAATTTTTAGATAATTAGTTAAATTTTAAGTTGTTTTGTTTATGTATCACACAAAGTAACTATGAAAAGGACAGTAGATTTATTTTTTAATTTGACTATGTAAAGTTCAATGTTAATTCGTTTTTATTAAATTTATTTTATGAAATAAAAAATGTCGGCGTTTTAATTTTAAGGTATAAAGCTATAAAATTAAAAGCAAAAAAGTGACGATCACTTTTAATTATATTAAGTAGTCGAAAGAGATACAATTTTTTCACAATTTCCGGGTTTTGATTGGAGTACTTTTGACACCCCAGCGAGTACTTTCGAAAGTTATTAAGGCACAAAGCTGAGAAACTTGACGCAAAGGAGTTACGGTCACTTTTAGATACAGTCAGTCCTCCAGAGAGGTAAAAATTTTTTTACAATTTCCGGGTTTTGATTGGAGTACTTTTGGCACCCCAGCGAGTACTTTCGAAAGTTATTAAGGCACAAAGCTGAGAAACTTGACGCAAAGGAGTTACGGTCACTTTTAGATACAGTCAGTCCTCCAGAGAGGTAAAAATTTTTTTACAATTTCCGGGTTTTGATTGGAGTACTTTTGGCACCCCAGCGAGTACTTTCGAAAGTTATTAAGGCACAAAGCTGAGAAACTTGACGCAAAGGAGTTACGGTCACTTTTAGATACAGTCAGTCCTCCAGAGAGGTAAAAATTTTTTTACAATTTCCGGGTTTTGATTGGAGTACTTTTGGCACCCCAGCGAGTACTTTCGAAAGTTATTAAGGCACAAAGCTGAGAAACTTGACGCAAAGGAGTTACGGTCACTTTTAGATACAGTCAGTCCTCCAGAGAGGTAAAAATTTTTTTACAATTTCCGGGTTTTGATTGGAGTACTTTTGGCACCCCAGCGAGTACTTTCGAAAGTTATTAAGGCACAAAGCTGAGAAACTTGACGCAAAGGAGTTACGGTCACTTTTAGATACAGTCAGTCCTCCAGAGAGGTAAAAATTTTTTTACAATTTCCGGGTTTTGATTGGAGTACTTTTGGCACCCCAGCGAGTACTTTCGAAAGTTATTAAGGCACAAAGCTGAGAAACTTGACGCAAAGGAGTTACGGTCACTTTTAGATACAGTCAGTCCTCCAGAGAGGTAAAAATTTTTTTACAATTTCCGGGTTTTGATTGGAGTACTTTTGGCACCCCAGCGAGTACTTTCAAAAGTTATTAAGGCACAAAGCTGAGAAACTTGACGCAAAGGAGTTACGGTCACTTTTAGATACAGTCAGTCCTCCAGAGAGGTAAAAATTTTTTTACAATTTCCGGGTTTTGATTGGAGTACTTTTGGCACCCCAGCGAGTACTTTTGAAAGTTATTAAGGCACAAAGCTGAGAAACTTGACGCAAAGGAGTTACGGTCACTTTTAGATACAGTCAGTCCTCCAGAGAGGTAAAAATTTTTTTACAATTTCCGGGTTTTGATTGGAGTACTTTTGGCACCCCAGCGAGTACTTTCGAAAGTTATTAAGGCACAAAGCTGAGAAACTTGACGCAAAGGAGTTACGGTCACTTTTAGATACAGTCAGTCCTCCAGAGAGGTAAAAATTTTTTTACAATTTCCGGGTTTTGATTGGAGTACTTTTGGCACCCCAGCGAGTACTTTTGAAAGTTATTAAGGCACAAAGCTGAGAAACTTGACGCAAAGGAGTTACGGTCACTTTTAGATACAGTCAGTCCTCCAGAGAGGTAAAAATTTTTTTACAATTTCCGGGTTTTGATTGGAGTACTTTTGGCACCCCAGCGAGTACTTTCGAAAGTTATTAAGGCACAAAGCTGAGAAACTTGACGCAAAGGAGTTACGGTCACTTTTAGATACAGTCAGTCCTCCAGAGAGGTAAAAATTTTTTTACAATTTCCGGGTTTTGATTGGAGTACTTTTGGCACCCCAGCGAGTACTTTCGAAAGTTATTAAGGCACAAAGCTGAGAAACTTGACGCAAAGGAGTTACGGTCACTTTTAGATACAGTCAGTCCTCCAGAGAGGTAAAAATTTTTTTACAATTTCCGGGTTTTGATTGGAGTACTTTTGGCACCCCAGCGAGTACTTTCGAAAGTTATTAAGGCACAAAGCTGAGAAACTTGACGCAAAGGAGTTACGGTCACTTTTAGATACAGTCAGTCCTCCAGAGAGGTAAAAATTTTTTTACAATTTCCGGGTTTTGATTGGAGTACTTTTGGCACCCCAGCGAGTACTTTCGAAAGTTATTAAGGCACAAAGCTGAGAAACTTGACGCAAAGGAGTTACGGTCACTTTTAGATACAGTCAGTCCTCCAGAGAGGTAAAAATTTTTTTACAATTTCCGGGTTTTGATTGGAGTACTTTTGGCACCCCAGCGAGTACTTTCGAAAGTTATTAAGGCACAAAGCTGAGAAACTTGACGCAAAGGAGTTACGGTCACTTTTAGATACAGTCAGTCCTCCAGAGAGGTAAAAATTTTTTTACAATTTCCGGGTTTTGATTGGAGTACTTTTGGCACCCCAGCGAGTACTTTCGAAAGTTATTAAGGCACAAAGCTGAGAAACTTGACGCAAAGGAGTTACGGTCACTTTTAGATACAGTCAGTCCTCCAGAGAGGTAAAAATTTTTTTACAATTTCCGGGTTTTGATTGGAGTACTTTTGGCACCCCAGCGAGTACTTTCGAAAGTTATTAAGGCACAAAGCTGTGAAATTAAAGGCAAAGGAGTTACGGCCACTTTTAGATACAGTCAGTCCTCCAGAGAGGTAAAAATTTTTTTACAATTTCCGGGTTTTGATTGGAGTACTTTTGGCACCCCAGCGAGTACTTTCGAAAGTTATTAAGGCACAAAGCTGTGAAATTAAAGGCAAAGGAGTTACGGCCACTTTTAGATACAGTCAGTCCTCCAGAGAGGTAAAAATTTTTTTACAATTTCCGGGTTTTGATTGGAGTACTTTTGGCACCCCAGCGAGTACTTTCGAAAGTTATTAAGGCACAAAGCTGTGAAATTAAAGGCAAAGGAGTTACGGCCACTTTTATGAAAGATAGGCTGTAATCTTAAAAAATTCGTTTTTTCAGTATTTATTAGTTGGTACTATTATTAAAATGTATCAGGAACTCTAGTACTTTTCGAGTACTTTAAGATAGGATCATTAAAAGAATGATTTTTTAATTTTGCGGTGCCATCCCTAAATTTCAATAATTTTTTTAAAACATTTGGCGGTTGGTACTATTGTTAAAATGTATCAGGAACTCTAGTACTTTTTGAGTACTTTAAGATGGGATTATTAAAACAATATTTTTTTCATTTTGCGGTGCCATCTCCAAATTTCAATAATTTTTTAAAAATATTTGGCGGTTGGTACTATTGTTAAAATGTATCAGGAACTGTAGTACTTTTCGAGTACTTTAAGATAGGATCTTTAAAACAATATATTTTTCATGTTGCGGTGCCACGGGAAGTTAGCACCTCATATTTTCAAATTGCAATTTCTCTAAGTATTTCGGCGGTACTCTTGCTAATACCTATCAGGAACTCTAGTACTCTTTGGGGTGCAAATAGTACTCTTGATAAAACTTATAATTTTGAAAGATGCGGTGCTAACTTCACACAGGCTGACTGCATTCAGCGGAAAAAGCAGCTTTACTGCAAAATGCTTCAATAGGTTCATGCCCTTAGAGAGATACTATCGGATCTAAATGTATAAACCAATTGTATAAAAGAATTTTACAACAGTTGCAAAACTGCTTTTTCTGAATACAATCATCAGTATATAAAGAAACGGTTCTTTGTCAAGCATATACCAATGGAATACGGAGTTTCACTGAAATTTAAATAAGAAAGATATTCTAAGAACGTACACATTGTAACTACAAGTTAAGAAGGTTGAAAGATTACAATCTACATGCAAGGTTTTTAGATATTCAAATATTTTTAAAGGGTACTAAATAACAATGTTGAAAGAGCTTGCTTGATCTTTATCGATAACCGTTTAAAGTATTCCGATAGATCCGATTTTAAAATAAATCGTGAACGTATTTATCTCTTTTACAAATAAATCTAAAATTGATTTAAATAGAAATAATTAATTCAACATTGCAGCATCGAAATCTCGCAGTGTTGCTTCAGAATTAACGGTTATCAGTGGTACATATCCCCCACGTGTCGTACAAGAACATTCGTTGTTACGCTAACAATTTAAATTTAAATTAAAAAATTACGCTTTTAATTTCAGATTCAAAAATAAATAAAATATAAAAATGCTGATTTTTTTTAAATCTTACAAGACTTTAAATTCCATGTTAATTTAATTTCTAATCGAATTTTAAATTTTAAATACAAATCTATAATTTTTTATATTTAAATTCTAAAATAAAGACGTATTTTTAGAACAAAAGAGATAATAAAATTTCCTTATTAAAAAAATATCTTCCCACTTAAGTTTGGAAATAATTAAACGATTAAAAGCCAGCTATTATCTATAATCATTTAAAAATAATTATTAATAACTTAAAACTTAAACTCTTGGGCTCACCTGTTATGTAAATATTTGCATCCTGTCTGAGGCATAGATGTAGAATATGTAGACATCTATACAGGGAGTC
The DNA here is from genome assembly GCF_013373865.1 of Monomorium pharaonis. Taxonomy (NCBI): domain Eukaryota; kingdom Metazoa; phylum Arthropoda; class Insecta; order Hymenoptera; family Formicidae; genus Monomorium; species Monomorium pharaonis. The sequence continues at coordinate 502,077 of NC_050469.1, read as the reverse complement.
CCAGAGCATACTGGTCACTGTTCATAAAAAGGTAGATGGGATCGAGATGAACATAAAAGTTCAATATTGTTGTGGGTTTGGTCTGCTAATAATCGAGATATAAATTTTTTAAATTATGCGAATGAGAGCGCGCTTTGCGCGCCGAAGGAAGGGCTCGAGCCGCTCGAGCCATAGCACGGCCTACTGTCTCAAGCATTGGCTGCCGGCGGCGGCGAGGGGAAAAAGGAGAAGCGTGGCGTCGTCGCCGTTCCCACGTCTCGCCGCACCGCACCTAAGCTCGCGTCGATGGCTGCTACGCACACTCGCGATTACATGACGAGATTATAAATTATTAATAAAAATAGGACAAATTTAAATCGCAATAAACTTTTGTAAATAAGAAAGTCGAAAGAGAGAAAGCAATGGAAACGTATGGAACCTGCAAATAATATAATATTTGCCGCATCAAATTCTCTCATCGTTTTTTATGGAATATTAAATTAACAAAGATTTATCACGATTGATTCTTTATACATTCTCCTTTCGTAACCATCTTATTAGAAAATTACGAAATGCACGAAATACTATCCCTAATATGCACTCTTTGTAAAATAACACGATAGAAAAATATTCACGTTTGATCTAACGACTTCAGGATAAATTATTCGATGCAACTTCTACGATAATTATAGGTAATTAGAGATCAATGTTATGTCAAGTATCGTTAGTATGGTTAACTAGAAATGATTTTCTCTTGTATATGATAGAGAACTTCGAATTTCTTCTATCGTTAATACATTATAAGTCACTGAAAATCTGTCGTAATTAATAATGCAATTAAAGGTAGAAGAAACTGTAAGTTTTCTATGGTTATAAAAGAAAATCCTTCGTTGTGTTAACAATACATGATATTGAACATTAATTTTTAAGCATAATTATCGTAGCATTGCGCCTAAGCTATCGTGAAATCGTTACATCAAGAGAGAATATTTTTCTGTGTTATTACAAAGAGTGTAACATACTATGGATAAGTATTTCGCGCATTTTAGTATGACACCTCTCTCTCCCTCTCTCCCTCTCTCTCTCTCTCTCTCTCTCTCTCTCTCTCTCTCTCTCTCTCTCTCTCTCTCTCTCTTTCTCTCTCTTTCTCTCTCTCTCTCTCTTTCCCTCTCAAGCACTACGTAGTACACAAATACAATAAATATTACCACGTTTAACAACATCTTTAGTTTGTACTATTCTACTTTCATTATGTGTAATTTGAATAAAATAAAATTTTAACAATTATCATTTCTTTATATTTTTAGTGTTACACACGATCGAAAAAAAAATTATCAAAAATTATCACTAAAACTGCGCTAAATAATCAGCACGATACTTTCTTTCTGAGTGTCGTATCGTGTTTAATGTTAAAAATGTTAAAAAATAGTAATATTGTTAAACAAATTTTATGACATTTAATGAAACTCTAATAATATTGATTGGAACTGTTGTTGAAAATGACGTTTATCGTGTTTCAGTAAATACTTTAGAGGGAAAGATATTCCTGCTAAATTACAAAGTATAAAAGTACAAAGTTCAATTTTACATACGAATCAAGAGTAAATAAAAAATTCAATAATCAATAAAAGAATTCAGAGTTTCTTCTACCTTTAATTGCATTATTAATTACGACAGATTTTCAGTGACTTATAATGTATTAACGATAGAAGAAATTCGAAGTTCTCTATCATGTACAAGAGAAAATCATTTCTAGTTAACCATACTAACGATACTTGACATAACATTGATCTCTAATTACCTATAATTACCGTAGAAGTTGCATCGAATAATTTATCCTGAAGTCGTTAGATCAAACGTGAATATTTTTTTATCGTGTTATTTTACAAAGAGTGCATATTAGGGATAGTATTTCGTGCATTTCGTAATTTTCTAATAAGGTGGTTACGAAAGGAGAATGATAAAGAATCAATCGTGACAAATCTTCGTTAATTTAATATTCCATAAAAACGATGAGAGAATTTAATGTGGCAAATATTATATTATTTGCAGGTTCCATACGTTTCCATTGCTTTCTCTCTTTCGACTTTCTTATTTACAAAAGTTTATTGCGATTTAAATTTGTCCTATTTTTATTAATAATTTATAATCTCGTCATGTAATCGCGAGTGTACGTAGCAGCCATCGACGCGAGCTTAGGTGCGGTGCGGCGAGACGTGGGAACGGCGACGACGCCACGCTTCTCCTTTTTTCCCCCGCCGCCGCCGGCAGCCAATGCTTGAAACAGTAGGCCGTGCTATGGCTCGAGCGGCTCGAGCCCTTCCTTCGGCGCGCAAGGCGTGCTCTCATTCGCATAATTTAAAAAATTTATATCTCGATTATTAGCAGACCAAACCCACAACAATATTGAACTTTTATGTTCATCTCGATCCCATCTACCTTTTTATGAACAGTGACCAGTATGCTCTGGGACTCCCTGTATATTTTTGTTTTCTAGATTTCCTTTGTTGTGCATGGTCAAATTTTAGAAAAAGTGAGCCTCTGTTCATGGTAGTCACCTCTCTGTCTAACAACACATAGTGGGGGAAAGAAACCTTCGTTGATTCGTTGTAGTGAATCGACATAGTGAATTTTTGCCCCACTCTAAGTATTGATAGACAAAGAAAAATACACCATAAAAGCATGCTGTCTTCTTCTAAAGTTTGTACAGCTTTCTAGCCAAACGCGAAGTCTATATATTCTACGTCTATGGTCTGAAGTTAAAAATCTATTAAAAAAGCAGTTTTGATATAACAGTTAAAAGTTCAGGAATTAATTTAGGATTATAATGCCGATGGATCAACCAACATCCTGTCTCCCTCATTTATACAAAATATTTTAAATATCTTTATTATCTAAATATTATCAAGAGAACCATTATTATTAGTTCAATAAAATATATAAATTTGTAATTTTGTTTTATCTTGGGTTTTTAGTCAACTATCTAATAACGTTTTTATAGTTTATGATTTTTGTAATGTTTTTATAATGTTCATCTTATACAATACTTATACCCAGATAGAACACAGAAGTCACAATAATGTCATTTGTCACTTAATGACATCATGATGATGTCATAAGAGTACCTTTTATGTACTTATAAGTGACAAATAAAATCACAATGACATCATTATGATGTTATTGTGATTTTGTGTTCTACCTGGGTAATGTTCATATTATACATATACAATAAATTTTATAATGTTTATCTTTTTTCTCGGATTTTGTACAGATATGTAAAAAGTTTCTTCAAATCGATTTGATAATCAAAGCATTATGTAACATTCTCATATCTAGTAATACGAATATCTTATGATGACAGTCTGTCTTTAAATTACAAACATTTTCTTTTATGCAATTTAATATTTATATTGATCTTCGATTAATATAAATCTACTTGCAAACTTATACATGGCCTGATTAGAAATTCAAATACGCCACGCCTATCCGTAAACGAGTCACAATCTATAAATTCTTTCATTCACTGCGCAATATTTGTCGTGCACGTGCTAATATTGTTTATGTTCGTCGCTTCCGAATAAAAGGTTGTTAACTCAAAAGCCGATTGAAAAGGGCGTTAACTCGATAGCCGGTTGGAAAAGGCGTTAATTGGGAAGCCGGTTGAAAAGGCGTTAACTCGCACGTTCAAATTTTTCGCTTCAATTTAAGTTTTGACAGCACTGCCAAAATAAGTTTGGCTCTCTATCTGTATGTGCATATTCATTTTCGTTTCAATATGTTTATGTTTTAAATCAAGCACCAAATTTGTAATAGTAATTTGAAACTGCAGTAATTTAAAGTTTTGTTATGGTATTTTATCCAATCACTTTTTTGAAGCATAACAATTAAAGTACTGAATATATGTATATATAATATTTAAATATTATATAATAAGTTTAGTTCTAAAGAATTTTAGACCCAGACACATTTTGCATTTCCAAATACTCCTCTGTTTAAAAACACGAATAGAAATAAAAATCTAAATTGTGTGATTTGGTTTACTTATATTTCACGTTTTAATTAATAATCTCTGTTGCAAAAGCAAACACACACACACACAGTTTTCTAAACCTTAATTACTTACCGGTGCTAGTTACTAGACCAGTACCCAACCATGGTTTTAAATATTGGTATTCAAGGCTCTTATCGATATGCACGCTACTGCTCAATAGAGGTTGCACAGCCTCTACCCTGTAGAGAAATATGAAAGGGCGTAGACCAACCCAGATCAAATAAATGTTGCCAAACTCATTCGCCCATTTTACCAATTTTTTGAAGAATTCTGAAACAGATAAATCGGTTTTTGATAAATCACTTTTAGAAAAATATTATAACGTACAATTATGTACTAATATTATAATAACAAATTATCAGGGTTGGGAACTAACGAGTTACTTGTAACGAAATTACAGTTACAGTTACTTTTTTTGGTAACTAATAACTTAACTTTGTTACTTTTCTCAATTTGTAACTGTATGTGGCGTCATTATATATAGAGCCACATACAGTTATAAATGGAGTGAACGCAGTTACATTTTTTTTGTAACTAATAACTACTTTGATAGTTACTTTAATAGTTACTTTTTTGGAACATGCGCTAAAATTTTTAATCAACAACTAGAAAAAATCGAATCTACACAAGAGGAATTGTATCAATTCTTAAAATCGAATAATTCCAGTATTAATATGCTAAATAATTACACTGCAACTAAGAATTGTTATTAAATATAACACAGGCATTTCGAGTTCTGCATTTGTAGAATATATGTTTAGCATTGGTGGCTCTATAATGACGCCACAAAGAGGTGATTTTTTACGGTGATATATTTGAATATCAAATTCTATAAAATTATATTCTATAAAAATTTTTATAAAAATTTTGTAACAAAAAAAAATATGAATCAATGTACGACAGCCAATGTATCATTATATTTCATTTAATTCTGATAACAGTAATATACGATTTAGAGTTTTACCTTTACAGAGTTCTCATTTAGTGTACATAAAATAACTTGTTAAAGTACACAATTAAGCACATAATATACAACAGTTAGTAAAGTATAAAATGTAAGATTCTTATTTTTTATATTTAAAATAATGTACAATTATTTAAGAAAAAAGTGACTGAAAAGTAACGACTCGTTATTTTTTTTAATAACTGTAACTGTAACGAGTTATTTTTCAAAATCGATAACTTGTAACTGTAATTAGTTATTTTTTCAATGAAAAAACTGTAACTGTAACTAGTTACTTTTACAAAGTAACTTTCCTAACCCTGCAAATTATGTAATAATAAGGCAAATTGTTTTGCCTTATCATTAAAAGCAAAAATTAAAAATTAAATCATAATAACATTATGTACTACACAATCGTACATTTATTTATTTTATTTTGTTTAATAAATTGTATACATATATATATATATATATATATATATACACACACACACACATAATTTTCTACTTAACAATATAGCTGTTATATAACTTATATTATAACAGTAAAAATTAACAGTATAATAAACAGTATTATAAAAAGTAGTACAAATTCAAAAATAATTTTTTTTTCTTGTATAACAAAATAATATTTTTGTAATTATCTTTTTAAAGAGATTAATTAATACGTATATTTTCAACAAAACACATTTATCAATTAGAATGTTTTAAAGATAAATTTTCTCTCTAATGATAGATATTTGATATTTATGAAATATGCACGTGTCGCTTATTATTGCATTTATGACGGTTTCTGCGAGGATCGCTTTCAATCATTCTTGCGGTCATTGACCTGCAACGTCGTGCAGAAACAGACCTTCTACAGCTTCATGTCTGACCAATCATCGCGCAATTATCGCAGCTCTAGCTCCATTTGTATTGATGCGAACCTCGACCTTCGCGAGAGCGACAAGAAATATGACAATAAAAAACAAAATTAATATGAATATAATGTGATATGGGATAAAAAAGAAACAAGAAAAAAATATAGATGGAGAGAAACATAAAGGGTAGAAATATCAATGTAGAACAAATTTTATCAGAATGAGAAATGAAACCAGAACGCTTGATAAAAAAGAGCGTGAGATTGCACAAAAGAAATAATAAGACAAAGAGTAACGCAAAATAATATAAATAAAAAGGAATGAAAATATTAACTCTTTAAAGAGTGGACTTTTATACAATAAAAGCTTACAGGTTTATTTTAATACAAGAAATTATAAAATAACAAATTTTTTTGCTTATGTAATATATTTTAAAATATTTATTAGCATATAAATCGACATTACACTGTTACACTTGATATAATACTCAAAGAAATTACTTTGAAAAAAACATTAATGGTGCACATATATAATATAATCTTAAAAGAAACATTAAATAATGGAAGAAATAAAAAGAAAAAAAGGTAAAACAAATACCATGTTTATTTAAAAAAATTACAATTATTTAATTCTGAAACAAAGCATTACGTTTTATCACAAAAACAAAAAATTGAGCACAAAATACTTAACCCAACTTATTGTTAGATAAATAATAATGATTAAAAAAATATTTTTTTTTCAACATTTGTATTTATTAAAAAAATAAGATAAAAAATAGTTTTTAAATAATGTTTTAAAAACTTTTAATAAAAAAATGTATCATAATTGTCTTTTAGAAACAAACAACATAATTATAACATATGGAATGCAAACATTTGATATTATTTAAAAGTTACTTGCTGTGATTAATCTTCATTTGTGCACGTTAATAACAAAATTTTGTATGTATTTTTTTTATAAATCTAGAAATCCTTTTCCAGAATTAAAGTTTATGTATTAGTATCAGTTTATGAATTGAATTTCATACCAAGAATTTAAAAAAAATTTTCAGATTGCTCTTTTGACGAAATGTTTACCAATGTGTATCTTTTTTATGTTCAATCTGAAAGCATAGTATTGTTCCTTAATGTTCACTTGTGTGAGGATCTGACTTGATTTATACGTACAAGGTGCAACTTTTATATCAAGCACATGTTGTTACGAGTCCACGCCAGACGCCGACAATTAAAAAATTTTTTTTGATTTTTCGTATAAAATTGTTACGTCCGCACACTGTTATCGTCGATACTTTAATTGTGGAGGAGTTTTAATTCTGTAAATGTAATACAAAGTTGGACAATTGGAACAATTCTGTCGGTAAATTAAAAGAGAAGAAGGAATATGCGATTAAAATGCAATTATTAGTGCGTGCATTTGATAATCATTAAAAATTACAAATAAATTTGTTGCTAGTTGAACGTTAAATAAATGTAAGATCTTTATGTATTTCGAGATCAATTTGAGTTGTTATAAACAGAAACTTGAGAATCTTTAATTTGGAGACATTCCAAACAAAAACAGCACGTGAAATTCATGTTATCGCCACGTTATCAGCGTGTGGAATTCACGTGAATATTTGAGTGGACGTCCGCTTAAGAACGGTAGTCGAATCCGTGATTAGTTCATCGGTATAACGTGGATTCTACGTGAAAATCGCACAAATCATCCGCGCAGTATTTTTATTTTATTATATTACAAAGTTATATGTTTAAAAATATAAAAAACAGATGAATTTATTAATACTCTTTTTTTATATATTAATTTTATACATTATTTTATATTATACATCTATATTATATATGAAATTTTTAGATTTATATATGTCGCAAAAACTTATATCCAATCCCTTAATAAATAATAAATCCGTTAATAAAAATAAAATAATAACAAAAAATTGTTAAAACTCATAATATCACAACATGTAGAACACGTTTGTGTACTAAAATATTAATACAAATTATTTCTCAAAAGAATTGATTTAATGCAATAAGTTTAAATTATATTTTTTTATCTTAACTTATTGCATTAACGTGCATGACTATTTCAAAGGTTGTTCTAAAAAAACATTAGATCAACTAAATTTATAATTGTAGCATCTTGTCGATGACACTGGTCGATATTTGCAGTCGACCAAAGGGAACGAAAATCGATCGATATTCGATGAAGGTCGAAAAACAAATTCGGAGTCGGTACCGGGCGATTTCCGACGAACACTTGGTGTCGTGACTCCACGGCGATCGGAGCTAACGCTTATTCTCCCGCGAATAGACTGTATTATAAGAATAAAGTTTTATATTTGCGTTCGAAACGAGTTCTATTATCTAGCCCGTACATGGTCCTTCGAGCCGGATTTTGTCTATTGTGTTACAATTGTGCGTGATACTTGGCAAGGAGCGTCGCGCAGAGCATTGAGAGGTAATAGAACGGCAAGCAGAGCGATCGGATCTTTTTGAGACAATTCGAGAGGTACAAATCAAGCATTCGTCATGAGCGAGGAACAATGCAAGGAGTTACGAAAGAGAAGACGATATATAAAGGCCAAGCAAACAAATATCGTGAAATTCGCGGAGAGAGTGCTCCATAAGCAAATATCGCCGGAATTTGAAACATTGACGATTCACGCCGACAGGCTGGAGAAAATTCACAAGGAATTCGAAGAGATTCAGCAACAATTACTGGTCGCCGTTGAAGAAGAAGAGTTTCCAGCGGAGGATCAGCGAGAGGACGACGAATTCGAAGCCCGGTACATCGATCTCAAGGCATTTTTAACAAAAAAGATTGCAATTCTAAGGCCGACTACAAGCACGGCGACAGACGCTAACGATGCAATGGTGCGCATACTGGAGCAACAGACCGAAGTGTTAAGGAGTTTAGGATCTTCAAGCGCATCGCGGGGAACATCCAACGTAGAACACAAGGTCAAACTGCCGACGATAAAACTTCCAAGTTTTTCGGGCGAAATGCACGAGTGGAAGCGATTCTCTGATTCCTTTACAACGTTAATTCACGACAGTGATTTATCACCATTGGAAAAGCACCAATATCTAAACGGAGCATTAACAGGGAGAGCCGCAAAGGTCGTGGAGTCCATCGAGATTTCAGCTGAAAATTATGAGATAGCGTGGTCGTTGTTGAAAGCCCGTTACGAGGACGAGAAAGCGTTGAGACGACGACACATACAATGTTTGTTTGACGCACCGAAGGTCGAACAGGAATCGGCCGTGGCAATCCAGGAATTGATCGATGTATACCGAAAACATTTACGAATCGTAAAGGCGAGAGATTCGGATGTTGAACCCTGGGGTGATGCCTTCGTTATTTTTATGATCGAGGAGAGGCTGGACAAGGCCACACGTCGTCATTGGGAGGAGACCACGGAGCAAAAACAAGAAATAACAATTGATATGTTGTTCAAATTTTTGCAGCGGCGAGTGCAGATGCTCGAACGGCTAAATGAGTCGAGCCAGGGTCAGTCGATTTCCGAGGAAGTTAAGAGTAATAGAAGGAAGGCCGGAAGGAGCGGCGCCGCGGGTAATGCCAGGGCCTTTGGGCGACTCGACTCTGCAAGTTCGGCGGGACAACTCAAGGTCAATTCGACGAATGCAGCAATTAGCCTAGCTACGGTGACAGGTTCGGGACGATGCTATGTATGTAAGGGAGCTCATCTCATATATTCATGCGATAAATTTGTAAATCTGACCGCGCGAGAACGAATCGATCTCATAAAGAAATTGAAACTTTGCTTTAATTGCTTGAGAAATGATCATTTAGTCGGAAATTGTAAGGCGAGTTCTTGTAGGACATGCGGTAGGCGGCACAACACATTGTGTCACGTGGAGGAGAATAACTCTATTGTAGAGCGATCCGCGAATTCCGAATCAAAATCCGTTAGAAGCGAGAATAATCAAAGCGAAGGATCGAGCGTGAATCTGTCTGTGCATCATGCGTCGGGCGGCACGCGTCCGAGTCAGATTTTAATGGCGACCGCCATAGTAAATGCTACGGGTTCTGGCGGGATGCGGCAGTCGGTTCGCGTTTTACTCGATAGTGCTAGTGAGGCCAATTTCATAACCGCGGCAGCTTGTTCAAGGCTGAATGTAAACCCTGAGAACGTTCAAGAGGCAATCACGGGAATAAACAATTTAACATATAAAGTAACAAAGGGTTGTCGAGTCACAGTCGAGTCACGTGTAACGGACTACCAATTATCTGTTTTTTGTTTGATCGTACCACAAATTACACGAAATGTGCCTGCTGTCGCGGTCGACACAAAGAATCTATCCGTGACAAACAATTTGAAGTTGGCTGACAATACATATTTCCGTCCGAGTCAGGTAGATATACTGATAGGAGGAGAGTTTTTCTTGAGTCTATTAGAACCTCAAAAGATCGAGCTCGGCGCGAGTTTGCCATCACTGCATGACACGAAACTCGGCTGGATCATTTCGGGTCCGGCTCCGGTACAATGCGTAGCAAATAATGGAGTAAATCTCCACGTGTGTCTAAGCGCGCAATTGTCGTTGGACAGATCGATAGTCAAGTTTTGGGAGATCGAAGATTGTTCGAGTCGCGACGTGGTATTGACCGAGGAGGAACAAGCGTGCGAGAAGTTTTTTCAGGAGACCCATGCTCGAGATAGAGATGGTAGATTTGTTGTTCAATTGCCCTTTCGTAAAAACAAGCATAAACTGGGTGAATCGAGATCTATTGCCGAAAAGCGGCTAATGTATTTAGAGCGAAAATTCAGAAGTAACGAATCGTTTAGACGGTCATACGTCGGGTTCATGCGAGAGTACATTGACCTAAGGCACATGACAGTTGCTCCGCCGATGTCAACAATGAGCTCGCATGTTGTTTATTTGCCTCACCACGGAGTGTATCGAGATTCTGACAAGAAAATACGTGTTGTATTCGATGCCTCCTGTAAAACGAAATCAGGCGTATCATTAAACGATACGTTGATGGTCGGAGCAATTTTGCAAGATTCTTTAATTAAAATAATATTACGATTTCGGATACACCCTATAGTAATAACAGCTGATTTGCAAAAAATGTACAGGCAGATTCTCGTCCATGATCGCGATCGGGATTGTCAACGAGTTTTGTGGCGATTTTCACCAGACGATACGATACAGGAGTATCGTTTAAATACCGTTACATATGGTCAATCGTGCGCGCCATTTTTAGCGATAAGAAGCGTGCGACAATTAGCGAGCGAGAACGCGGCGCGATATCCGCGAGCGGCACAAGCGTTGCTGCAGGATTTATATGTGGACGATGTGTTGACGGGCGTGAACGACATTGCGGAAGCGAAATGTTTGATAGCAGAAATGGTTGCATTGTTAAAGTTAGGGCAATTTGAGTTACACAAGTGGCGATCGAGTAGAGCTAAGGAATTGTTCGATGCGAGCGGTGAGGTTGCCGAGTTTCAGACGATAACGGATGAGCGGGACGATGATAAAACCCTGGGCATTCGATGGGCGCCTCAGACTGACAATTTTCATTTTAAATCGACTGCCATGCCTGATGCACGAACTAAGCGACAATTATTATCATCTATTTCAAAGTTATTTGATCCATTGGGACTAGCGAGCCCGCTGGTGGTCAAAGCAAAATCTATTATGCAAAGTACGTGGCAGTCAAGTCTTGGATGGGATGACGAGTTACCAATCGATTTGCAGAAGGCATGGCTCGATTACATGGAAGAATTAACAAGGTTTTGTGTGGTAAAGGTTCCGAGGCGAGTGGTGGGGATCGCGAGTCCGGTGCGCGTCAATTTACACGCGTTCTGCGATGCCTCCGAGCGAGCATACGGCGCGTGCGCGTATGTACAGGCGATAGATGAAGCAAACCGAGTCGTCTCAAGATTGTTGTGCGCAAAATCTCGTGTGGCGCCGGTGAAAAAATTGACAATTCCGCGACTCGAGCTATGTGGAGCGGTAATATTGGTCGATTTAATTCAATTAATTCTAGATTCCTTGCCGATTACGTTTCATGGCGTATACGCGTGGAGCGATTCGACGATTGTCCTTGCCTGGATAGCAGGAGACGCGGGTCGACAAAAAACGTTTGTGGCTAACAGAGTTGCGAAAATACAGGCGATTTTGTCGGCCGATCATTGGAGACACGTAGCAGGCAAAGAGAATCCGGCTGACTTGATTTCTCGTGGCACCGGTTGCAATAATCCGGACACAAGTTCATTGTGGTGGTCGGGCCCGCCGTGGCTTTCGGAGATTGCTGCGCGTTGGCAGCATCGCCCTCGATTTCCGGAACCATCCGATCAGGAATTAGAAATTATTGGATCCGAGCATAAAAGAGAAATACAGGTATGCGTGAATCAGGCAACATCTAGTTCTATAATAGATGAAATTTTGAGTAGGTTCTCGCTATTGATAAGAATCGAGAGAATCATAGCATGGTGTTATCGGTTTATATCAAACGCAAGAAGCGGGACAATCGATAGAAATTATGCGAGTATATCGGTGGAGGAATTGAAGTCGGCGCGTGTAAAATTAGTCAAGCATTGTCAAGGTCAGTTTTTCGAGAGAGAAATGCGTTGTTTGTCTGGGAACCGGGGCCTCGAGGCAGGAAGCGCGTTAGTCGGTTTGAGCCCATTTGTGGATGAAAACGGAGTCCTCAGGGTGGGCGGCAGGTTGCAGAAGGCGGCTATGGTAAATTACAATAAAAAGCATCCCATTCTATTGCCCGCGAGAAGTCGATTTACGGTTCTGTTGCTGGAGCGGGAGCATCGGAGGATGCTGCACGCGGGCCCACAAGCGCTGCTCTTTTCGATTCGGGAGCAGTACTGGCCTTTAAACGGGCGCAATTTGGCCCGCAAGGTGGTTCGTGAGTGTACCACCTGTTTTCGAGTCAATCCTAAACCATTAAATCAAATTATGGGGTCGCTGCCGTCGGACAGGGTGGTTTGTCGACGGGCGTTCACCGTGGTAGGCGTAGATTACGCGGGCCCACTCACTACGCTAATGAGCAGAGGGCGAGGACAGAAAACTAACAAATCATACATTGCTGTATTTATATGCTTCTCGACGAAGGCAGTTCATTTAGAAGCGATAGGCGATCTAACTACGGATGCATTTATCGGTGCGTTGCGTCGATTTGTGGGAAGGCGAGGTCATCCACAAAAAATATATAGCGATAATGCGACAAATTTCGTGGGCGCGAGAAGAGAGCTAGGCGAATTATATAAGGCGATCAGAGGCGAAATGTGCGAGTCGGTAAATGAATATTGTACGTCTAGAAATATTCAATGGCATTTCATCCCGCCTCATGCCCCTCACATGGGCGGACTATGGGAGGCGGGAGTGAAATCGTGTAAATATCACTTGAAAAGAATTGTTGGTGAAACTCGGCTCACTTATGAGGAGCTTAACACTGTATTGGTTCAAGTCGAAGCATGTATGAATTCGAGACCGTTAAGTCAGCTCTCTTCTCACCCAAACGATATGCAGCCATTGACACCTGCGCACTTTTTAATCGGCGAACCGTTGACGAATTTGCCGGACATCGATTTGACTGATGCTCCTGTAAATAGATTGAAACGATGGCAATTGATTCAGCGGATCGCACAGCATTTCTGGAAGCGATGGAGCGTCGAGTACTTAACTTCATTGCAGGGCAAATGCAAATGGACTAAGGAAAGAAAAAATTTAGCTAAGGACGATATAGTCCTGATCGTAGATGAAAATGCACCGCCCCTGCAATGGAAAATAGGAAGGGTCCTCGACCTCCATCCAGGCACTGACGGAAGAGTTCGGGTTGTTACGGTTAAGACGAGCGGCAATATTGTAAAGCGATCAATTACAAAATTATGTAAATTGCCCAGTAGTGACGATTAGAATTAATCTGTGATTAATTGGTGGGCGGAATGTCGATGACACTGGTCGATATTTGCAGTCGACCAAAGGGAACGAAAATCGATCGATATTCGATGAAGGTCGAAAAACAAATTCGGAGTCGGTACCGGGCGATTTCCGACGAACACTTGGTGTCGTGACTCCACGGCGATCGGAGCTAACGCTTATTCTCCCGCGAATAGACTGTATTATAAGAATAAAGTTTTATATTTGCGTTCGAAACGAGTTCTATTATCTAGCCCGTACACATCTCATGCATTTTTTTAGACATATTTTTACTTTTAAACATCTTGTCTATTAGTTTTTATAACAGTCAATCAGTTGTAGATATTGCTCAATGGGACATAAAATTCATATTATTTTAATATCGATTCTACATTGTCTCGTAAAATGAAATTCTACATCCCGTGCTTATCACATGTTGCAAATATTTTGAAATAATCACGTAGAATCTACATTAATATCTTAAGGATAAAGTACTTAATCTATTCATCGAACAAAAAAGAATGTCGCATCCTTGTCGATACTTTGTATCGATAAATGTCCACATAAATTGAATTACGTAGATTCCACGTAGACGTTTTCGTGAGGATTTTACGTCAATCGGGCGAGAAAACCAGGCAGAATTGTAACAAACAAACTCATGTCTCAACCGTCCAAGAATTACACGTAATGTACTAGATTTATAGGTTTAAAGGTTTAGAAAAACAAACGATAGAAGGAACACAAACCAAAAGCTACAATCTTATAGCCGTTACTAATCAGACTTTCTAAGTAGTATAGACGTATATTTTTGTCCATTTGTAATTCTTCCTGGTTCTCTTGTTTGATTCGGTTGACGACGTAAGATGTTTTAAAATTAAAGATTTTCAAGTTTTTGTTAATAACGACTCTCGAATTGATCTTAACTCATTTTGGACCAAAATGCCACATTTTAATCTCAACTTTCAACGCTTTTGATGTAATCAACCTAGTAAAAATTTTATGAATACCATTTTTGAACGTAAAAAGCCTCCTTTTTCAGATGCCGTCGTCAAAATTAACCTACAAAGTCTTTGAAAAAAATTACAGCTCATTTTTTCGTAAAAGAACCGATTTTTTCGTAATTTTTTTTTCAAAAATTCCATATTTTGAGTTCGAAAACAAGTGGCCAGAATATCTCTACCATAGTAAAAAGTGTCATCTATATCTGGCCTAAAAGATCTTATCGCGATTTTTTCGAAACTTTAATATAGCGACTTCAATATGGCGGCTCAAAGTTCAGCAAATTCAAAAAAATTGATATTTCTTAGATTTTTTTATGGTATCGACGACGGCATCTGAAAGAGGAGACTTTTTGCGTTCAAAAATGGTATTCAAAAAATTTTTACTAGGTTGATTACATCAAAAGATAGAGCGTTGAAAGTTGAGAAGAAATTGTGGAATTTTGATCCAAAATAGGTTAAAACGTATCCAAATTTTTTGTTTGTATAACGTTCAAATAGCCACAAATTTGATTATTAGATTCATGTACTAATAATCGCGCTTCACTCGTTTTATATCACTTTTCTTTTTTTAATAGTTTTGTAAAAAAAATATTCTTTACATTAAAGAAAAAAAAGGTACTTTAATTTGTACGAATCTGCTAATAAAATTATATTTTTTGCAACAAATTCTTTACAATAGTTTAAAGAGTGGAAATTTTGTAAATGCTTGCTATCATATTATTAAATTATTTATCAATTTAATGTTGTAATATTATAGTTCTATCGAGTTTAATTTAAAAGCTGCATTTCAAGATTAAAGGTAACGGTGCACAATTCAAAAAATTAGGAAATGTACATAAAAATTACATGAGAAATATTAAGGACTAAGATCTTGTTATGCTTGTGTTTGATTTTTTCTCGATTTTAATTGTGTTACACATATTATAGTTTTATTTCAATTATTGGATATTAACAGTTTATTTATAAAATAAATAATATAACGTTCAATTTTTTTAGAAGGCATTAATGGACAGAAAAAGAGGTAGTTGAAGAAGTATTATAGACAAGGAAAAAGAGGCAAAGAAAGAGAGAGAAAAGGAAAAGAAGAGAATGAAGAATGGAGCACCGGAGGGAGAGAGAACTCACACTACACTTGTAGCCAGTTGACCGCAAAATTGACCGGACATTGACCGGTTAAAACTATACTATATGAATGCAAAAAAAAACAAAAGTCTCAGAAAGAGAAAGATGGAGAAAAAGACAAGGAGAGAGAGGGGGCGTCGCTCCAGAAATAGTAGGTGTTGTCGAAGACCTTGGTATACGAGACGCCAGGCGTCCTTCGATTGGTGGAAGACTTAATTAATGATCTTTTTCAGCGCCGGATACGTCGGCTCCATATGTCTTTCGCTTCCTCCTTTTTCCCTTCTTCCTCCGTCACTATCCGTAAGGATACGTCACAAAATTAAACAAAGAATATACCTATATGACGTAACGCGCAAAACATTGTGCATATGCTACGTATGTTGTATTCCAGACAGCGCGCATATCTAAAAAATTCTTGAATAAGTAGAAAGTTAAATCATATGATTTTTTAAATAATAAATAAATATAAAAATTATGTTTAGTCTTTAAACAATTTTTGTTATTTGTTTAAGTTTCTTATTTCTTTTTTTTTTTTTAATTGTTTTATTTGAGTGTCATGTAATTTCTGCATGTATTTCACATAAGAATATAATTCGTACACACGTTGATAAATTACAGCAAACAAGTTTAATTGTCTGTAATAATAGTTTTTTCACTGTTATTTGATCAAGATTGTTTGTGAATTTCTTTAGTTATTGCCCAAGAATTTTAGTTTTAATTGTTCTCTGGAAGTACATAACGAGTGAAAATGAAAGAACTGTCAATCAACGATTTTGTAGTTCAATGATTTCAGGCTAAAAGTTAATTGATATACTGCACGCTAATTCCGCTTTGCGTGATGTCATAATAATCGTGCGACAATAATTTTTTGAATAGGATACATCCGCGCGAAGTGTTATCACCGCGCATTAATTGCCTTTTGTGCCAATCGCTCCATAATTGTTGTTTTGATTACCGCTATTTATCTATTATAACAGACACACGAATTAAAGCATCAAAGCGTCTAGATTTGATTCTCTTCTCGCAGACGAGAACTATATCTGGACAGAGCCTACTAGCCTAGTCCGGAATTATCCCTTGACAGGCCAGTTTCACCACGTGGAATCTTCCGCCTGGATTTGAATGTTTCTTCTTTTTTACTTATTTTTTTTTATGAACCTTGCCACTGAAGTTTTCTCTTTTTATTCTCCCCCTTCTCGAAAAAAGAAAGATACATAACATCATCCAAAATCACTTGCAATTCTGTACCTCTTTCAGACCGTTCGAGCGACCTCGACCTGCTTTTTCTATTCTTCTCCTTTTTTTCTTTTTTACCTTCTTTTCCTTACGCATGCAACGGCCAGACGATTATCATTGGTAGACTGACTGAGACGGTTCACGAGTATTATACTTCTCTCTTTTCTTTGTTCCCCATTGCGCGCGTGTATCTACGCAAAAGTCACGCAAGATTGTTTTATATCATCTTGTATCGCAATGATCAATTTGATTGCCTTAACGGAACAAATGTATAATAAAATCTTGATTTTTTTTAACCTTTGAACGTCTGGAAGCATATTCACATCTGAGAAAGAAGTTTCTACTGTCACTTTACATTCAATTGAATTGTTATATAACGATTCAAACAGAGTAGAAACTTATGTAAAATATATATTATGTTATTGAGAACATACTTCGTATAGAATTTTCTTATTTTTGTATACATGTTAAAAAAATATCATTCCCGTTCTAAAAAAAGCAGTTACTTAATTTTTATTTTTTTCTTTTGAGCAATGATTATAAAGAATATTTTCTTGTTAATAATCTTAAATCTTAATTCTACACTCACATCATTTACTTGAAGTAAATAATATTTATTTAAAATTAACTTAAGTTAATACACGAAAACATAGACGAAAACATACATACACGAAAACATACATACTGTAAATATTTTATTATATAAGTACATACCATATATTTCAAATATTTTGTAAGTTTATATCTTATATTTTTATTCGCCTATTATTATCATTCTCTTTGTTAACATTTTCTCTTTACTTTTCTTAATTCCATCTTTTCGGCTTTTTTTCTCTTCATTTCAATCTCTACAAACAATCTTGCAAAATATTATCTATCCAATACACACATACAACTCTCATTTTGTTGCTACCAAATATCAGGTACAATTTATTACACTCTTGAATCTATTGAGAGACAAATTAAAAATAATACGATCACATTGATATTAAAATTTGTATCAGATATAAGAGAATCTATCAAATTGTATATCAAATTGATTAATTAGAGGCAATTCTTGACAGTGTAATTTATAAATTTCAGAATTCAAAAATTTATACGTTTTCTAACATACATAACTGTCTTTCATTTCGTGATATTCGGCGAGAACAATGTCTCTGTGAATATCGAGTATCAATTTTTATGAAGAATTATTTTTATAAAAACTTTGATTATAATACTCGAATAAATTATATATTATGTTTATGAGTTACATTTCAATCTTTTGTTTCCGTCGAAATGTTATTATATTCACTCAAAATAACCAATTTAGGTTAAAATATATAACTCTGTTTTTGAATAGTTTTATTTATAATAGCACGATCTAGCGTAGTTAGATTATTAATCTTGATTTAAAATATTAATTAAATATTAAATTAATAAATATTTTTTAAATAAATAAATATACAGTGATATTTTGTTGTAAAAGCAATAAAATTAGTTTTTTCGAAATAATTCTATATATAATAAAAAAGGTTTTGCAGTTACTAACAAAATTTGTAAGTACTCACGAATGGACAAAAATAATTGTCCAGTTTATCAGGTGCAGGTTGTGCAGGTGTCTTATCTGACCAAGGCGATTTATTTTGCAGCGACAGGCACGTGTTTGTCCTCAATATCTCTCATTACATTTCACTCCCGTTGCATTTCACTCTCGTTGTTGCAGAATAACCCGTGTAAATTTTGTAAGCGTTGAATTAAGTTCTCGAACGGGTTTGTGAACTCAACAATAACTCTGAGAGAAAAGATTGTTGAATTCAAATAAATATGTTATTACTTACTATTCAC
The DNA here is from genome assembly GCF_013373865.1 of Monomorium pharaonis. NCBI lineage: Eukaryota > Metazoa > Arthropoda > Insecta > Hymenoptera > Formicidae > Monomorium > Monomorium pharaonis. The sequence continues at coordinate 483,157 of NC_050469.1, read as the reverse complement.
AAATAATTATTTTATATTAAACCAATATTTATTTTAAATAAGTAATATTTATTTGGTCGTTGCAAATAAATTATTTGTATAGTAATAACATCTTTATTGGAATCAAATAATCTTTTTTATCACGGTAGATGTAAAACGATTCAACGTAATAAATTTCTCAAAACTCGCACTATCTTAATCGATTTAGAAGTTAAATTTGCTAAAAGTATAAAACTATATAAAATTATTATTCAAAATTTGAAATATGTCTGATAACGTATGCAATAAATCAGTGATTGTATTACATCACTGCAAGATAAAGTTTAATCGAAGAAAGTTATGTTTGAATAGTAATGCTACTATTTTTAATGTTTGAAGGTGAAAGTTGACTTTAAACTCTTAAACTCAAGAGATAATGTAGTGATTTAAATTGATACATGGCTAAATATGTCAAGTATATTCTCGATAATCTAATATTTTTTATTCCAGAAAAGAAACAAGCAATCGCAACTTGTTCTTGTCTAATATTTGCTTATTTGATTAACAAATTTCCAAAGATATCATTAAAGATATGAAGTATCGCATCCAACTTCCTTTCTTTTTTAAATATTTTTTTCTTTAATAATGAAATATTAATAATATTTATAAAAACATCGAATTCATTACTTTTCAAAAGCATTATGTGCCATAAGAGACTGACCTAATCTATTAATACTCAGGTCAAGTATTTCGATGTGAGATATGTAAGATAAAATTTATCACTTATTTATTTAAAGTACAATATATAGTTTATTTTAAACAATAAAAACATAAAAATTGACATAACTACACATAACATAAAAACACATACTGCCGACATAAAAACACAAATTAATTAAAGACAAGATTTATTAGTCATAACTAGATCTTTGTGTTGACATTTCTTGCATGATTGCATATACATTTGCAAATTTATTAAATTAATTTATCGGCACTATACGTCGAATAAATTTTCAGTTTTTTAATACATAGTTGAACAAGTATAATAATACTACGACAGTAAAGAAAACAAACAGTCGAAAAGTTAAATTGATAATCAACTCTTTGTCTGTTCGTTTTCTTTACTGTCTTCAAACTGTGGGTCTGTCGGACTGGATGGTATTTTTTTTATTTTAAAGTAAAGAAAAATCTGTATACAATATCTATTAACATTATAATTAATGATGTTATAGTAATATTGTACAAAGTTATTTATTATGAATATTTTATTTATAACAAATTCTGGCTTTATCGATTTTTTCTTAATTTGTGCGAGTAAATATTAATTTGATTTGAACGTTTCAGATCTATGGATACACTCGAAGAGTTAATAATAATGATGCTAAGATCGAACATCTGTTTTCTTCTTCCTAACTAAATCCAACTAAATTTATAAGACTAACTAAATAATAAAGAATTTGTTACAAAAAATAACAAATATTTTATTTTATATTTATTATCTTTATATTATTTTATATTATTTGTTAGCCATTTATTATATTAAAAAATATCTTATATGTGGTAGTTATATATTTTATATTGAACAATTTAGATAAAATATTGCATATTAAACAAATAATATATAACTTTATCATGAACTTGAAATCATACAAGAAATATCTTGGTCATAGCTAAGGTTTGACCGACATATATATATATAAAGTTTGTCCTTAATTAGTTGTGTTTTCATATATTAGTCTACATTCTTTTATTATTAAAATAATTATATTATATTTTATTGTACTCACACTAAATAAAATAGAAGATAATAATTGTTATTTTTATAATACATTTTATAATCTAAATTGTACGTACAAAGTAAGTCGAAAAAGAAGTCATTATTTTTATATAAAGGTAAGTTGCGCAAAAAATAATTTTTTGTGCCCAATAAAAAGATAAATTTTTCAAATTTATCTTTTTATTGGGCACAAAAAATTATTTTTTGCGCAACTTACCTTTATATAAAAATAATGACTTCTTTTTCGACTTACTTTGTACGTACAATTTAGATTATAAAATGTATTATAAAAATAACAATTATTATCTTCTATTTTATTTAGTGTGAGTACAATAAAATATAATATAATTATTTTAATAATAAAAGAATGTAGACTAATATATGAAAACACAACTAATTAAGGACAAACTTTATATATATATATATGTCGGTCAAACCTTAGCTATGACCAAGATATTTCTTGTATGATTTCAAGTTCATCAAATCAGGTCATCGGCACTGCGCGCCGAATAAATGTTCAGTCTTGAAACACGGTTTCTTGAACAAGATTAGTAATATCATGATATTAAAATGGGAATCAATTTAATAGTAATAATGTTAAGCATTTGTTACCTTCTTTTCTTTTAAAATATATGCACTCTTTTCAAAACTATAAATCTTATAGTATATTTTAGTGTTTTTTAAGAATAATATTATTTTGGTTGTTATACGGTATTATAAGATTCGGAAACAATATATTTTTATGCAACATATATGACAAGTAGCGACAAGTTATATTAACAGTTATATTAACATCATTTATTTTTTTTTTCATTAATAATTGATGTTAAGATTTTTATGAACATTAAAATTAGTTCAAAAAGAATTAAAACTCAAGATTTTCTCTTAATATACTTGTCATATAATACGTGCAGTCGAGTGAGACATACTTTAATAAAAAATTGATTTTAGAGGTAGATCAAATAAATGTTTTCAACTTTATTTTTGTAAATGACAACTTAATTTTTTAAACACTTATGTATATAGCTCTACGATTGACGAGCTCAATACACTATATAGGACTCAAATCAAAGATTACGTAGATTCAAATGCGAACATAATGCGTCTTAGAACATGTTCGAATTGTTATTCCTGACTATAAATCTGTATGTATAATTCATGTCATTGGTAAAAAGAAAATCTTCATTAGTATACTATACTATACTATTTAAAGGCCAGGCTCGATAAATTGTTTTGATGCGATATTGTAAATAGATATATCATTGATTTTCTCTTTTTTATTTAATATTTTTATAGGCGCAGTTTACAACAAGTTCCTAAAACAAAAATTGAAACTGTTAAAAAATATTGATCTTATAATTTGGCAAAAATTATGGTTTCAACAAAGCGCCTGCACATTGCGGTTGCAGAGTTTGGAATACTCCGAACCAAATTTCCAGAGCGTTAAATTAGAAAAAGCGACTTTATTATTATCTAACTAGCTAGATCTCCAAACGTAATGCTTAGATTTTTCTTTGAGGTTATCTTGAAAATATCGTATATCGCGAAAGATCAGAATAATTCTAATGTGTTGAGAACACATATTATAACGTCAAAACATTTCTCCGGGAACATTAATGTGTCGTGGTCATTTAAACATTGGCCTTTAACCAAAGTCCAAGTTTTTAAAACAAAATATATCCTGCTCAATATATAAAACCTTATAAAAACAGAATTTTGATCTCATAATTCTGGAGAAATTTTAATACGTTGATTGAAATGTGATATGTCTCTTTCTATAATTGAATAGTAATTGTTCACTATATACGTATATAAAAAAGACAGATATATTACCTCCCTGAAGGCAATAGTGTCAACATTATCATACTGTCAAAAATCAAACTACAAAAATTGTTAAACTGTGAGAATTTTTAAGTGCACCTTTAATACACATTTAATAGTCATTATAAACAGAAACTGTCTTTTTCAATATATTAGATCTTTGACGTCAGATATACGTGTTCAACAGTGTAAAACAAAAGTTGACTTTAGCCGAATTTTCTGAATATAAAAGCTTTCACTGAAAATTAATTTTTTCGACGCAAAACAATCCCGAACGGATTAACATATTACTCTTTGAATGTTGTAAAGCGCCTTTTGCTAATTCATTTCATTTGTTCCATGACTTATTTTTATTCATGTCGGCTCATTTTTCCTATCCCTGAGTAATGATATTTTTTACATCATTGGTATGTTTACTGTCGATGATCAAATTGTTTTCATTTGTTAAGCCGCAGATCGACAAATTTAAACGATTCGATCTTCGACAATATAATTAAAACACCGAAATTTTTCGTCCTCCCCCCCCGTTTATCACCCTTTCTTGCACACAAAATGCTAACTTGAAATTACTCTCCACTTAATTGAATACCCGTTATTGTCATTTATTGTATTTGTTTTGCTGTCAATTATAATTGCTGTCAATTGAATTATAGCCGTAAATAATTTTTCGTTACCAGTACATGAAAAATGGTCCTCTTTTCACGTGTCACTTCACATAAAAGGACCAACATTTCGACGTACAGGTAACAAAAAATATTGTATGCGACATGTGCGGATCGGTTATTGCCCGCTCGTGCGCGAGTGAACACACTTGCCTTCGGCTCATGTGTCCATATCTCGCACTTACGGGCAATTAGTCGATTCAATGCACTAGTTGCATAAATATCTATTTTCACATTTCTTCTGCAAAAATGATCTTTTTATGAAATATACTCGACAAGTAAAATTCATGGCGGTATCGATAGTATCGTTTATTTATTATTTCAAAAATGACCAGCCCCGCACTTCGACGATGATAGTCGACCATGCATCAGCATGTTATCCGATCAAGTATACAAAGTATAAAAGGGTTGGTGATCGATACAGTTATCAGACAGATTTTTTTTCACACGTCGCGATCGCGAGGATCTTACCTTCTTGCGTACAATTGAGCTGATAAGCGTTGCCGATGATGGGTAACGCGGTGGGATAAGGCACTTTCCTCAAGGCGAGCAGAAATTTCGTACGTCGCCCCAACATGTCTCCTAGTAGAATCACGATAAGAGATAACAGGCACAAGGACAGGAAAATAGTCATCCAAGACCCTCCTGCCAGAAACATCGTGACGACAGTCATGTTTGCGATTTGGTCCACGGTCGATCGACTTTCTGATGCTCACTCGTTATCATCAACTTCTTCTCTCAATAGAGTGTTGACGCAGCGACTTCTTCACTTGTATCTTGACAGAAATACACGTTCGTCTCTTGAGATCTACGGAAAAGATCACGTCGGGAGGAGATTCAGATTTGTCTTTTGCGGTTCGAGAACGGAATGTTGTCTCTCCGGCGGCGAGCGAAAACGTAGAAGAGAACAAGTTGATTCTATTGTGAAAGCGTTCGCCGGCGCTCTGAGCAAAGGACGCGACCTTAAACGCTAGTACAGGAAGCGGGTCCGTGATCACCGACCGGTCCAGTGACGGCGGCGGATCGCGCAACTATAAGAAGTAGCGTGCGACTTTTCAACCCTGACAGCGAGCCGAGTAGAGCGGAGCGGAGACGCGGTAAACGCGAGACTGAGCACCGCGTCATCCTCCGGTTATAATGTACGATCGCGGTACGGAAGAGTTTGCCCTTATATACTACTGGAATGTAGTATATCAGCGGCCAGTGGCTAAGCTCGTCCGCCAATAGGACACGGTGAACGCGCGTATACGCGTGTGTATATTATAAGTCTGCACGCACGGATCGCGGAGCGCGTATTCGCACAAGCGTACGTGCGTCTCTACGCGTGTGTCCGAAGAAGTATGTGTCACATGCGTGTGGAATGGACGCGGACGGCTCGTATACCCCTCCGACGACGCCGGTCGTGCTCGATTTAACTCTCCTTCTATGCTACGTACTGATTCACCATCTTCATCGACGGAGTAGCTCACCTCAGGCGAGGATTCTACGTTCTACGTGATGGAAAGAGAGGGAAGCCGACGAGAACGAATGATACGCCAAAGGATCGACACCGGCAGTGCATCAGACGCATCAGACGCATCAGACGCATCAGTCGCGACTCGGTCGCCGACGATGTCTCTCACTCGTCGTACACGCGTGGATCTCCGTCTCCTCGCGGCGAGAACGTGCCGGTGCGAATGCGCGGGGAAAGAAAAGATTTTTCTCTGCTGTATCTTGATAAAAAAGATCCTCCTTCAAACTTGGAGGAGGAGGACGAGGAAGATGTGACGTTTGATGATAATATAAAAATTTCTCTGATAACAGTCGAATCGCATGCACGTCCGTGCGTCATTTTTCAAGTTGATAGTACAGAGCAGATATCTAACTTATTCGCGATATATTAGTCTTTTCTCCTTCCTCTTTTGAAACACCTGAGGTGCACACATGTACGAAGTCTTTATAAAAAACACGACGCCGTAACTGCATTGTCGTAAGAATATGCTGATAACGTAGATTAAAAGATGATAGATACTACATTTTTATTATTTCTTTATAAAAAATATTTCTTATGAAAATTTAAAAAAGATCATAAAACATTTATAAAACAAAGTAACTGCATTTTTGCTCAAAAACATATTGATACTGTAAATTACGAAATTGATAATTAGATATTACATCCTTTTTAGATTAGATTTAATATTTATATGTATGCTACGTTTTTATAATTTTTATTAAAAATCTTTGTTGTGAAAATAAAAAAGATACATTAATAAAACAAAGAATTCGTTTGGTGTAAATCTTGTTACAAACGTGTTTCGCCAAAATGCGAAGACACGTAACGATTGCGAAACTCGAAAGTGAACGCCACCTTCATGTCGCAGTTCTTACATTCACGAGATTATGTATACGGTATTTAAAGCTTATAATTTAGGTCAATGTACTAGTTTGCTTCTCGTGAAAAGAAAATAATTTTTACCCAATACGATTTTACCCAGTGCAATTTTGCGGAAAAGAGATGAGCGACGCACATTCTTATTCATACGTAATATATTTGGTCAATATCACGTATTTGATTAGTCTTTATTTATACAGCATAATCGGAAGAAAAAAAAACAACGGAAATGTGATTATAAATTGCAGCAGAAGTGATGTTATCTCACGATGTTACGCACGAATTAATCACTAGATATTAATTTGCAGCTACCGGAAGGTAGATGGATCGTGAAATCTTTATCATTGATTTACTATGTATTTTAAATAAACGTCGCGTATATTTTGAATTGTGAGTCTAGATCGTTTATGCGTAGTTTGTTACTTTGTTTCGTTATTTTTTTCGTAATCTATTATTCATGACCCGCTATAGTGGACTTGATTATAAATTTATCTCCTGCATGCAACTGCGTATTCAGAGAAAAGATTTAAGTGGCTTTGAGTAATTGATTCTGAGCTGATTCTTAAACCGGTTAATTATAACGTACTATATAAATAATGCTATAAAAATAAAAATGTTGATTCACAGGATCAAAACAGTCATTTGGACAAAACAAGATATGATTTAATGAAATTATTTTGTTTACTTTGTGAAATCATGTGTTTCCGTTCGTCGTAATATAAGTTGCATAAACATCATATATATTTTTTATTGCATTACTTAAAAATAAATGACGTTATTAGAAAAAGGTCGCTAATATTGGCTATATAGGCCTCCTAAAATGACACTTGCTTATCATGTAACGGACAAGGAGACGATATCACTGCTGAGTTAGCAATGAGCTATAACGAGTTAAGCTATATAGATTTGTTTTTAGTAGAATTTATATGGAAAAAAACTATCAATGTATGAGCTATGCAGATTTTTATTTCTTTAATTATTTAAGCAAATCACATTTTTATCAATATCAATGCAGTACTATGTTTCGTTTTTAAAAAATAAGTGTTGCTTTGGGAGATTTATGTTTAGCGACCTTACTCTAAATATTAATTGTCGATAAAAAATATTTTATCAATCAACACAATTTATCAATCTTTATCGAATAAGTGATAAAATACTCTGAAGTATATAATCTGTGAAGTATAGCCATAATCAAAATTAAATAATATACAAAAATTTATGTAACATAATAAGTGGCAGGCTTTATTATGCGCAACTTTCTTATGTTGTGTTTTTTGTATTTATGTTACATTTTATGTTTGCTATATGTAAAAGTATACACACACACACACACACGTGCGCGCGCACATACATAAAATGCTACGGCTGTACATATGCGGTGGTCCTTATGCGCTATCATCTTTTATACGTTACTTATATGGTCTGTTCTTTCTAGCTGCACTGTTGCACCGGTGCAATAAGTTAAAGTAAGACAAGTATATTTTTTCTCATTCTAACTTATTGCACCAGCGCAACAGTGCAGCTAGAAAGAACAGACCAATAGATTTCATGGTTGACTCTGTATAATATAAAGGGACGTAAGACATTATAACAATCTGGAAAAAAAATGTTTTATATAAAAACATATATGAATATATTTTATATATATTTAGGTATGTTTTTATATGAAACATTTTTTCCCGGGAAAGCATAGCCACTTATAATATTATTACCGTTACTTTCTTTTTTATTTAGTAATGCATTACTAACAAGAATTACAAAAAATTGAATACACAGAAAATGTAAATTTTGTTGTATTTACAAATCTCATAACAATATTTTTTTAATTTTGAGCGTTTTAATGTTTTTCTTTTCTCTTTTTTTTTTGTAATTTTGTGAAAGTACAAAATAATATTGTTTTCATTAATATTTTAACAAAAAACATTATAAAAAGGTTCATTTTTATGTTTAATTTTATTTTAGCATTAAAAAAGTAACGAAAAGTATTATTACTTTAAGTAAGGAGTTAATGTTTTAAAATTAATAATTTGTATCTGTAAGTATAATTATTTTTTTGATTCAGTAACAAATAACGATAACGAATTATTTTGAAAAAATAACTTTTCCGACTCTGGTGATAATGTTTAAAAAATTCAAAGAAGAAAAATTAATTACACACACACACACAATGTTTAATTCTTCTTTTGAAATTTTTTAAATGTTGGAAAAGTTGCTTTATATACGTGTATATATAACTTGAATATTTATGGAATGAGAATATATGTATATCATGGATTGAGAAATAAATATAAAAATAAGGGTTGTTGGTACTTGTCTCGCTAGAAACATTCTTAAATCACTTGTTTTTATGTGTTTCTTTCGAGTAACTTAACGTAATCATGGTTTATGGAAAAGCTATATTTATGGAATCAATTATGCGTTATTCAATTATGAACTTATTGTTAAAACATACTTAATCACAAGTTATTTTCCATCACTTTAATTATAAGTATGACTGTATTTATTTAATCTTTAATCTCTTTGATTTCGGTAACTTTGACGCAATTTAATCGGCGTCCTTGAACGAGTCTGTAATTCCGTGGTTTTTTCCGATTATCTTCTATCCAGGTACTTAGTCGACATAATTTCCTGTTCATTATATAATTCATATCAATAACTATAATAACTAATTCAACGTCACATTTTATATAACGTAAAAGTTGTATTGTGAAAGTAATTGTAGCTACATTATAATTTCATTTTTTTTCAAAATAACGGTGAAATATTTATGTTACAAGTGCATTATTATAAGGTATAGATGCTATATATGTATATTACGTATTATATAAATACTTTATCCTTCTTCTTCTCTCTTTAAAACTAAACACTTTTATTCTACTTCTCTTATCAAATATCAATTTTTCTTGCTTCTCCTTCATCATTTCTTTCCTTCTTTTTACTCCTTTTTCCCTTCCTTTCGTATTCATTTTTTCCCGTGCTCATTTTCGCGTCTTTACTTCCAAATCTATCCATCTACCTTTTCTTCTTGCGCTTTCTATATCCTCTCTCTGTCTTGATCACATTCCCTCCAATTCTATTACTTTCTTATTTTCTCTTCTCTTTTTATTTGCTCATATTTTCTTAATCATTCCCTAAATTCTATGTTAATCCTAATCCCGTTTTTTTACACATCCGCACGCCACTTTATCAAGTCCTTTGTAATAAATTGTTATAATTATATTTAAGTTTTAACGTGTAAATTCTCTACAACAGTATTATCATATTACTAATATTAGTAATTAATAATGTTGATTTAATTACTATATATAATATCAAATTGCAATATTGACTATATATTGTAGCATCACTTACGTATAATATAAATAATATGTTATGTTCGCACATTTATAACACAGGAAATAATAGATAGAAATAACTGTGATATAAATATCACGAAATATTTGTTATATAAATTTTTACACACAGAAAAATATTCTACAGCCAAGAAAAGTAATTATCATTTTATTTTGTTTAAGTAATAGTTTACTTCAGCAAAAAATATTTTCTTAATAATAGTTTTAAGATTGTCAAAAGTTTTAGAAAAGCTCATTATTTTGTATTCAAAATAAGAATTTATTCTTCTTTTAAGAATATTATAAAATTTTTATGAAAAAACATTACATAAAATTAATTTAAATACTTTACATGATATATTAATATAAATATTTCTTTCATAGAAAGAGATTAGTACATTCATTTCAATTCTGTACAATAGAATCAGAAAAAATAAAATATAGTTTAAAAGAAAGAAAATTATTTTTACTTTAAATAAATCCATATTTAAATTTAAACAAACATATTGTTTCTAGAAATAATGTCAGTAAATAATGTTATAATTAATAATAAGTAAAATTTATATTTGATTCAAATAACGGATAAGTATTTCGAAAAAATTTGTGATATTTTAACTAAAGTATACACTTTGCTTTTTAGACTCTAGAAAGTAAGCAAATTTTTCTTTGAATTGAATATTCTCGTTTGAAGTATTAAACTTACTAAAATTTAGAATATGTTGCAAGTAAGTGTTGCTTATGACAATTTTACCGTAAATTTGCGAATATATAAACTTACTAATCACTTACAAGGGAACCTCGCGAACTCAAAAATTCAGATTTTAATGAAACTTGGCATAAATGTAGAGGGGGTGAATACATGAATTTAGAAATTTTTAGTTGGTGACCAAAAACGGTTTAAAGAAGTGAAACCACCCTTCAAAGCTGAGATGATTTTTGCGGTTTTTCGATATATGTCGTAAAATATACAAAATATAAAAAAATGTTTTCTACAAAAGTTTTACAGTATAAATATCTTAATTTAACTATCCTATTTATTAAAAAAAAAAATTTTTTATAATCTTTTTTTTCCGAAAATGAATAGCGTAGTTGAATGGAGGTATTTATGCTGTAAAACTTTTGTATGAAACATTTTTTAATATTTTGTTTAGGTTACGAGATATATCGAAAAACCGCAAAAATGTCTCAACTTTGAAGGATGGTTTTACCACGACAAACCGTTTTTGGGCACCAACTAAAAATTTCTAAATTCATGTATTCACCCCGCTCTACATTTATGCCAAATTTCATTAAATTAGAATTTACGGGTACTCGCGAGATTCCCTTGTCAAAGTATTGTAAAAATTCATTATTTTCCGCAATTGTCAGCCTATTGCAGAAATTATTTTTTACAATTCTCTGTGTATTGTAAAAATTCAATAATTATTTTCCGCAAAGGTCAGCCTATTGCAGAAATTATTTTTTACAATTCTCTGTGTATTGTAAAAATTCAATAATTATATTTCGCAATGGTCAGACTATTGGAGAAATTATTTTTTACAATTCTTTGTGTATTGTAAAAATTCGATATTTTCCGCAATTGTCAGCCTATTGCAAAAACTAGTTTTTACAACACTCTATGTATTGTAAAAATTTGATATTTTCTGCAATTGTCAACCTATTGTAGAAATTATTTTTTACAATCCTCTGTGTATTGTAAAAATTAAATAATTATTTTTCGCAATGGTCAGCCTATTGCAAAAACTAATTTTTACAACACTCTGTGTATTGTAAAAATTCGATATTTTCTGCAATTGTCAGCCTATTGCATTAATTATTTTTTACAACACTCTGTGTATTGTAAAAATTCGATATTTTCTGCAATTGTCAGTCTATTGCAGAAATTAATTTTTACAACACTTTGTGTATTGTAAAAATTCGATATTTTCTGCAATTGTCAGTCTATTGCAGAAATTAATTTTTACAACACTCTGTGTATTGTAAAAATTCGATATTTTCTGCAATTGTCAGCTTATTGCATTAATTATTTTTTACAACACTCTGTGTATTGTAAAAATTCGATATTTTCTGCAATTGTCAGTCTATTGCAGAAATTAATTTTTACAACACTCTGTGTATTGTAAAAATTCGATATTTTCTGCAATGGTCAGCCTATTGCAGAAATTAATTTTTGCAACACTCTGTGTATTGTAAAAATTCAATAATTATTTTTCGCAATGGTCAGCCTATTGCAGAAATTATTTTTTACAATCCTCTGTGTATTGTGAAAATTCAATAATTATTTTTTGCAATGGTCAGCCTATTGCAAAAATTATTTTTAACAATTCTCTGTGTATTGTAAAAATTCGATATTTTCTGCAATTGTCAGCCTATTGCAAAAATTATTTTTTATAATTCTCTGTGTATTGTAAAAATTCGATATTTTCTGCAATTGTCAGCCTATTGTAGAAATTAACTTTTACAACACTCTGTGTATTGTAAAAATTCGATATTTTCTGCAATTGTCAGTTTATTGCATTAATTATTTTTTACAACACTCTGTGTATTGTAAAAATTCGATATTTTCTGCAATTGTCAGTCTATTGCAGAAATTAATTTTTACAACACTTTGTGTATTGTAAAAATTCGATATTTTCTGCAATTGTTAGTCTATTGCAGAAATTAATTTTTACAACACTCTGTGTATTGTAAAAATTCGATATTTTCTGCAATTGTCAGCTTATTGCATTAATTATTTTTTACAACACTCTGTGTATTGTAAAAATTCGATATTTTCTGCAATTGTCAGTCTATTGCAGAAATTAATTTTTACAACACTCTGTGTATTGTAAAAATTCGATATTTTCTGCAATTGTCAGCTTATTGCATTAATTATTTTTTACAACACTCTGTGTATTGTAAAAATTTGATATTTTCTGCAATTGTCATCCTATTGCAGAAATTAATTTTTACAACACTCTGTGTATTTTAAGAATTCATCACGATTGCGGAAAATGATGAATTTTTACAATACACAGAGTGTTGTAAAAATAATTTCTGCAATTGGCTGACGATTACGGAAAATAATGAATTTCTACAATACTCTGACAAGGGAACCTTGCGAAAATCCGTAAATTCTGATTTTAATGAAACTTGGCATAAATGTAGAGAGGGGGTAAATACATGAATTTAGAAATTTTTAGTTGATGCCCAAAAATGGTTTGAAGAGGTAAAACCACCTTTCAAAGTTGAGACATTTTTGCGGCTTTTCGATATATCTCGTAAACTAAACAAAATATTAAAAAATGTTTTATACAAAAGTTTTACAGCATAAATACTTCCATTAAACTACGTTATTCATAAAAAAAAAAAATTAAAAAAAATTTTTTTTAAATTAATAGCATAGTTAATTATATAAAGCTATTTATACTGTAAAACTTTCGTATAAAACTTGTTTTTATATTTTGTTTAATTTACGAGATATATCGAAAAACCGCAAAAATGTCTCAACTTTGAAGGGTGGTTTTACCCTTTCAAACCGTTTTTGGGCACCAACTAAAAATTTTTAAATTCATGTATTTACCCCTTCTACATTTATGCCAAGTTTCATTAAAATCTGAATTTTTGAGTTCGCGAGGTTCCCTTGTTAGAATAAGTAATATTTACTTGTAAATAATAATTATTTTTCTGTGTGTATAGCAGTAACAAATTGTGTCGACTGGGTAGTGACCAGTCAAAAAATTTGTATTTGTTCAGGAAACGTTCAGAAAACAAATATGAGAACCATTAATTACATCATCGACAATGGCCGTTCATCATTATATGTTACATAAACACGATGCAAATGCGAGTTTTCTACACACAAACATAAATTACGCAATAATAATTGGAAATTCCGATTTTGAGACAGTTTACAACGAGCTCCTCTCGGTTGTAATGCGATTTTACTACAATCGCGCATATCTATTAATCTACGATAGACACTTGCTGTTCGTATTGCTTTGTATTAATTATGCGATTCGTATATGCAGTAAAGGATAACAGTCGACAGCTTATCGCGGCTTTGCATAATTTTTATAAATCTAAAAATAGTTTCGTTGTATCATTAAAATAATTATGAGAATTGTTTAATGCAGAATGAGCAGTATTGTAAAAAGATTTGAGATTTTAGCAACTAGTTTGAGTGTTTAACATAATTATTTTGATATTTTAATAAAATTTTAGTTTCATATTTGCACACACACACACACACACACAAAGCATTTCTAGATACTTTAACAAAATCATTCTTTTTGTGTAAATATAGTTGGAATTTCTTCACAACAAAAAAATTCGACAATTTAGAAAAAATCGAAATTAAATGAATTCAAACAATTAACTGTTATCGTAATTATGTGATTATGTCTTTTGCTTATCACTCGAAGTATTGTCATTTTTTCCCGAATAATAACGGACGAGTATTACACGAGAATGGAAAGATAATATTCATCAATCGCTATTTGATTATCAAGATTGATACGTGCCTAATTATTTTGGATTTATTGAACTATATTGGATTATATTATTTAGGTTGCTATTTGTCTAGCACAAATACTTCAATGTTGATTACTTTGTACCGATTAAGTAATTAAATAGTTCCAAAAATTTAGAGTGTTAAAGAGATTATAGTTTTAATTAATTGTTAGAACACCATAACAAGCAAATATTGTAGCAATTAAATTTAAGAAGTACATTAATTTTAGATTTTAATTATTTGTACATTCTACAAAATTTAATAATATTTATACAAATAATATAATTGTGTTAAGTATAATGTATGTGACTCACAATTAAAATTTCTTCGAAGTAGATTTTATTTAAAAATAACTAAAGAATGTGATTTGATTTTGTCACTTATCTCTCTTCATAGTATAGTTGTGTTGTAACGCATATTGTAGCTACAACTACAGAATTTTGGAAGGATTTCAAAAGACTTCTTCGGTGGAACATGTAAGACCATCGAATTGCCAGCCTCTCGAAATCCAAGCTTACGATGGAGCGATTGTCTGCATAGCTATCAATCAAAATCGCAAGTTGTCTCCGCTCTTTCGAGATCTGTTGAAACTCACTTGAAAGTAAGAAACCTACTTAAAATACTAGCTACACAAAAGCTGCCACTTTTGGTACGTATGCACATTCCAATTTGGAAATAGTGCCAGTTCAGCAGACAATCACTCGATATAAGTCAGCTGTCAATGCGAGATGAGAGTGAATACGTACCATACACTGAACGGGCATTATCGCGGCGTGCGTGAAACTCGATACGAGGATTGACCTCGCAAGTGTCCAGCGATCAGCTGATTGTACGAGAGTGAGTAATAAAACCGTGTCAAACTATAAAACAAGTGAATATTATTCAACTATACCCTTGGGTTGTCTCTTTTCTCTTTGGATTCTAAAGGGTCTTTAGGCTGAGCGAATCTATAGTAATAACTAAACTGCGTCCGAGATGCACAATAAAATTTGGTGATAGTGGTAGAATGCAAAGAAGCTAAGTCTTATTAAGGTGCTGTACTATGGCAGCCAAAATCCAGAAAACGGAATCTCGGAAAAGTAATAGAGAGGGGATCTGCTAATCAGAAATTTTGCGCGTTTCTTCTGGTAGGCCGTTATACACGTTCAAAAAACACAACAAAGATTGATTTACGAGGTTAACGAGGTTAACTTTTTATTTTATTTGACAATATTTTCAAAAATCTTTTTCACCATGAGTAAAAACATATTAGTAGTAAATTAATTGGATTATTTTATTTACTGTAATTACAATTTTTTATAGGATACCTATTTCATTAAAAGAAATCATAATAAGATATTTTTGTAAATATAAAATGAGTTATTAAATAAACGATATATTAATAATAATAATAAAAACGTTAACTTTTTAATTTTTAAAAGCCATTCATATGCAGCTACTGTAATTGTTGATGATTGTGGAATTTGTTTCCATTTAATAATTTCTTCAGTTAAAATTATCCTTATTATTTTCTATTTCAGAATGTAGCCAGAAAATAAAATATAAATATACAATTTTTTATTTAAACTAGAACATTACAGGCGCGCGTTGCGCGCGCGCTATTTGACTTTTCACTTTAAAAATAATAATAATTGCAATTTGATTTTCTCTATCTTTCGTTTACATTAATCAAACGTCTTCTGCAATTTTGAAAAAAAAATGTAAAGTTTAATTATACATACATACATACATACATACATACATACATACATACATACATACATACATACATACATACATACATACATACATACATACATACCTACATACTTACCTACGTACATACAGACCAACATACATACCTACTTGCATACTTACTGCTACCTAGCTACCTAGTTACCTAGCTACATATTTATCTAGTTACGCTCGCTCGTTTGCTCCCTCCCTCTCATCCTTTTTCACTCGCTCACTCCTCGCTCACTCCTCGCTCACTCCTCGCTCACTCACTCGCTTCCTCCTCGCTCCCTCCTCGCTCCCTCCTCGCTCACTCCTGGCTCACTCTTCACTCACTCACTCACTCTTCACTCATTCTTTACTCACTCACTTACTCACTCACTTCCAATCAGCCAACCAGTCAGCCAGCCAGTCGCTCACTCGCTCACTCCTGGCTCACTCCCGGCTCACCCCCGGCTCACTCCCGGCTCACTCCTCGCTCACTTCTCGCTCACTCCTCGCTTACTCCCGGCTCACTCCTCGCTCACTCCTGGCTTACTCCTGACTCACTCCCGGCTCACTCCCGGCTCACTCCCGGCTCACTCCCGGCTCACTCCCGGCTCACTCCCGGCTCACTCTTAGCTCACTCCTCGCTCATTCACTCGCTCACTCCTCGCTCCCTTCTCGCTCAGTCACTCGCTCATCTACTCGCTCACTCCTTGCTCACTCCTCACTCACTCCCGGCTCACTCCTCGCTCACTCCTGGCTTACTCCTGACTCACTCCCGGCTCACTCCCGGCTCACTCCCGGCTCACTCCCGGCTCACTCTTAGCTCACTCCTCGCTCATTCACTCGCTCACTCCTCGCTCCCTTCTCGCTCAGTCACTCGCTCATCTACTCGCTCACTCCTTGCTCACTCCTCACTCACTCCCGGCTCACTCCTCGCTCACTTCTCGCTCACTCCTTGCTTACTCCCGGCTCACTCCTCGCTCACTCCTGGCTCACTCCTGGCTCACTCATCGCTCACTCCTCGCTCACTCCCGGCTCACTCCCGGCTCACTCCCGGCTCACTCCCGGCTCACTACCCGCTCACTCCTGGCTCACTCCTGGCTTACTCCTGACTCACTCCTGGCTCACTCTCGGCTCACTCCCGGCTCACTCCCGGCTCACTCCCGGCTCACTCCTCGCTCCCTTCTCGCTCAGTCACTCGCTCATCTACTCGCTCACTCCTTGCTCACTCCTCACTCACTCCCGGCTCACTCCTCGCTCACTTCTCGCTCACTCCTTGCTTACTTCCGGCTCACTCCTCGCTCACTCCTGGCTCACTCCTGGCTCACTCATCGCTCACTCCTCGCTCATTCCCGGCTCACTCCCGGCTTACTCCCGGCTCACTCCCGGCTCACTACCCGCTCACTCCTGGCTCACTCTTGGCTTACTCCTGACTCATTCCTGGCTCACTCTCGGCTCACTCCCGGCTCACTCCCGGCTCACTTCTGGCTTATTCCTGGCTCACTCCCGGCTCACTCCTCGTTCACTCCTCTCTCACTCTTAGCTCACTTCTCGCTCACTCCTCGCTCACTCCCGGCTCACTCCCGGCTCACTTCTGGCTTATTCCTTGCTCACTCCCGGCTCACTCCTCGCTCCCTCCTCGCTCCCTCCTCGCTCCCTCCTCGCTCACTCATTTGCTCCCTTCTCGCTCCCTCCTCGCTCCCTTCTCGCTCACTCTTCTCCCACTCCTTGCTCACTCCTCGTTCACTCCTCGCTCACTCACTCGCTCACTCCCGGCTCACTCCTCGCTCCCTCCTCGCTCACTCCTCTCTCACTCTTCGCTCACTCCTCGCTCACTCACTCGCTCACTCCGTGCTCCCTCCTCACTTCGCGCGCGCTACTTAACTTTTTATTTTTTACTTTTTAAAAATAAATTACAACAATAAATGTATAAATAATATTTAACAAATTTGACAGCTGTCAAAATTACAATGACAGCTACTCTTGCAACACGAAGTATGCGCAGCGAGAGAACCAATCGGCATCGCGGAAAAGCGACAATAATAAACTTCGTGAAATGCGAGCAATCGACTTTACATGCCTTTTTTTAGATAGGATAATTTTATATAAATAGTTATCAATAATATATCATATTGTCACAGGTTTAAAAATTGCAGACTTGGTAATCCGGAATTTTTATGACTGGGTTCCCCATGTACTAATATTTTCGGAATTTTTTAAAATCGGAAAATTTATTTTTATTGTTTTAGAGCAAAAAAATATTTACTGTAGTAAAAGAATAGTAAAAAATGCAATTTATATATATTATATTTTTTTATATGATAAAGATAAATTTTTTTTAATTAAAAACAATTTTGAGAATATTCTTCCGATTTCCGTAAAAGATACTCCATGGGGAACAAGGATATCAAAAATTCGGAATAATGAGCTAAATGGCTAACCCCCTCTCCATTACTTTTCCGAGATTCCGTTTTCCAGATCCTGGCTGCTATGGGACAGCACCCTTAGACAAAGATCAACAAACTGAGCCAGACATTTCAGAGACGGATTATATCTCCGATAAAAACGACCATAGTGAAATCCCGCGTTAGTGAACTCCGCGTTAGCGGAAACTATCCTCTCCATATGCACTTGGCCCACGTGAGTAGCGTGAATGGGGATAGCAATGCAGTCGCGTAGTATGTAAGTAGTTACGACGTGTTCCTAAAGATTTGAAAAATTCACGCAAATATAAATAAAATAGTCAACACTAATTTAAAGTAAATTGTTTAAATTGTAAGAATTGTCGATTTTCTTTACATAAAAAAAAACAGCTTTATTTAATAAGTTTTACAATTATCACTTATAACAACGTGATTCAGATTTTCGGAGAGAACTGTAAGAGTACTTTAAAAGAACTGAGAGAACTGTGAGAACTGTTGATGCAGTCGCAGGGTGTCTTATTTATAGGGCCAAAATGACGTATCATGTTTACTAAAGAAAAAGGAAATTCCATACGTTCAGAGAAAAACAATGTTAAGTATTTTTTAAAAACAAGATAATGGAAAATATACATTAAAAATATATCTTTAATCTATAAGTGCATTCTGCAGGTAATGCTCACGATAAGTAGTTCATGCTTAATATATCTTAATCCTGTCTAAGTACATTCCTAAAGTACATGGATAATGCTCACAAAATGTAATCACATAAAAAAAGGAACACCGATTGCGATCAAAGCTGGATTTCTGATCTGATAATATTTTATTTATAGATTATATGTTGGAAAATAATAATAGATTAGAAGTGTAGGGAATATAATTTATTACAGAGGTACGAGATGTGAATTCTTCGGACGGCTATAGCTACAACTGACTTGACCTGAGACGTCGCTCTGCTTGCAATTTTATGATCGAATACATTTACCCAGCAAACACAAAGTTACATGTAACGTGCTTGTTAGTTGTAATTTCCCACTCAATAATATAATTGCAATATAACACACGTGTTATATTACAATTACATTGTTGAGTGGGAAATTACAACTAACAGGTACGTTACATGTAACTTGGTGTTTGGTGGGTAATCTTGAAGCGTAAACATAAATTGGCTAGATGGCAATACCGCTACATCCCTGAATTTTACGGAGTGGGAGTGAAACCAGGCAATAGGAAGTCACCCCACGTTAGCGGACTCAGAGCCCCGAATAGTCCGTTAACGCGGAATTCTATTGTACTGTACAACAATGTCATAAACTTCCCAGCCGGAGGAAGGAGCAGCCGATCAATCAACAACCAACAGGTGAACAATGAACGGAATGCATCAACGAAACAGCCCGATCTAGGACGTTGCCGCATCACGTCACGAACCAGCCGACACACACTGCAACAACGTCTTCTGTTACAAGTTACCGAGCGAACGGAACTGCGACTAGCGCGTTTTACATTTAATGTAAGTTAAATTATAATTTTTCTGCGCTTTATGTAAATGTCCTATACGACGAACATCGAATACGCACTCGTCGAAAACAACGCGAGATATATAGCGACGCTGCAAATAAAATAGATTTTGATTCAGCACTTGGCATTGCACGAGATGCTCTGATCGAAATACGAAATAACGCAACTAGAGCTTTAGGATTTACTAATAGCAATCGCGTCGATAAACATAATAACCGAATGCAAATTTCCGATCCGCAAACAAGACTTCAGTCTGTTAATTAAGATATCCTGTGACAGAGCACACAGACGCACGTAACTCGAAGATTTCTCTTAGACTCGACGTACACCGACTGAGAAATATGACGTTCTCCCGTGGACACGTCATCTAAAGCACTCTGACAAAAAATCGAAAAAGAAATCTGGGAACTAACAAACTCACTCGAACGAAACGAAGCAATAAACGAACCTCGACTAAATAAGCAACCAACTGATTAATCATGCTCTCTTGGAGAGTGAGACTTCACAAATTATTATTTGAAATACGCGAACTTATAGCGAATTCAATTGGCGTGCACTCACTCCGTATTAGTGTCTAGTAATTTTTGTTATTAGGCTTACGTGCTCGGAATACGTATTTTTGTATTGAATCTAGTGCAGTAACGAGCACCGATCCCAGGCGCGATTATTCGCACTTCACTTGTCAATCAAAGTTAACAGTTTACCTTTTCTTTATAAACTAAGAAGGTATATAGATAATAGTTTTTGACTGGCCTGGGTTAATTGCTCCGGGAGCGATTATTAATGTCATAAGGCCAATCACAGTTATTCTTCTGAAGAATAGAATAACTGTGATTGGCCAGTTCTAGAGAAAAAGAACCTGAGACGAGTTAATCTAGCTTCGATCGAAAACGCGATAAGGAAGTAAGAACAAGTTCGAGATGTGCACAGTGTAAAACGGTCATCAATCAAACTCTCACAAAAAAACGATTTAAAAGTATATCGAAATATGTTCGAAATACATGTGCAAACTAAATTACGTTATTAATAAAATAAAAACCGACACAATTTGTGAAATAGAAACATATCTGTACGAACATAATAATAAGTGTCAATAAATTACTATGTAGCGGGTTATACAATGTAGATAAAAACAAAATATTCATTGCTGTACTCCACGTTAAAGAAGTATCGATACAGTGTACAAGCTTCTCGAAAGTTAAAAATATTATAATAAATATAGAACAAGTAATACTGAGAGAAAATTGTAAAATAATAACAAAGAACACAATAATAAAATCAAAAGGAACTGTCTACTTAAAAACAGTACAAGCCTGTCTATCTAATTTAAATATTACATTGTTACAAGATTTATTGCAAAATAAAGTAAGAAGGAATTTGGTTTAAAAAAATCATTTAAAACTTGAATAAAATTAGATATTTAAGGATAAATAAATAAAAATAAAGAAAGATCTGGAGAGCAGTGAAGACCTGTAGCACAAAAATTGCAGTTACGTTACATCAATGTTGCAACAAGGTTGCAAAATTATAGTAATATATTGCTACAATGTAATTGCAATTTTTGTGCTATGTGGAGAGTCAGTATTTATGCAAAAATAATTTATTTGCTCTATGACAACTAGCGGCATTGCCTTAATAGTGTCAGCCATCGTAATTTATGTAATAAAAAAATTAAAAAGCAAAAGAGGCCTAACAAAGTAACAAATATTATAAAACAAAGCATATTGTAATTTATTATGAACAATTTATTGTAATTTATTGTAATTTATGCAATTTAGTGTAAATGAAAACCTCAACTACAGAATTTTAGAACAATTTTAAAAAATTCTTTCGATGGAATGTACAAGACCATCAAATTATCAGCTTCTCGAAATCCAAACTTGCGACATGGACCACTTGTCTACATTAATTCAAATTGCTAGTTGTCTCCGTACTTCCGAGATTTGTCGAAACACTTGGAAGTAAAAGACCTACTTAAAATGCTAGTTATACAGAAGTTGTTATCCGGCCAAAGGTTTCCGATACATTCCAATTATTTGACAATAGGTGTCAGTTTAGCAGACATCAATTGCTCGATATAAGTCGATGCGAGATGACAGAGAGTAAATACGTGCCATACAGTGAACTGGTATTATCGCGGCGCGCGGTAAAACCGATACGAGAACTGACCGTCGCAAGTGATCAGCGATCAACTAATAGTACGAGAATGAATAACAAAACCATCAAACTAAAAACAAATGAACATTATTTAATCACACTTTTAGGTCGCCTCTTCACTTTTTGGGTTCTAGCCTTTAAGGCTGAGCGAATCCATAGTAAAATAACTGCGTTCGAGACGCACAACCGGGGCCGTTACGACTGACTTAGACGTCCCTAAGCTGAAAATCGATCGTGCACCCCAATACAAAGTCTAAAAGACAAAAAACTAAAAAATTCCTGCTTTTAGCACTACCCCCTGAAAAGAAGAGAGACAACAGATCTTCCACCGTTCGTGCAGCCCTGCTGGCGTGAGCATCTGAACTGGCATTGCTACAAAGCATCCTTTAAATTTTGCACCTTTTCAAATTTTGCACTCTACGTTAGAGCGTATACTGCGTACTGCCTAGTATCGCCCGCACGCACAATAGTTGCTTTGACACACTTTCGTTAAAAAATCGACTTTAAATCTGTTAGAAGTTTGCCATTAAAATAATATCCGCGGATTGTAATATTGTGCTTCGTGCACGTGAGAAGGCCAATTATTCTTTGAATTAAAGATGAGATGTGGATTTCATAGCAGGTATTTTCTATCGCAATTATTCCAGCATATACTATAATAAGCATATATAAATGATATACATTGAGAAAAAAATGTTAATTTGACTAAATTTTTTAACTTTATTAAATTTATTCAGTTCAAGTATTTAAATATTTGACTAGTATACATAAATGCTTGAATTAAAGAAAAATTAAGTTGAAAAATTTAATCAAATTTAACAACTTTTTTTCTCAATGTAGCTGTAATTTACGTAGCAGTGAGATAAAATCGTTTATCATCTGAATGTTGATACGTGCTTCGACATTTTACGTTTTGATCTTTGTCTCGGCTTTTCTGCAAGATTTCTATAGTTTCTATTTCTATACTTCTTTTCTTTACAATTTCAAATATTCTTGTTGCTAAGGAGTCCGGTCACATCACAAAAGACAAGTGTGACTATCGGGACTGATAAGGCTTTGAAGGTGATCTCGCCTTGTAAAACAGTTGAGATAGAAAATTGAAACTCTCAAAGACAATCTTAAATCTCAAGTATTTATAGAACAGACTATTAATAATTGTACAATATAATTGTCTGGGAACTACTTTAGACAATCAATATAATAATATTTGAAGATTACATAATGTTATTAAATGTCTGAAGGCTCTTTTATATTGAGTGTGTTTTGAATTGTTTTAAAGATTGTTGTACTACACTATTGTACAATATTGATTGTCTAACGGTTGTTTTAGTGGCAATTCTCTCGATACCAATGCAATATTGAATTGAAAATTAAAATAAAATAAGTCAATACATTGATTATTCTAAATTATTTAGGAATATTACGTTTATGTACTTCACACAGACATCTTTTTGTCGAAAACCTTTTTTGTAAATTTTTTGTAAAAATAATGTTGCAAATTAATTGAGTAAAAATAAATCATGATTAGCCAAGGAAAGGAAAAGAATGGGATTATCTTTTATTAAATTCATATGTTCATATGTTTTAGTACAAGAGCACTTATTATTTGACTTCAAAGGACGGCATCTGCGTATTGATTGCGAAATTTTCTTATCTCTTAAATTCTCTTATTTGGATAACTTTAGCAGTGCAAATAAGAAAAGAACAGAGCGCGCGTGAAGCGATAACGTGGTCAATTATGAATCAGACGCATTTGTGAGATAATTATGTACGCAAGGTTGTTAAACAGTTCCTCGTACATCTATCGCATACTCACAGTTACATCTCAAATATGTAACATACATAATCTCAGTTCTTTGAAGCGTTACAATAAAAATTATATATATATGTATATATATAGTTAACATTAAAATTATATATATATATATATATATATATATATATATATGTATAATCTTAATTAATTGTTATACATTAATCATGTACACGGTGACATATGTACAATAAGTTTTTGACTACCTGTAATAGACAATACAATAAACACTAATAATCAGTTGTCATGTTATAACGTTTAAACAGTAATGTAAAGAATTTTGACAGTTATCCATAATTCAACATAAAATATACGAAATATCGTAAATTCCATACTCCTACGTCTATACTCTTACGTTCATAATCGCTTTTTCTTAATTCTCTATATAAAATATATAATTATTGATGTAACAAAGACATTTCGCCTTCCAATGATAACTAAATAAAAACAGAAAAGAAATTCTTATTGTGAAATGTATAATTTTAATAAAATATATGTTACATCTTTAAGGGGATGCTAAACTGCTCGTCAAACTTGATTGAAATCGATAATATAGAGTCATTTGTGCACGTCATTAAGGGGATCCTAAAGTCGTCTGTTTTACCGACAGAATTCTACAATTTGTTCCAATGTTCAACTTTTTATTGCATTTACAGAATTAAAAATTCTTCTCCATAATTAAAGTATAGACGATAACAGTGTGCGGACGTAACAATTTTAAACAAAAAATAAAAAACTTTTTAATTGTCGGCGTCTGGCGTCTGGACTTGTAAGAAAATGTGCTTTATATAAAAGTTGTGCACCTTGTACGTATAAATCAAATCAGATCCGTACACGAGTGAACGTTAAGAAACAATACTATGTTTTCATATTGAGCGTAGGCGTCTTAATAGAAAAGATACACATTGGTAAACATTTCGTGTCTCAAAAGAGCAATCTGAAAATTTTTTTTTAATTCTTGGTATGGAATTCAATTTATAAGCTGATACAAAGAAAAATGCGTGATGGTTTTTATATTATTTCATTGTTAAAAAATGATACGACGTGAATAATCGTAATTGTAATCGAATAATCATACACGTGTCTAATCGAACTCT
The DNA here is from genome assembly GCF_013373865.1 of Monomorium pharaonis. NCBI lineage: Eukaryota > Metazoa > Arthropoda > Insecta > Hymenoptera > Formicidae > Monomorium > Monomorium pharaonis. The sequence goes on along the minus strand of NC_050469.1, from coordinate 458,038 downwards.
AACCCTAAATTATAGATTGTCATGGCTAAACAATTGTTTACAAAGAACTTAAAAATACAGGACAAAATCACAATGTTGCAAAGTCTGTTTTGTGCGTGTCACTTTTTTTAGAAATGATTATTTATCACTCGTTTACATCGCTTATTTGCTTAATTTTCAGATGTTTTTTAGTAGGTATAAGATATCAGTGAAAAATTATTAACGCTGACTGTTATTTAAACGTTTAATATCTTTATTTTCTTATTGTTAACGATTTCAAAAATAGTTATTTTAAGATTATTTAAAACGTTTTCTAAAAACTGTATAAATTGGGCGTTGGTGGTTTTCGAAAGTTCAGCTAAAATACGTTATCCAGTATTATATTCCGAGAAACGATGTATAAAAAACTGTGAATTCACAGATACCGATTTGACTTGTTGAGTGAAAAGGAGAATCTTGCCATAATCCGATTTTAAAAAATTCTTTGCAACAAAGGGTGTGTTAAAGAAGATGCTATTAGCGCTATCAGCATCAGTTTATTCTTGTTCTATTTTTAATGAATAATAAAGATGGACTGATGCTGATAGCGCTAATAGCGTCTCCCCGAACGCACCCAAAAGCACACTTTTTTAAGCTGAAAGTCTAACTTTAAATCAAGTATAAATTACAGCCTATAAAGTGTCATTCACAAGACGCTCTGAAACTGCGGCCTATAAATGAACATCATATTTATACTTCGTAAATTATTTGATGAAGCTGAAAGAGAAATTTTATACAAATATGTAAACCAAGATATCTGTTTTGTTTAGTCCTTTTAGTTTAATGTTATAGCATTAATGCAATATGATTAAGACATGATTAAGTACAAAGAAAAATTTTAATGCGTGTTCTTTATTTCTTTCTATCAGTAATAGTTTACATTTTTAGTAAATGCAAAGATTGTAATGATAAAAGTCCACGCTAAATAAAGATGTGCCAACTAATATGTGCGATTAAATATAATTATACTTATTAAAAGTTTAACAAATGTACAACTCCATTGCTATTAGAATAAACTTAATGTGTTAAAATGGCAACAATTTTTCATCGCTAAAATTATTCTCAGTACAGTAAGGATATTTAGATTTAACGAATATACAGTAGTCTCCTGTTAGGGAATAGTGTTTGTCAATTATTCTGTCATCCACACTAACATAATTAGTTGTACTGGAAGAACACCCGGGCATAACACTGCAAGAGTACAGTTATAATACATGATATAATAGTTGTACAATTAAAGAAATAAATAATTTTAAGCAACAAATTTTGTATTTATACATACTTGGGAACCGGGATTACTTTAGATCTGAAAAAAAAACAGTAATGATAATGTACATGTAGCTAATGATGCGCTATCTTATTAATGTGTTCAATTTTGCTATGATAAGACTTTTAGCTAAAAAAAATTTACACAAATTAAATTAATCTAAATTTAACTGTGTCAAGTAAGAAATTAAACTTACGATACAGAAACACCAGTATATGTACAATTATCTAGTGACGTAATTAGATAAACAATGACTATATTATGTGAGCAATTGACGTTTAGACTACCGATTATATCACCTGAAATAAAATTGTATATATTTACTCATAGTTTCCCTCTGTTGACTATTTTGCGATGTTAATCTTGAACATTAGCTAAGTACATATAATAATTACCACCACATGCTGGTTGACTGACTCCGCCATTAAACCACAAATCGAGGTGACCTAAAGATATTTGGAGTCCAAGAAGAGACGTGTGAAGAGCTATTACACGTTTGGCGTCTGATTTACAAAATTTATCTTTGCAACCTCTTAACTCGAATAGAGGACTCGCTGGATCGGTACCGATAAGAAGCGGAATGGAGTCGTAATTATTCGAATGCGTAAAGTATTTCGCGGCGAAGCTACTTATATGCGCGCCGAGGCTGTGGCCCATAAGTGTAACATTTCTCAATGGAACACCACACATGTCGGTTATTGATTTGATGAAGCTAAAAAAGAAATTTTGTACAGATATGTACAGATGTAATCTTTTTGTATAAACTAAAAGCATTACATTTTATTCAATTTAATATTGTCGCTTATTTTTTATTATTTTTAACATACTATGAAGTACAGAGCTACATTGACCAGGATTACTATTTCATTACTTTTTTTGTAATATTGTAATATTATTACAATATTACAAAAAACTATTAGTACTACAATTTTACAAAAAAATATTTAAATTTATTTAATATAATTTAAATTTTTTAATTTTTTAAATTATATTTATTAAATTATTTTCTCTTTTATTTAACCCGTTAATTGTACACATCTTCGACTATCTTTTAATTGCACGTATGTACAAACTATCACGCAACTTTGGCAGTTTATAACTTTGCTTATATTAAAGTTAATTTAATCAATTTTTTTTAATTAATAGTAAAATTCTAATAAATATTTCTAATTCAATGATAATGTCATAAAATATTATTGAATAAGTCAAAAATTCAATAAACTAAAATGTTGAGTTAAAAAAATACATTTTTTAATGACCATTTTTTGTAATTATTAAAATAGAAAAAATTAAAACAAGTTTTTAGAGAAAAGATAGTTGTCAAAATTGTTTTTCCTAAATTTTACAATCTATTTTTTTTTGCACTAAAGTTGAATATTTTTGAGAAAAAGAAAGATACGAATAATTTGGAGTTTATAAAAAATTTTGATCTTTAAACATAGTTCTTATATATAAAGTATAATAATATTTAAAAAATAAAAAAATAAAAATGATAACTAGGAAGAAAAAGAAAATAACGAGATAAAAGAAATATAGGAAAATATTATAAAAATATAAAATATAAAAATAATAATATTGACGATTCACAGTGTGGTAACATTCCGCAAATTATATTTACATGCCATTCTGCATAAATAATCTAATTTTTAAAAAACCCGAGAAAGAAATCTTTAAATCAAAATAAGTCAAATCATATCAAAACAGATCTAATTTTACAAATTGATTAATAAAATTAAATTTGCTCTAATATAATTTGTTCTATGATTTGATCTTTCTGATATAATTTGGATATAATTTGGTCTTATTTTGAAGTTCTATATGAAAATTCTTTCTCGGGGACTTATTGTTAGACTCATTCTGTTTTAAAAACCTTTTTTTAGTTAAACATAAAAAACTTTTGATACACTTCAAGCATATATATCTGTAAAGAATTTTGCAAAAGAAAATGAATACTATTTACACCGTGTTTGGGTCCGAAAAAATTGTCGATTGAACACAGGTGCAAATTCACACTAATTTCAAACTCAACAGTAACTTGTCCAAAGAATCAATAGATACTTTTGGGTCATGGAATGTGTAGTAGTAAGCGCCTACTTTTTCTACAGACAAGTGATAACATCAAAAAGTTCTTGAAATAGTTTCATATTTGTAAAAAGAAAACGCTCATGCACGCAAATTCGCATCTAAGTGCAATTGCAAAATTAATTTAACGTAATATAATACAACAGTTTTACCTTGCCAAGTAGTTACCAACATCACGAACATTGTCTACTGCGGAAGGGTATTCTAGCAAATTTATGATGGCTGGATCATTATAGCACGATGCGTTAGACCAATCTACTGAAAATACTGTGTAATCTCTCTACAAAAAAGTAATTGTTTTTTTCAATTTTTTTTATTTATATTAATTGTATACGATGTAACATAAGCTTTTGAGATTATATAGGGAAATGTTTTAGTTTTACATTTGCGTATGAAAGTATTTACCTTTAACAATTGGCTAGCAAGATCAGAAAAGTTATAATTACTTGAATTTGCAATAAAACCATGAGTCATGATGAAGATTGGTTTTGATAAATCAAATAAATCACAGGATTCATTTACCTTAATAAATTTGTCAATAGAAATATTACTGTAAGAAAACGTAAGCAAATTTACAAATAAAATAGTTAATACAGTTAAATAAATAACTAATATAAATAAATAATATAAATAAATTAATACTTACGTGTGTGTATTGTATAAAAGTACCGATACTGAATGAACACCAAAGATACAAGAATTGGACAGATCGCCTGTGAAATTGTGTATAGCGTTAAAAATGTCTTATATTGTAAGTGAAATTGAAAATACAGAGTGCAGATGTGTTTTCCAATACGATTTCCCAGCAATACTCAACAAACATTATATAATTTTAAACTCTGACATCACTTATTGGAAGACTTTTACATCAGTTGTTAATTATTTTGATTCACTTGAAAAGGATCAGAAAATATCTGAACAAAACGTTGTATAAGATCAATTTTTAATAAACATATGCTATATTAGTCATTTAAGGAAATTCTAAATTTGTCTGTTTTACAATTTTTAAATTAAACTAATCTTTTAATTGGCTTTATAGAATCGTAAAACTTTTTTACAGAATTAAAGTACGCACTCAAATCTAAGAGAATACGGTCGATTTAATATAAAAAATAAAGAAAATTTTTATTTTTAATACGTAGAGCTGTCACTTGATGACAATATTTGCTTACAATTAGTATACAAAACTTAGGGGTGGTCCCGTTTGCCTACGTTCCCGATTGCCTACTGCTTCGTTTGCACATAAATTGTTTGCACATAATACATCAACTAGACGTTCAGCTTATTGATTGTACATAAATATTATATACATATAAAATAAATTAAGACATTATAAATAAATTATTAATATTTATATAAGTAAACTAAAATTTTCTCTATATTAATCTTCTACACAGAAAAAAAATCTAATATAGTCAATAACATATGTGATTGCAGGCTGCCAACTACATAAAATACTCAATACAATAATATTTGCAATTAATGCAAGTACAATATTGATACTGCAATAGCATACATTATTGTATTAAGTATATCTGTAATTGGCAGCCCGCAATAACATATCTTATTAAATATATTACTTTTTTTTTAGTGTATAAAAAGTGTCGTATTATCTAATATTATATCTATTTTCTTGTCAACTTCTAGAGAAACAGACAATGTTTTTCAAAATTTCATAAATTTATTTTTTTCAATGAAACCAATTAGATGTTTATACTGAGAATGTATGAAACTATCTGCGTTGTACAATTTGTCTGTTTCTTTTTCGGAGCTTGGCTAAAGTAAATAAATATTTTTAATATTTGATAACAATAATAACAAAACTACAAAAAGATTGATATCTTGACCAATTATAACAACATTCTAAAACAATATCGATTTTTCTTATGCTGTATTAATTGTAAGAATGTGTGCATCTTCTTTTGTTTGAATTACCTTGATTTGCGTTGTTTTCTTTTTTTTTTTCATTAAAAATTTAATAAATTGTTTTTTATTATTTTTTTACTTGCAAAAAAATTATAAGGTTTCTTGTTAAGGGCGTCTTTAAGTCGTCTTTGAGTCCAAGAAAATTTTACTGTAGAAGTTAACGAGAAAATAGATATAATATTAGATAATACGGCACTTTTTATAGAATATTAATATAGAGAAAATTTTAATTTACTTATATAAATATTAATAATTTACTTGTAATGTCTTAATTTATTTTATATTTTTGATTTTAAAAAATTGTAAAAATTTTTAAAAAATACATATCCGATAGGAAATTTAACTTTCTACAAAAATGTTCTCTAGCAATTTTTTCCTACTTGCCTTTGTTTTCGAGATATTTCGAATTTAGTGAAAACTAAACTTTACCCTTTTTCTTTATATCTCGAAAACGCACCCCTGAATTTAATAGCATTTTGCGGCTTTTCCACTTTTTTGGTCCAATATACCATAATGATCAATAAAATTGCTTGAAAAAATTAATTGCTAATTATGTCCAATTCTGAGCTCCTGTTACTAACCTACTGATGGCTGATTTCTGTTGAATATCGAACGTTATAGGGTAAATATAAAATAAGAATCAAATTTAGCAACTCAAAAATATAAGAATACTCTTTCTCCCTGATAGTTTTAGTCGTCAAGATTTAGTTCGAAAAGTGTCACTGTAACGATTATTGAAGTCGTAGAGAACTTAAGTTTTAATTTAAAAAAAAAATGTTATTTTTACTACTTTAAGCTCTTTCTAAAACTATATTGGATAACTTTAAATTTTTTTGTTTCCAAAATAAAAAAATTTCAATTTTTTAATTTTAGAAAAGTTAAATTTTAGCTTTATAGATAAGTACTATTTTTGAGATACGCGATTAATGATATCTCTACATTTTAACAATTGATTAAGATGTTAACAATCCACAAACCAATATTCATTGAAGTCACAGCATCATTTGTCATCTGCAAAAATATATAATTTATATATGATTTATATATACAGCTATATACATATAATTAGATATAATTATATATGGAACTATATGTATATGAAATTACATATATGGAATAATATAATTATATAATATATAATATTATAATATAATTATAATATATAATTATATATAGACCATTTTTCCATTATTATCTCTTTGCCGTCTAAATTATTTCTCACAAATGAGCAATAAACATTTGTTTATTTCATTTAATTGATAAGTCTAACATAATTTAACATTAAATTATTTTTATTAGATTTTATTAAATGTATAAAAACTTTATAATTTTGTTCTATTTATAATCGTAAACAAATATAAATACTTGAACCTGCGCAATGAAATATGTCTGACAAAATTGCCAATCATGTATCTATAACTTTACGGAATTTAGTGTTCAATTTTTGAAGGAAAAAGCAAAAATATATACAATTATTTATCTGAATTTGTTTTTAATTTACCTACAGCATTGAAAAAATGGACAAATCGAAAAAATAAAGATTATAATTTTTGGAAAAGAGAAAACGCTTACCGCATCGAGATTATTGTTCGTAGCCGCTATCGTAAAAAAACCGCAAAGCTGCACGATAAATGATGCAATTGTGATCAACATCATCTTTAACGGACGTTGAAATTATCTGCAAAATATATCTTTAATAAAAAATAATACGTTTTACGGAATTAACAGGGCTGCTATTCCGTACACGTTTACCGATAGTTGTCGGTCCGATAAATGCCGTTGCGCACGTATTTATATATGGGGTGCTATTTTGTAACCACTTACCGACAACTATCGATGTTGTTAAGTGTTTTTGCGCATGAATTTTGATATATGAAAAAATATGCGCAACGACACTTAACGATATCGATAGTTGTCGGTAAGTAGTTACGAAATAGCACCCATGATATATGAAAATATATGCGCAACGACACTTTTCGAACTGACAACTATCGGTAACTGTGTATGGAATAGCAGCCCGGGTCGTCAATTGGCAATTGTTAATTTTTACGAATCGATAAAATAATAAAAAAAGAGTAGAAATATTTTTTTACATTATTATTCTTGCATGAAAATGTATGCAAAATTGTATATAAACTGTATATAAATTATAACCATTACGATTATGATATAGAATAATTGAGAGTATACCCGGGAAAAAATGTTTTATACAAAAACATATAAATATATATAAAATATGTCTATATATATTTATATTAGTTTCCTTTCTTTTGTAAAATTTTTGTTTAATATAAAAAAATAATAGTCATACTAAAAAGATAGAAACTAAAATATTTAAAAAATAATTTTTGTATTGCTTTTTTTAAAAAAACATATATGGACATATTTTATACATATTTACATATGTTTTTAAATTTTTTTTTTTAGGTAATAACATAAGTATCACGTATACGTAAAATTAAAAGAATATAGTTTCACAACTTTTGTGTAGAGAAGAAAAGACTGTTATGGACCATGAGACATGCAATATATGATGTTTAAATTTAAAATAAATTTTTTAAATGTGTACGCAGACAACAAATTTACATCCATAGTATGTCTTTGGGACATCGTGCTAGTTATTCCGCAATTGTAACGAGATTGTCTCATGGAGTACCCATAGGATCGAAAATGTCCGCTTTTTTTACCGCAATAGGCCGATCTTATTGACGTCCTAAAAACGTCTTTAGGAGATCAACGAAATCGGCCTGCGGTAAAAAAAGGGGGACATTAATGATCCTATGGGTATTCCATGAGACGATCTCGTTCTATTCAAGATTAATGTAGGACGATTTAAAGATATCTCGTCGTAACAGCGCATAGACGATCAAAGTGCACTTTCTAGAGGACATTTATAGGAACTCTTAGTAAAAAGAAAGTTTTACTAATAGCTCCTATGGACAACCATAAGACATTTTATCTTGTCAGGACAAAAATGGGATAATATCGAGATGATCCCGGGATCAATTTTGTTGTGTGGATAGATATTAATAGTATTTCTGAAAGATATTTGAATTCATAAAAAATTTCCAAGAAAAATTTTCGTCAGAAAAGTCATGGCTTTATAGATAATAAAAATATATGTAATTTCTACTTGCGTTTCACAATTTCTTTCTGAATTATATATTTCCTGTCGAGTTCAGAAGGACTGAAAGAATAGGTATAGTGGCTACAATAGTAAACTCTGACATATTTCAAAGAAAATAACTATATATTTATGACGATGGTAGTGGTACTCGTTGTCAGAGAGAGCATGATTATTATCTCAAGTCATGACTCGGCAAACTCCCGTTTTCAAAGCTTTCGATTTGGAATTTCGGATATTTTTGCCTGTTGATTGCACATGCGTGCACAGTTTCTAAATGTTCATTTGCACGCGTAATACAGATTTCAACATCTACCTGTAATCGACTAATCAAAGAATAAAAGAATTAAGCTTTATGAGTTAGAATATAAAAATAAAAGTTCCGAAATTTTTGTTTATTGTAGTGATAGGCGGCTCGCTGATTATCGAAAAATAAAATTATCAGAAGTATTAAATTTCGACGTTTTCCACTTTTAACAATGTAATATATAAACAAACTTTTGCTATATTTATTAGATTATGTCTATAATTGAATATTGTTGATGTTATTATCTAAAATTTAAAAAGAAATTTTTAGAAAAACAAATAAAGTTAAAATTATCTTATTTTAGATACATCAATAATACGAGGGAGGGATCCCGTTTGCCTACAATTCTGATTGCCTGTAGCTTTGTTTGCACACACAAAAATAATTAAGGTACAAGTGTAGGATTGCACACATGACAATATTACGTGCAGCCACATTGCACACATGACATGATTGCACACATAAAATAAAGAAATAATATTAACACATTGCACACACGACATTATTGTACATATGCACATTGCAGACATGATATTATTACGCTCATACACATTGCACACATAACATTATTGCACACACGCAAATTGCACACATGATATCATTGCGCTCATACACTCTGTAAGCAAAAAGAAGGGAGTGAATCCCAGATGCGCACAGTGTAAAACGAATATCACCAATCAAATTCTAAAAATGTATCCTAACATTAACTAAAACAGTAATCTGATTGAAACGACGTCCACGCTTGTACTGTACCACATGGGTTTGCGACTTTCCAGAGCATCCTTACCGATGGGGTGGGTGTGGGGAGTTTGTAGGCAATCGGGATTGTAGGCAAACGAAGCCCCTTTTGCACCCTGTGTGTGTGGCCACAGCGAAGAAGTGTCCACGCTTCGTATTGTTCCACATGGGTTTGCGACTTCCAAAACGAGGTTTATCTACTTTTCTTTTTATTTTTAATCTACTTTTATTTTTATTTTTAATATGTATATCTCGAAAACTAAAGCAGTTAGCCCTAATAAAATCTATACAATTTTTTGTTCAGCATAAAATTATTATCAGAAACTATCGTCAAATGAAGGCGCCCAAGTTATTGAAATTGTGTCTCCAGAGTATTAATTTATGAAATTTGTTAATTGTAAGTATTGTAAAAAAAATTTAAAAAGAACAGAACAAGTTTGATAAAGATATAAAATATATTATATTTTATTATTTACGTATACAATTAAAAATTTGGGCTAAATTTAACATATATGTATGTTCCAAACGATCTATAAAAATTTTTTGTTAATTTAATACAAGACAAATATGTTAGAAAAAACATAAATATTATGCAAAAAATTAACATAAGAATGTAACATTTCGATAATGTAAAAACAGAATGTGAAAATATATTTTTATACTATGTTAACGTACACTTTATTAATTAAATTTTTTGAATTTGTTTTATTACATTATTTAAATGGTATTTATTTATTTTAAATTGTTATTTTGACACTAACAATAAAAAATGTTATATGTAAATTTAAAACAATATAAATACGTGCCTAATATTAGAACATAAAGTTTTCTTATAGAATTTCTTGCCTAATTTTGATATTAAAATCTTTCTTAATGTAATTGCTGTGTAAAGTATACACAGGTTTCCAATTTGTTACTTTTTGTTTTTTATAATAAATGGGATGACACAGTAGCTGTGTTGAAATGCACTCAATAGTAAAGCACTGTACTTTTATTAAATCTTTTGCTCGATTAAGTTTAATAGAGTTAAAGGGTTAGATCATTTTGTAAGGTTAAAAAAATTAAAAAGATTTTGTTTTTTATTTATTCTGTTAGTTTAAACCTTTAAACTAAATCTTTAAATTAAATCTTTAAACTAAATTTTTAAATCTTTAAAAATAATCTCCTTTTTGTTCCATTGAAAAATCTTTACTGCTTAATGAGTCAATATAGGAGAAAGTCGGGTATACCCCGGCCGCTTCAGCTTTTTTGTTGTTAATTAAGTTTCTTAAAAATATATAAAATAATATTATTAATGACAAAATATAATGTTGGTATAACTATAAACATATACTAGCAGAAAAATAAAAAAATTAACATATTTCATATACCAAAGAGTTCTGGACTTGGTTAGGAGGTGTGAGAACGAATGGTCGTGTGACGGTGAAAGCCATGCGACGTATAGAAAAATTATAAACCACGTCTCCTTCTTGGCACTGTAATGCTGAAGTGAATTAAAAATTATTATATACCGAAGTTCTAAATTACATTATGTAATTTCGATTGCCCTGATAAAAGTGTCGAGCAATCCCGCTCCCTTAATAAGATCAATTTAATTAACATTTAATCATAAATAAAATAATACAACACGTATATTTAAATAAAATACACAAATTAACTACTTACTATTAAGATTTATTTACTTTTCTTACAATGTTATTACATAATTTAAGTAAATAACTAAAATATAAAATAAATATAAATAACTAAAATATTTCTGATTTTTAAGGTTATTTTTTTACTTGTTATTCTTTTTTTATTTCTTTGTATTTTTTTTCTGCTTTCTATTCTTTTTCTTATTTTTCTTCAATACTTTAGTTTTATTCTCTGCAATTTTTTTATGCTGTTTTTCTAGTTTTTTTATTTTTTCGAGTCTCATTTTCTTTCTTTTTTATTTCTGTAACCTTCTTTTTGTTAGTAATTCAATCAAAAATTCTATACCAGCCAGTGGTACCCGATTTTTTTGGCCGTGGCTACTCTAAATGCTACAAAAAAGTTAGATATGAAAAGTATAAAAATATTACGCGATTTAAAAATAAAAAATAAATAAAAAATTTACTGTTGAGATAAATGTTTTTTTCTATAAACCACGATTTTCAATACTTTAACTAGTTAAGATAATATTTAACATTAATTATTCTTTTTTATTATAATATAGTTTTGTAAAAATAAAACAGATAAAGCTCATTATTTTTTCATATAAATAATCATTACGGCTGTAACTTCAAACTTATCTTTTCACATCACATTTTATTTAAATAAAGTCGTATTATCACTGTAAACAGTATTATTTACATAGAATCACAAGTGGCCGGAGCTACTTGGCGACCGGGGTTACCCGACTTTCCCCTACCTAAGCGCCAAGTGTATCTGACGCTCTAATAAGCGACTGAACATGTCAAGTATTCAAAAATTTTTACCTGATATATAATGTAAATTTAAGCTATAATGTAAATTTTGGTCTAAAAATAGATAGCAACTGTTTAAATTTTTGCGTTAAAGCAGATGCTCGACGCGTGAGTGCGAATGAACGCTCTATGTCCGAAGTTGCTAAAGATACGCGGAAAACAAGCATTAGAAAAAAGATGTAAGAAATTGATAAAAATTTCGAAAATTTATATATATGATGCAGGAAAAACTAATTAAAAGTTAATATAATTTTTTCTCATTTTTTAGTATTAAAAAGTTTTAAAATTTTAAACGTATTTTTTTCCAAATTGGATTTTTAAAATCGGTGGTGTCAATAGTTCTTACATTTTTAAATAAAATAACTTGAAAATTTTAAACATCAAAAATTTTAAACGTTAAAAGTTCAACAATCAATTCAATTTAAAAAATTCAACAATCTTTTTTTATTAATTTGGAGAAGTATAATTGTTTTTCAATACATTCCAAATTCTTTTTACAGACATTTTTATTACTTATTTTTTACGGCTAAAAATTGAAATGTTTTTTTACACAGCCATCATTTCGGCAAAAATCAATTTTCTTTTTAAATCCTGTACGTACTTCTCTAGCAAATGTTATTTAGAAACTAGAAAAACCGTTGAGCACCAACTAAAATTTTTTAAATTCCAAGTTTTTGCTGCACTATAATCCCATTGGTTGATTTTAATCATTTGATCATCAAGCCCGTTTAAGCAATTTTTAATTAGATGTTTAATAAATTTCTTTAAGTCTTTTTTAAAATATACTTGGCTAACTGTATTTATTTCAAATTTATTTTGGAAAGCACGCTTTTATGTACTTGGCGTATCTTTTTTACCTTCTTAAGGTTTTTTGATGGATAAAACATTTTTTAATATTTTATTTAGTTTACGAGATATATCGAGAAAAGACAAAAATTCTCAATTTCTAAAGGGTTTTAATCCTTTAAACTCTTTATAAGTATCAACTAAAAATTTCTAAATTTATGTATTTACTCCTTCTACATTTTTATGTCAAGTTTCATTAAAATCAGAATTTTTGGGTTTGCGAGGTTCCTTTGTAAGTATAGAATTAAATTATTTGCATTATTTCAGTTGAATAGATAATTTAATTTTAGAATATAATTGATCATTGAATGTCGATGAATCTAATTTAATATTATTAATGTGTTCTTTAATTTTAATTTTGATCAGTCTTCTTTTATCTGACATATTATAGGTTGCAATCTTTAGAAAATTTTGCAAATTATATTGTTGTTTAAATCAAAGTTAGTTTTATCTTTACGCACTCTAACAAATTTATTAAGTTTATTAAGAAGCTTTTAAAACCATTAGTAAATATGGATTTATTAATCAAAGAGCAGAAAAATGTTAAACTTTGCGTTAACATGTTTCGTAAAAATAGTTGTTCTCTTAAACCAATTTTTAATAAAATTAATTCAAGAATAAAAGACTAATAATAAACTTTCATCAAATAATAATACAGATATTCCATTTGTAAAAATAAATTTGCTAGAAAAAATATATTATGCCTTTACTTATTAGTATTTTTGAGATAACATCGTCTTTTATTAATAAATCTATATTTAATTAATAGCTTTAAATGCTTTAACACACTTAATAAATAATTTGTGAAATGTATAAATATAAAACTAATTTTTTAAACAACAATGTAGTTTACAAAATTTTCTGCAAAAATCGGAACGCATTATGTAGGACAAAAAGAGAGTTTAAAATTACAATTAAAAAAATACGTTAATAATAAATAATTAAATTGGATTTATTGAAATACTTAGTGAAATTATCAATTATATTCTAGAATTGAATTATCTGTTTAACTAGAATAATGTTAAAATTTTAGACTTAAAATTATAATTAAAAATTAATTTTTGAAATGTTATACATTAAAGAACAATGTAATGAAGTGAATTCGAAAAGGACACTGAGTATTTTAATAACTCTTATTTTTATTTACTTGCGCTTTCACTAATAACTTATACATGATATTATACGCAATAATGTCATGTGTGCAATGTATCTGCACCCAATATTATCGAGTGTGCAATGTGTATGTGCGCAATAATGTCGTGTGCAATCCTACTCTTGTACCTTAATTATTTTTGTGCATGTGTGCAAACGAAGCTATGGGCAATCGAGCAGCTCTGCTAAATTTATGTGCAAATAAAGCTGTAGGCAATCGGGATTGTAGGCAAACGAGACCTCCCCCTTACATAATTGGCTATTTATTAAGCTTTTCATAATTTGGAAAACAAAAAAAGTGTAACAAGAGTCAAAGCTAGATGTTGGTTGCTTGAAGTATATAATTATCTATAAATGTTAATTACAAACGTTACGGCGCATTGTTTTCGGCTATTTTCAGTATATGATATAAATAAATTGAGTTCGTTACATAGTCGTTAGAGATAATTTCCTAGTGAATGTGATGTTGTAGATATGTAGATTATAGTATAGTTGTTAAAAGACGCCAATTTTCTCTATTCCTTAAAAAACTATACCCAGACAAAGGAATCACAACAATTCATAACTAAACTGATTAATAAAAATAAGTAAATTTTTTGTTGTGATTTGACTATATAGTACCCCCCCCCTTTTTTTTTTAAATAAAAGTCCTCTAGTCCGTCGCATGTTACGTTTACGATTTACTATATAGACGGTAAATAGTGATTGAACTAATTGAAATGGATAGATAAATATAAAATTAAAATTGTGTCAATAGATGAAAAAAGAAAAAAGAAAAGAGACAAAACGAATGATAAGGAAGAAGCGTAAAGCAGTCAAACGTAAAATTTTATTATATAAATTACTAAAATTTATATGAAAATAAAAATTATTAAATCAATAAATAACTAAAAATGAACTAAATTTATGCGTGAAATAAGATAAAATAAATATGTAAATTAGATAAAAAATATAATTAAGTTAAACGTAAAAAGTTAAATATCATAAAAATGAATATAAAGTCATTAACATCGTGAATATAAATAAAATTAAACTAATTATGTGGACATGCAAAAATCACTGAAGAAAAAGTCAAGTACGATATTCTCAACCACTGTCACGGTCACTCTGAACGTCGAAGTGTATGTTATCAAGGTCTGGTATAGACTGAGAAGAAACTGTTTATGTATTTTTAGGAAGGAGTCAAGGATGGAAAGATAAATATTATCTTAGATATTCCGTATCATGTTGAATATTAAAACCATTTTTTTGCTTTTTTTGGAGCATTTTTGATGTAAGCCTTTTGGTGTAATTGGGTTCGTTGTCTAGAATTTTTATTGAGTCCCACTTGAAATGTTAAAATTCAGTTTTATGCCCTGAGATAAGAGATTTACAAATTCTATTAATTTTACTTTTGTGTTCTTTTACCCTAGTCACTCACAATAAGTCACTTTTAAACATTTAATAATTATTTTTTATATTTTTACATCTTTATATAAATTTTAAAAATAATCAGACAATTTACATATATACAATACTTTGAATTACAACAAATTTCTTGATTCTCTTTTTATGTTTTTGATTTTACTCTTTTTCGCTTTTGAATGAAAAATCAAGTTGCAACGTTTTTATTTTTAATTGATTTCTTATAATTATAACTGACTTAATTACCACAAAGAAAAATAATTTTTGTATTATTTATTTTTATTTTTTATCTTTATTAGATAATTTTTGAATATATGCCATACATACGCAACTTTCATATATTTATCAAACACTATTTATTATATTTAAAATA
Organism: Monomorium pharaonis; assembly: GCF_013373865.1. Lineage (NCBI taxonomy): Eukaryota > Metazoa > Arthropoda > Insecta > Hymenoptera > Formicidae > Monomorium > Monomorium pharaonis. The sequence continues at coordinate 442,354 of NC_050469.1, read as the reverse complement.
AGTAAACTATACCAATAAAAATTTTATGATGTCTACTGCTATAAAACATTTAAGTTATAAACAAATTGTTAAAAATTTATCTTTATATGTTTTTCATCAATATATCAATATAATAGTTTTTCATGCTCCGGTTCTATTTTCAATTATTTTTTGTTAATTTTAGTGAGCTAGAACAAATTTTTATAAACCGTTATATTTATTTTTTTGCATAAAGAAAGAATCATCTAGCTAAAGCGGATTTTACTAAAACGTTGTATTTATTTATTTTTTATAATAAGTTATTAATATCTGTTTTCTCACTTACTAATAATTGTTTTTACATACATTTTGACATATATTTGTTATATTATATCTCTCTATTTTCCTATTTGTAAATAATTTCCATATTATAAAACATTGATAAGCTTGGAGCCATTTCGTTTTTTTATCATGTATAAGCATAGACGTCTATGTGGATAAGTACTTAACGACGCGCTGTTACCACAGATTACCTAGACAGATAACCAATGGTCCGGGTTAAGGCGAGACTAGCATTTCTGTATTTTTATTATCGACAGACTTTGTTCCCTACCCAATCAGCAAAACAATATTTAAAAAATGTTTTCAATAATATTTAAAAAACATTTTAAAAAACATTTTCAAAAACGTTAAAAATAATGAGATAAGTTCTCTTTTTTAAATTAGAAAAACGTTTTTTTTAATGTTTGGACAAATATATTTTTAACATTTAATAAATATTTGTTTTAAAATTTAAGAAAATGTTTTTTTAACATTTGGTAAATGATTTTTTTAAATATTTACTAAACATTTACAACAAAAGCAAAAAATTAATTGCATTATTAAATTATTTTGATAAATTCAACGTAACCTCACCAACCTAATAAATTTCTACGATAATTTTATAAAGGGGAGAAGACTATACATGTTTCAGCCAAGCCACAGTACCTGTTAGAACATGTTTAATTTCTGCGCCTGAAAAAATGATCACCCATCCAAGTGCCAACCACTCCCGACATTGCTTGACTTCGAAGATCGTACGCATCTAGGTTCGAAACCAAGCTATTTCACCACAAAACGAGTAAGACCCAACTCCATAACTTAGTTTAACTAGAGTTTAATTAACCCATTATCCAATTAACTAATTGATAAGCAAATTAATTAATAGGAGAATGTGTTTTATATAAAATAATGGTTAAATAGCTTGGATTCAAATCTAGGGGCAAAGTCTGTCGATAACAAAAGTACAAAAATACTGGTCTCGCCTTAACCCGGACCATTGGCTATCTGTTTATTATCTGTGCTGCTACTGTGTCGTTTGATAAATTATAGTTTCTCTTTTAACATTTTAATGTTTAATTTTAAACCAGTTTAATTTTAAACTAGTTTGTAGCTTGATTAAGATATAAGGCAAAAATTAGCAAAAATTTACTGACCTTTGCTAATTCTTTTTTACAGTTTTAATAACATTTTGAAATCATTTTATAATTATCATTATCTTAAATTTATTTTAAAATACGGGAGTAATCGTTGCATAAGTTTTTTGGATTTTGCTGAAGATTATAAATAACACGATTCTACTAAAGGTTACAGATAACTCGATGTATACAGACTGATAATATCTGTTCTGGCCGTTTCGGCCAAACAATTTCTGGCCCCTTTCAAGTGAAACTAAAAGTATTTTTATGTTATCGCCAAATATATATACATATTTGTAATTTTGTTTTATTTATTTTTTAATATTATTTCAACATTATATCTTTTATTATAATTTTCCCAAAAATGCTTCTGCTTAATATTATTTAATAATTGGCAGCTTAAATGTAATAATGTGTAACAAAGATAATATTACTTTTTATTAAAAAAAAAGTGTACTTATGTAATTTGTGGTGTATATTTGTGATGTATTTGTAGTGTATATTGAAGTGACAGAACAAGAGGTACACAATATAAAATAAACTTTAAAACTTGTATATAGTTATTACGATTTTCTAAGGAAAATTTGTTACGAAAGACTTGTTATGGTGATAACAATTATTTTACATTTTTATAAATGTTTATATTAATGGGTTTTGCCATTTGTATTATACGTAAAGGAGAAGGTGGTAATCTAATGGTCATCCATTTACATTTTGTACAATAACTTTGTTAATAACTAATATTTTAAATTGAAATTTAACAGTTATATTCATTAAAGTGTTGTTCATTAGATTTTAGATTCAAAGTTATGAAATATTTACTATATTATATATTATTATTATTGTTTATAAACGGATACTGCATAATGAGTTGAAGAGGAAAAGAGATGATAATATATGGCCACTACAAAAATAAATGTAAAAAATTTGTTATATTTTAAAAAGTCAATATTTTGTTCTAAAATTATATATTTATGTAAAATAAATTGTTAATATAGAAAAAACTAGCATAATTGTAAAGAGAGATAAAGATACAGCGTCCATTAGCAAAAACTCGTTGGCACTAGCAGCACTGAATGCTTAAAGCGTCTTTCATTGGGAGCAGTAATGAGTGAGTTCTAAATGTTGAACGTTTCATTGGGAGTGCAAAATGCTCTCAGTGCGCACTGAGTGCGGTAAAACTGGCTCCGAGTTTAGAGGTCGGGGCTACTTCAATGTTACGTTATTTAAATTCTTCACTGCTGCGACGATGGACTTATTTGTAGTAAATAAATTTTTAGAATCGTCTTCATCAAGTGAAGACAAAATTGTGTTATTTAAAAAAGTGACAAAAAGAAACAAAAAATTACTGATTATATTAATATTATTCATTTAAAAATAGATGATCAGGTATGTAATTTGTATTTTTTAAGATTACATTTTATATTTATTAAATTAAAAACAAAATTTTTTAAAATATTAATTATCAAAAAAGTTACAATAATACTTATACAGTTTATTTTTTAATTATTATTTTGCATTTGTATAAGTTTAATTTACAATAGGCTTCATTAAGTTGCTAGCAATAAAAATATATACCAAAATAAAAAACCACTTGGATAATGACTACTCTGGCAATACTTTATTAATTAGATCACAACGTTTCGACCAGACAATTTCTGGCCTTTTTCAAGTGAAACTAAAATTACATGGATACGCAAATTATATTACATATACAACATCTCAACGTCACATTCAAAAATCCGTAAATTGAATAAAATAATCGTACCTCGTATAATTGCAGTAAGTTACATTAAATATCTCAGTTCGCAAATAACAACTCTTTAGTATTGTTTCGAGAGAAGTGTTAGAAGACACGTCTATACTCTGCAACCTTTATCAGTCGAATGACGAGATTGTTGGAAATGTGCAAGTCACGTTTAAAAATATAAAATATTATTGGTTTAAAAATTATTACTAGTCTAAAGTAACTAAACTATACGTATAATTCTGTCATACACTGTTAAGATTGTCAGTATCTTTTTGCAGATTAATATTTTTTAATGAAAAACATTTCTGCGATCTCTCTTTTTCTTTTGTGCTTTTCCTAGAACTAGCATATCACTGTGCCAGGCATTATTTGTTTTTGGCTCAACATTGACGTGCTTTGTGCGAACGACTTAAAATGTACATTGTTAAACGAGATTGTCGACTTAAATTATGTATAATTATATCTCCTGTATGACACACGAAACACGCAAGATTGTAATTTTTGAATCTTTAACTTTTAACCTATAATTATGTATCGTATATTGAGTTTTTTGTTAATTTACTCTTCAAATTTTCGTCTTGTTTTGAACACAATGCCTTAAGTGTTGTTTTATAATTTTATTACAAGAGGTCCTTGTGAAGAACCAAAAACTATGGTCGAAACGTTGTAAAGAGTTAGTTAATAAATTAGGTCAATTGTGTTAAATAAAATTATCTTATTAATTATTTACTGGTAATAAGAAAAATTATTTAATTTATTATAAAAATTAATGTTTGTGATAAGATTTTGTGACAAAATAAATATTTAAGAGTATTAAAAAATATATAATTTTATAAAAATTACATATCTTAAAAAATAATTACTATTAGTGCCGAAAGTATATAAAAAAATAAATGTCTACAAAAATAACGCACAATTACAAAAGATAGAAGTAAATTTATAGGAGAGTTATTCTTAACATAAGGATTATATTTTAAACTAAAAATAACAATCCTATGAATAAATTACTGTAAAAAAAAATACATTTTTCCAATTGTCATTTAATATTTTAAATAACCAAATAACATGTTTTTTCTAAATAAACATATAAAACAAGTTTATACTTAAATATAATCACATTTATAAAAATCAATATTTCTTCTTGACCTGCATCTTTAAGCCTAACTCTTGAATAAATCGAAAAAAATTATTATTGTTTGATACTGCGCGTGACACTTTTCATGATACATAATGAGTGCGTTCAGTAGACGGAGCGGATCAGTGAGCGCTTAGTGATTCTCTAATATGAAATATGATTGATTCTTACCTTTAGTTCTTCGTTGGAATTTAGAAGCAGAAACCAATTATAATAAAGTATCACTGAGCGCTCACTGATCCGCTCCGTCTACTGAACGCGCCCAATCACTCTATTATCTACGCTCTTTTGTAATCAATTTATTTTACATCAGTATTAAATAATTATTATTCAAAAAATAAAGTCAATGTTTCTTCAGCTGCGATATATAGATACAACTTAAGGTGATTCCGTAGTAGTCAATACACGCGCGCGCGCGCGTGTGTGTGTGTGTGTGTGTAATTATAATATACACTGGCGCAAAAAAAACAAGACAAAAATTTTAGGCAATCTTTAAACTAATGCAACTTTGAGAAAAATCATCCAAATTACATGAACTTCTTTTTAAATTAAAGGGCAAAGACTCTGCTTTAAGAATATCTAGGCGAAAGTTTGATTTGTTAAGTGTGATCCTTTTGTATCGCATGAAAATCAAACATGTTTTCTTTATTAAAAAAAGTAAAAGTTTGTTATTATGTTTTACAAGTTTTTCGTTAAAATCTTGCTAATATTAATTCGGATTCTTAAAGTTTATTCTTTTCTAAGCAATTTAAAAAAAAAAATGTCAATACAATGTTTTTTGTTGATTATACACGAGTTTGAAATTTGCTCTGCATTTTTAGGGTATTTTAGCGAATAAATACAGTATTCTTTAGATATCATAAAACGGTATCAATATAATATTGCATATTGATTTTATTGATGTTTAACTCAAACATACCGTCGTCATCAGAGTGACCCAATGTGCACCACGTAGAGATTGACGGTCGGATTTTGCACATCATGTGGCTCTGAAATTCATCGGTGGAAATTTACACTTACTGGTTTTAATATAGCGGATAGCTAACGCGCCAATTTTACTGAAGTCAACAGAAAGTTCGCCATTTTAGCAGCCTACTCAGATCACATATAAATATGCACATACTCATACATAAAAAATAAAAATTCAAATTTTATATAAAAAATCGACCCTTTCATTTGATGTGTAAAATCCGATCGTCAACCTTCAAGTGGTGTACATTGGGTCACTTTGATGACGGTTGTATGATTGAGTTAAACAATAAAATTAATGTGCAATATCATATTGATACCGTTTTATGGTATCCAAAGAATTCGCTAAAATACCCGAAAATGCAGTGCAAATTTCAAACTCATCTATAACAAAAAATATTGTATCGACATTTTCTTTTTTTTTTTAATGCTTAGAAAAGAATGAACTTTAAGAATCTGGATTAATATTAGCAAAATTTGAACGAGAAACTTGTGAAAAATGATAACAAACATTTACTTTTTTTAATAAAAAAAACATGTTTGGTTTTTATGCGATACAAAAGGGTCAAACTTAACAAATCAAGCTTTTGCGTAAAGATTCTTAAAATAGTGTCTTTGGTCTTTAATTTAAAAAAAAGTTCATGTAATTTAGATAATTTTTCGAAAAGTTGCATTACTTTAAAAATTGCCTAAAAATTTGATCAAAATTTTTGTCTCGTTTTTTTTGCGCCAGTGTATAATGCGGTACAACACTGCATACAAAAATGAGTTATCTAAAGTACTTTCTCATTTCGTATCGACATCAAATCAATATTGAATAAAAATATGGAAAAAACATGGAAAAAAGAATTGTACTGTATTATCATCAATAAATTAGCATTAACAATTTTTAAACTTTTTTAAACAATTAATTAGTTAATTTCTGTGAATATAGTGCATAAGTTGTATATTTTATTTGTTATTAAAGTTGATTTTTTCGTAATTTTTGTCACAAGTGATAATTATTCATTATCACTTTAAATTCATTGCATTCGTATATGCAATGAATTTATTGCTGCACTAAAGTCTTGAGAATGGTGCGATAATCGTCGTTGCAACAACAATTTGCGATTAATCGATGCTCTCTGCAGCTATTAGCATGTAGAAATCGACAATCTGCTAATCGACATTGATGAGGTAAATCATGAGAATCGGTACAGCAGCAGGCATCGTGTAATAATTTCTCACCGCAATAGGGATAAATCGAACTGTCGCATAGAGGACATCTGTAACAAAAACAGATTATTTACATTAAGATTAAAATGTTATTTATGTTTAATTGTTTTCTTAATTTATATGTACATACAAGATATCCCATAACTCGCAACCAAAATTATAATTTTGATGTATTTCCAAAAATAAAACAAAAATCCTAATACAAAAATGTCGAAGATATCATACTTCAGACGTATCAGATAGTTTATAGTCGCGCGTTCAGGGACGATGAATCATACAGTGATAGTGTGCTTTCGAACTCTTGTTAACTCTTTATCAATTTATTTTATTAAAATAATTACAATGATAAAATGCTTCATTGATTGAGTTATATTTAAACCTAACATAAAGATAAGTCTTTGACATTTTTATATTAAGATTTTTATCTTATTTTTTTATATATGATTTTTTTTGTGTTAAAATATAATTGTTTATTTTGATAATAATAAGATGTATGATTATTACTAAATTTATGTGAATTATTAACTATTCGTTATATAAAATTAAATTAATAACTTCAATGTTAAAATTCCAATTTTAAAACTTAATTTATTATATTTTGTAATTTATTGTTATTAATTTTTAATTTATTTCTTACAATGTGTATTCCGTGCTCGTATGTTTCGTTATTGTATTGTCAATGCATAGACAGCACAATGCTCAAAATGGAGACAAAAGATACCTCATTTTAAACATATACTGTCTAAATAATTATATAAAGCACATGAAATAACGAGTAATAGACACTCATTTTTAGGTTTTTTATTTACTAAATAATTTCCTTAAAATATTTTAAACATTTAAACCAAACGTTTACTTCAAAAGCTCACTGTTTATAAGCTTTTCGAATTAAAATATAGTAGTGATGGAGACAAGCCCAGACAAGAATTCGCCATCTTTGTCTAGTCTTGACTTTCTAATATCAAGCATTACTATGTTTTGATCTTGACAATCAATGTCAATTTGTCAAAATTTTAACAAATGTTATTAAAAAATTTTATTCTGACAAAATTGCTGTTATAGCATCTTAGCGCATCTTATTGTAAAACATTCGTCAATTTATGGTGCTATTACAATGCAATATTTTAAAAATATGTTTATCGAAGTAACTGTCTAATGATGTTAAAGTATCAACTTTTAGTATACATATATCGATCCGTCAAGTATTTTTAAATCATGTGATGCAAAATATTGATCAATCTTTTATAAGAGTAAATATAAAAAATTTATGAATTTACTTTTGTGGTCTGTATCCAGGCGAAGGAAAAGGATAACTTGTTTGGAATTGTCGTATGTCTGACGAAGGTGTTAATGGCGCATTTATCATATGTGTTGCCCCTAACACATGATCGCCTGCTAGAGTCTCATGTTCACCTGAAAGACGTTCAAAAGGAATTTTTTTGTTAATAATAAAAATATTTATATAAAAAGCAGTAATAAAAATATATAAAATTTTTATTTATTTATTAAAAAGATAAATAGTATGTAGTTGGAAAAAAATGTTTTTATTTATAGTAGTATAAAGAGCATAATTTACACATGAAATCAGCATAATTTTTTAAAATAGTTATTTAATTGTTTTTTATTTAATAGTTTATTTAATAGTTTTTTATAAATGCGTATTTGCATGCAAATTTATAAAATATTTTATATAAAAAATATTTTTACTTAAAAATAATTGCGGTTATTTAATTTTAATATATTAACTTTTTTTTAATTTTTGTTTAAGTTCTTACCTGTATATAAAAGAACGATTTTACTAAAAAATAAATAAAAATTTTAATTGTTTAATAAAATTTTTATGCCAAATACAAATTTGAAAATAATTATGTTGAGTCATCAAAATTATTGGCTCAAGAAAAAATGTTTTATATAAAAATATATATAAATATGTATAAAATATGTCCATATATATTTATACTAGTTTCCTATCTTTTGTAAAATTTCTGTTTGATATAAAAGAAATAGTTATACGGAAAAGACAGAAACTAATTTTAAAAATAATTTTTGCATTGGTTTTTTTTAAAAAGTATGAAAAATTGTTCATATATAATCATATATATTCCGGACAATTTTTGATATTTAGCTTTTTTAAAAAAAACAATGCAAAAATTATTTTTAATTTTTTTTTTTTTTTTTTTTTTTTTAAATAGTATAATATGACTATATTACTTTTTTATATCAAACAAAAATTTTACAAAAGGAAAGTCTAGTATAAACATATATAGACATATTTTATATATAATATATGTTTTTATATAAAACATTTTTTCCCGGGTGTTAACTAAAAAAAAATTAATATTTTGACATGTTTCGTTAAGAAATAAAAAATAAAGTGATATTGATGATCAGACATAATTCTTTAACTCCTTAATTGCCACCGTCAAAGGTCTTTCGGACATGCCCAAACTGCCGAAAAATTGAGAATCTTTGACACTGAAGTTCATGGTCTAGTAAATCCAGAGCGTGTCCGAAAGAGTAAAAAGAGATTTTCCAGATCATACTTATACAGAACTCATTTTGTTATAGCTTTTGATATCACTTTTCCCATATGTAATTTGCCGTAATATCTGTCAGTGTTAATACTGTAATAATAGCAACGTCAAAACGTAGATCAACATTTTTATATCCAATGTTGTAGCACTTTCCAAAATTATACAATACAAATATTCTCAACAATTTTGTAATAAAAATTATTCTAACACTAAATTATTTCGAGACAAATTTATTTATATACAAATACGCTTTAAGTAACAGACTTTTTTTTTATAACAAAGAAAATTATTATTGTTTTGATGTACAATTAAATAATTATTCATTACATTAACTCACCCGATGTACCAAATGCACAACAATGCAACAGGATACCAAGAAAAATTAATAATAACATTTTCTTCTAGAAAAACGAAGAGAGATAAAAGTTTCCACGCGCACTGCTTTCAACCCGACTGAAATTTGTCAGACTAATGAGATCGTTGACGGTTCCTGCTCTCTTCGATTTCTTCGGTACCTACACAACTTTTAGCTGGGCCTCGCCTTTCCTCGTAGAACGCGGTCGATGTACCCGTTACTCGTAACTGGTTGAAGATCATCTTTCTCTTCTCATATATCAGTCAGTTAAAAAAAAAGAATGACGATGTAGATACTGATGTTGGAAAGTAACAGCTTCATGAATAATTGTATTAGTCGTCACAAGATATAATAGGAGAAACAATTTTTCAAAAATGAGGACGAGAAAAAAATTCTCATAAAGTACTCTGCTTTGTCGCAAATAAAATGCAGATTTGTATTCTTTTCGCAATTATGTATTTTTGAATTTTTCTATAATAGCAAAATTTTATATTACACATATTATTATATAATTATACACATATGTGCATATATTATTAAAATATATTATATAATTTTGTATAATATAATATACAATATTTGCTACAATCTATTAGCTAAAAAATATAAAAAATTAATAAGAAATAACAGAAAATAATTTTAAAATAATAAATAATGAAGTTTATAAAAGACTAATTTACGCTCTTTTTCCAATTAAATTATCGTTAAAGTTGCCTATTAATTTGATTGTCGTGTATAATTATTGATATTTAACATTACGAACGAAAAAATTCACTATTTAACATACTCTGTGTCAAATTTAAACTCATTTAGAATTGGAACGTATATAGTAAATTGTGAAATGTAGGTCAGAACGAAGCGAATTAGTTAAAAAGTTAACAGAATTATTTTGCATCAATATATTTAACCGTTTTTGCAATTTTATTAAAATAAAAAAATGTTCTACGATACATATTAAAATGAATATGAGCAGTAGAACATGATTATGTGTGCACATAACAAATTTAAAATAATTAAATTCAGACATTAATAAAAATTTAAAAAACACGCAAATGTTAATGCAAAAGAATTGCTAATATACTACTCAATATAACTCAATATAATATTTTTAACAATTTTATAGGATACACAGAATTTTTTTATAATTTTGTATTAGAATCTTTTTTCTCAAACATGTAATTTACAAAACATAAAATAAGTACATCGTATTCATCAAAATTTAACTTTCCATTATTCAGTTTTTAAAATTGAATATTGATATTTTTATTTGCTAACAAAAATTTTTCTTATAAATACTATTTAAAGGAATTTAAATAAAAATATAAATGTATATCTTTTTTGTCGTAAATATAGTAAATGTTATAATAGCAATTAAACCTCAGACAATAGATTGCGTGCCACTAATGAATCCTTTCGTATCTCTTATTACTACGAAACGTTCAACATTGCATTAAATCTTTCTTACTCAGCAAAGTATATTACGCAATGTATTTCGTGAGAGAAACACATTGTAGGTATGTAACTTTTTCATACTCTCATACAGAATAATTTTTTGTTTACAATAATTATCATTTGACTTAATAATAATAGTTTAAAATAAATCACAAACTCAATTTTAAAATTGAAATTCTAAAAGTTTTGCGTAAAAAATATATTTACAGACCTTATTTGCATATATACAATTTATTACATCAATTTGTATTTGTTTCATAAAGAATGTTTGTTGAAAAATTGTATTAAAAAATAATGATGTCGCTTTTCTTGTTCTAATTTTGTTTGCTTTACATAAATGTGTATAATAAATATTTAGAATTCTATACATTTATTTCTTAATTTAAGTATAAAATTGAAGACATTTCTTATCAAATTGCAAAGAATTACCAATCCTTTTTGATAAAAACAATTTATTAAAATAATATACAAAATTTTTGGTGCTGTGAGCTTTAGGTCAACAATAGATGTAACCTGAGAATTGTTAGAATCATCACGAATTTCGTGAATTTCATATTGGCCCGTGATTCTACACCACTCGCCAAGTATTTCCCTGCAAAAGAAATTTTCATTAGTTTGCTATTACATTATATTATAATAATATAATTATTATATATTTAATTATTTCACACTGCAATTATTACAAATATCTTTCACTATTTGTGATATTAAAAAAATCTGACGACGAAATTATTTTGTATAAGAGATTACAAACAAATTAACTAAGAAAAGTTTTTAGTAAATTTATAAATTTGTAATTATGTAAATTTGTAAAGAAATTATTTTATACATGTTAATATTAATTTAAACATAAAAAAGATAACAAAATACACTTACTTGATAAAACAATTTTTTTCTCATAAATTATTTTTACTATTAATAAAAATATTTTTTATTTATAATTAATAATAACAATAATTATACTATATACAATCAATATTAGAAAATTGTCAAGATTTCCTTTCACAATATGATCGTCGTCGAATTCAATTAAAAAATTGACACCACATGCGATAAAAGAATCGTAATTCAAGCATAGTCCACGGATCAAATAATTGCAGATTATATCTTTAGATTATATCTTTAGATCGACACCTTCGGGATTGTGTGAACGACGTTGCTATAATAACGTATCATAAAATTATAATAAAGCTAAAAATGTTACTTTGCAGTACTATAAGAAAGTTGAGCTTATATCGTGAAATTAGTCGAGGTAAGAAAATCCCTTTCCTATAGGTATTATTACATAGATTATTAAATGATCTTTATAATCATTTTTACCTAATTGTTCAGATAAAGTTTTACAAAACTTGCAGGTGCACATAATAAAATATGTATCACATCTTATAAACTCATATTTCGCAATATAATTTCGCTGAAAGTAGACAAGTACATTATCGTGTAACTTCAATAATCGTAATAATTTATGGCGAGAACGAGCATAATACTGTTTGTATATTTTACGGGTTGCTTTGACGTTCTATAGAAAAATTTTAGCGCTTACAGACGGAGGCCAAGTACGAATGGCAACAGCATTCCCGCAGTCTCGTGTATTCCGCGCAGTCGCCAGCATGCACCTTGCATTCCTCTGGTCCCACGCGACAAGTGTGCTCGACAAAGGGAAACACTTCTAAAACAATAAACAGATAGATTATATTCTCGTGACAGTTTTTTTTTTTGTTTATGTTCTCTTGATTTTGATTATAAGAATAATAACTAATGTATTCAGTTTTTAATTTCTATTAAATATCTATTTTTTATTTTTTATTTATATTATAATATATAAATGAAATATAAATTATAATTATATGTGTATTACATGTAATTAAAAGCTTTTGGATATCTTTTTCAAGTTTTTATTAATAACATAATTATAACGTTCTAAATGATTATTTGCCATTATTCTTTGACTGCGTTAATATGGGAGTTATTGTAAATAATTGATTAATAGAGCACTTGAATAGTGCAATTGCAGTAGGAAATTACTAAACGTCACGAAGGCATTGTGTCGTTAAAGCATAGTCCACAAACATAATTTTATGCGCATCTCTGGAATGAAAAGAGGGGAGCACTCGACACAAACCTTCGTACAGAGGGTCAATTAAATGTAGACGTTGCGATAATTAACCGGTTTTATAGGTCGACGATTAATTCAGTGAGATATTGGAAGCAGCATGTTATCAGTTCCGGAAAGGATAACACGAATGACTCGAGTATATCGTTATTTATATAAAATTAGCTAAATAATTATCTGGATAAAAAAAAGTGTTTTTCGAATTATCTAAGTTAATGTGAACAAAAACTAAATTAATGTGAGTATTAAATATTGTCTTTAGCTTCAACTTCCAAATTAACATTTATCCTAACAGAAGAATTTTTTTGAAGTATAATAATAGCAGATTACACGAAGTAGAAAGTAGTAACGTAATGTAAAAGTTTTCTCAAAACTAAGTAATTCGAAAACTTTTATAAAGAACATTCTTGGTTATTATAAAGTAAATTATATATTTTTTCTATATATTTTTTTACTTTGATTTTTATTTGCATATTGGTCCAAAAGAGTAACATTTTTTTAAAATTAAATTATTAAATTAGAAAAACTTTTGTTTTAAGAAATAAAAAGATTTATTAACCGAAACGGGAGCAGCGCAAATTATGTAATAAATATTATGTAAAAAATTAGCATAAAAATGTAATATTTCGACACAATGTAAAAACAAAGTGTGGAACATTTCTTCAGTAAAAATTGCCATTTATAATATGTTGACGTACACTTTATTTATTAATCTTTAAATTTATGTTTCACATTATTTATATCTTATTGTCAAGTGACGCGGTAGCAGTCGCCGTGTAACGCGAATTTCACTGTGCAAATGTCACAAAGCTTATTCAAAATTTAGCTGTCAACTTCACTTTTCTGAATATTTGTAATTCCAAGTTTGCAAAATATTTTGCATAGATACGAGATACAAATCGACCAAGGTCAATCTTAAGCAACGATTCGACACAATTTAATTGATCGCGAGCGATTAAAAACAAGCGCAAAACGCTTGGGTGATTCACGAGCATGATTGAGAAGTGATTCGAGTTTTAGGCATTCCACGTGCGTAGCTGCTTCGTGCAACAATGCAACTTCGTGCACCACCTAGAAAATCTTGACGTCTGTTTGGGACACAACGGTAACGAATTCAGCGTCTTGTAAATAAAGTAAATAATTGAAAATACAAGTAATTTTCTCAAAGTATCTTTAATTTAATGATGATAGATCTTTATATTATTTTTTTCTAAATGTAATATAGAAATTTTGTGAAAAAATTTTGAGAAATTTTGGATATAAAAATAAATGAAGCAATCTGGTCTTTTTATGCATCTGCACGTTAATATATAAAAAGTAATTAAAAAGCTTTTTGAAAGGTCAAAAAAGTGTTTCAAATAACTCCTTTGACCTTAGCATTATTAATTAATTATTCAGAATTTGTAAGCTTGTCAATGAGATAGAATCAAATTTGTAATTTGACTCGAAACATACATCGATATTTATTTCTTCTGACAAATATATAAAGAATGTCCAAATTTGCATACGTTATTAATATTTAATTTATTATTATTGACTATTTGCGGTGAAGTAAAATCCGCTGTTGCGGAAGTCATTGAAACATGAATAGTACGTTATACCATACTAATTAGAAATTCGAGCAGAGGTGGTACAGGTCGATGGACGATAGTCCTGTGAGGAGTTCGGGAAACGTGCGGAATACTTAAGCAGCTAGCTCGATGACTCGCGCAAATGAATCACTCGTTAGATCTTACACACGCGCGTAAAAGACAAGGATAACTCATTAAAACGAGCAATGATTTCCTGAACAGGTGATTGTCCTTCCGTTCAGCAAAAGGAAATTCAACTTTTCTTCGTATAAAAAAAGCGCTGTTAAATTGAAAAATCACATAGCAATTAATATTAAGTTTAGTTTATAATAACTTACAATAAATCGCGATTTATAATAATTTTATAATACTTTATAATAGTTATGATAATTTAAACTTGGAAATCGGTAATTATTTAACATTTCTTTATAATTTTAATTAATCTTTAACATTTTTTTACCTTTTTCTTTGATTTTAATCTTTAATCTTTCCAATATAACAAGATCTTTTAAACGTGACAAAACGTTATGAATAAATTTTGTTAATAATGAAATAGATTCTATAATCTAATTAAATAGTTAAAAAATAATGTAAAAAATAAATACATTCTGCTTTAATAAATTAATAAAGTAAAAAAGAAGATACTACAAGAACTTTGTTAAAGTATCTAAAAATTTAGTTAGATACGGAGCTGAAATCATTTTGGCTTATCAAAATAATTATGTAGAATACTCAGCTAGTTGCTAGAATGTCAACATTTTTTTACAGCATTGCTCATCATAAACGAACTTCATCATTATTTTGATAGTCATTAAAATTATTTTCAGATCTGTATTTATTAAAGCTAAATTTTTAGATACTTTAGTAAAGCTTTAATTCTTCCGCATAGACTTAAACATAAAGTGATATAATCGTTTACACACACACACACACACACAATTTATCAATTTAACGTATTCCTTCAAGTGAAGCCATGTCACACGCATGGCAGGAAAAAGGCTAAAAATTTATTTATTATATGCTTAGTGACAGTTTAATACTTTTGTATCTCATTGCATTGTTTACATTTGCAGAAAGCAAAAACTTTTTAAGCTTCCTAAAGCTTTAACATTCCATTTTTTGAGGACATCTCTGAGACTACGGAGAAGAGTTCTATAATCTACACTAGCGTTTCGTCGATCCCACGGGTATTCGAGGTATTAACACGCGATACGAGCTGTAACGGCATCGACTAAAAATAATTGCGATTACGTCGCGCGATTACTCGCGTTGGTATTGTGCAAATCGCGAAATTGCGCCGATCCGCGCTCACTATCATTGCCATTGCTCTAAATTTCCGTGAAACGCGGTTGCACAACAACGCGTTCGCTCGCCACGGCCGATTGTTCACGCACGAATTCGCCGGCCGAGGACCGTGGTTTTTCATACGACTTCTCGCTATGTGAATAAATGAAGGACGAGAGCGGAAAACACACAACTTCCGTCGTCAGGAAGGTTAAGCCGATTTCGATCGGCTTGTTGTTGCCGCCGAGATAAATCGCGTGTCACTTCGTTGACCCAGCGTAAAGCGAGTTATACGGCGGCTCGCGTATAACTTTATTCTGATTATTTATTAATTATTAATATAATGCGAGTTGTCTCGCATTATATTTACTTACTGTTGAAGCTGCCGTCGCAGCAGCAATGGTCATTGATGATGCTGCCATTCTTGCAGTAAGTCATCTCGGAGTAGGTGCAAGTCTTGCATCCCGGAATGAATCCTGCAAATAGAGATACGATTAGTACGAGTAATCAAGAAGAAATTAAAACAAGATTATAAAATTTATGCTAAAGAAAAATAAACTAATTAAAAATAGGATAATAAGCAATTATAAAGTTAAAAATTAAATAATAAAGTTAAAAATTTAATTTTTTTAATTTTAAATAAGTTAATTTAATGTATGTTATTTATTTTTAAAATACGTCGACTTTAACTTGTTAACTTCATTCTTAATTTATCTGTGTAAAAAATATTATCTAAAAATCACATTTTTACATAAAAAATATTTTACGTTATATAATAATTTTTTTATTAAACCTAATTTACAAATAAAATAATAAATTTATTTAATTTATATTACAATTGTCTTGATTTAAGTATTCATTCTAATTTTAAAAAATTACGAATTTGAAATTTAATATATATAATGCTTTTTAACGCACAATATTACTTTTAATTTAATTTAACTTAATCTTAACATTTAACTCAGTTAGTTTTTTGTTGATGAAACATTTGTCGTAACTTAATTCGTAAATTAATTTTACAAGTTATTTACTTTAAATTGATTTATTAATTTAATTTAAAAGTATATTAATTTACTCAACCTTGATCTAAAAATACCGCTGTATCGTTAATACCTTCCGTCACAGAACGAGGAAGATGACAAGCTGTATTTCTCAGGCATAAGAATGAAATTGAACCCACGACCGCTTATTAATTAAGAATTATATTTCATTAACCTCGATGCCGGTGACTGCGATTAAAATACATGACAATCGTGTCGAATCCGCGCATTTATGATTCACGTTAATTAGAGTCTCGAGGCTCCTTGCGTAATCCTTTATGAAATCGTGTCGCGGACATAACAAGTTATCTGCCTGTGACGATAGTGATGCACCATCGTATCGACATCGATCGCGAATACATTGTAGAAGTTTTACCTTCGCGAGATCAAAGCCTCGTCAGATAAAGCCGCGTGTGCTAAATCCGACAATCGCGATCAACAATCGCGTATTTCTTCTATTTATAATATTTGATGAATATCGTTGATTTTGCAATAAGTTAAGAAATGAAAACTGCGTATACAATGACCAAAAATATCTAATTGCTGCCAATAACATTATACGGTAATCGCTATAATCGCTTTTTTCGCCATTTAAATAATAATTGTCAGTTTATTTCGTTCTAAATTCACACGTGACATGGATAAGCAACAGGTGTATGGCAATTCTCACGATATTTCTCTGAGCTACGACTGAAAGATTGAATTACAGAAATCAGGACTGCGCGACCGACAGTTCCTAATTTACGCGGATAATATTAGGGGGTAATCATCGACTTCCTCGGTCATTTGAATTATTGTAATGAGAACCACGTGCTCAGTTGGCCATGCTATTGCAATGCATCAGGTGATACACGATACCTTGATATGATGTGAAACTCACAACAGAACATTTGTACATATAGAATTATTTGTACTGACAATATGCCGTGAAAAAGCATGATCACGTAAGAAAAACCGTAGCAGAAGGTCAGCAAATTGGATTTTCATGCATTAACAATAAAAAGTATATTCACATCTAACTTCTTGATGATATATGATCACAGTTTATAATAATTAATGATTATTTTGAAATACATAACATAGCATATGTAACTTTCTGTTTTATCAAATGTTAGTTGTAGTATAGCAATTTTAAAAACTGACTTGTCGATGAGTTAGTATTAAATTTATTGATATCTCGTATGTTTATTAATATGAGCAAAAATTAATATTGTAAAATTAATTCATATAAGAAAAGAAAGATCTTTTTGTTAAAGTATCTAAATATTTAGCTAAATGCAGAATTGAAAATGTTTGTTAGACTATTAAAATAATTTTGTAGGACACTCGAACTAGGAGTATCAAAATTGTCTACATCATTACTCATTATGCTTGAGCGTTCTATTTTAATAGTCAAAATTATTCTTTAATCTGTATCTAGATAAATTTTTAGATGCTTCAACAAAACTGTTTTTTCATGTAAGCGAATCACTACTCAATGTAATCTTTTAAACAATGTAAATTTTTTGTACATATGCGTACAAATTATAAAGCTAAATTATTTAACTAAATTTTTATAAATAAAATAACAAACACTATTATAAATTAAATACTAAAACAGCACGTTTTGTTCTCGACGAATATTATTCATGCATACCTCTCTTGTCCACGCCAGCTAGGGTGCGATTGACAGAACAAAAATTTCGAAACGTCAATCGGTGCGACGGTGCTAGGTGGATCAAAGCAGCTATTCTTGGCGGTAAGATAAATACATTTCTGTGTACCGTAAGGAAGCTTTATAGACCGGTAGAGTAGGAGTCAGACAAGAACGTTAATGCGACGCTTTTAGCAATTGGGCTAGATTGGGGAAAAAAGCCATACCAAGAATGCTGTCGAAATGTACAGGATAATTCGTAACATTTGAAACCTATTTTAGAAATAAATCCATCGACAAATCCTTTCTTCCATTTCATTCGTGAGTTTATTCTTGATAAGAATTTCAAGATGAGCCAATAAATTTTATTTATAATCTATGGGAATAGATAACTCTCTTTTATTAAGTTAAAATTAAATGAAATTAAATAAAATTTTCTTTATTTTATTTTGAGATAATTTTACTCTAATTTTGTTTTAATAAAATTATTATAAGACAATATTTAAACATCTTTTTAATTTTTATTAAATTAAAAATTTATATTTTATATTTTAAATAAATTGTTTATTTATATTTTTTAGTCCTTAAATTATTTTTATTTATAAAAGGCTTAATTCTAGTCTTTTTACTTCATTAATTTTATTGTTTAATACATAGAAATATATTTTATTACAAAATTGTCTTATTCTTTAATTCATTTTATAGCTCATTCCTTCGGAACTATATCCTACTATTGTCCATTAGTTAGCATTGTGGCCCAATTTTTCAGCAATTACATTGCAAAAACATAAAATATTGTAAAATATAAACCAATATAAAAACTGCTATAACATCTAATAAAAAATACTTTTTAATTTATATTTTTTATTTTTTATTTTATATTATGTTCTCACAGTTTTATTTTTAACCTTCGTTCAAGAAAAACTATCTAAAAATAAAGTATTGATGATCTTTTCCTTTATTGTATCATTATAACATTTTATTTAAAAAATATGTCAAGAAATATCCTGTATTATACAAATCTTAATTTTTCTATTTATAAGATATAGTTTATTTTCTTAAATACTTCTTTTTTTATGTATATAGAACCGTATTTTGTTTTTGTATAAAGATAATAATACTGAATAATAAAATGGTGCAAGAGAAGTTTCTTTTAACGAAATTCAATTCTGTTTAATTTTTCTATTTAATTTTACGATGCTTGTAATAAATGTTATTAACAAAAAAAAAAATAATTCTTACCAGGATATATCTCCAATTTCTTCGCTTCAGCAAGCGCGTCCTTACGAAGGACTTCGTGTTCAAGGACGTATTCATCATCAGGATGATGGTTTACGACTGTAACTGCCTCGAGATTACCGAGGATCAGGAAAAGCGTCAGGATACTAATCGCACTGATGTCGATCATGCTAGCGTCGCCTGATTTCTCATCTTCGATGAGAATCGTTTTTTTTCTCAATCACAATGGATGACTTTCGTCTTAATCTTTTCTCGTCGATGAAATAATTTCTGTCAAATTTAGAATAAAAATAAGCAAAGTTTTAATCCATATTATTTTATTGTAGAAAAATTATTTGCTTTTCTTAACTAGCAATATAATTTTCACTCAAACAGTTTAAGTCAAATGTTTCTGACAAAAGAAGATCGATATATACATATATATATATATATATATATATATATATATATATATATATGCCGCAAATTTTGCAAAATTTTGATATATTAAAATTAAAATATAAAATTGTAATTAAAAATAATATGTAACATTCAAGTATCAATAGATCAAAAGTTGTAATTACGATATTTTAAAGATTTTAGTTTGAAATGACTGCACGTATAGCTGAAGCCGTCACAGAATCAGTCTAGTTATAGTATCTAAATGTTATTTCTCTCAAATACTCGCAGTTTTTATTAAACAGTACATATTTAAGAAATAATTTAATGTGTTTTGATTTAAATAATTTATTTTATTTTATAAATAAATTATTTTAATTAACATATAAATAAATAATTTTTAGAAAATGTGTTTGTAGAATTATAAAACAAATTAAGGATAAAAGAAAAAATATTACGAAAAGAAAAACAGATATTATCAATAGGTCTGGAACAATAAAGAAGAAAAAATTTTGTAATTTTATCTTTGACTCATTGTCACCTGAATATTATATATTAATTGTTAACTAAATGTGTTACATATATTATTTTACGACATCAAATTCTGTATTTTAATATTAAACTTTCCAAAATCTGCGACATCTGGATCTCCCTTTGTTAATAAAAATTTACAATATTTACAACTAATAATAATTGTTAAACATAAATTATTAAACGTAAATGTTTCTATTAGCAATAACAGTGTCTCGAAGATTGTATCCACACGCCGATCTTGAATAGAACAATGCAAAGGTAAGATCAACTGTGATTCTGAACTCAACGTGCGCTTCTCTTATTGTCCAGAATTTCAGCAGGGCGTACAATAAAGCGACTGTCGCAACCGGAAGTGTGTGGAAGATACAATATGAAAGTAGACGCGACGACGCCGCGCCATATGTGATAAAGATTATATATAATTTTCGTTTACACACTTAAATTTTATTTTGTTAATTAATTTTTTTTCAATTTTGTATTACATTCCAATTGTAATTCGGAAAATTAAAATTCCCTTGTTTAACAGACGTCACATTCGAAAGCGAAAGTATGAAGTTCAACTTGATCGTGTCGAACGGCCGTTTCTCAGCTGCATAATTGATCGTTACATCTGTTCCTATAGTACGGAGAATCGATATAGTATTCAAGAATGCATGCGAAAAAGTACCGGCGAGGCAGAGGTACGAAGATGCCTTTGATATCGATCGTCTCGATTCGCCATGTTACAGGAGAGGGGCAGGGGGATGATTCATCCCCTGTTATAAGTCGCGATTTAATTCGGCGCATCTAAAGCTTTCCACCCTCCAGCGATAAACTGGTCGAATTCATACTTGCAAAATTTACCACAAAGCAAATGATTCTCGAGGTAAGAACGTAAGCTAGGAAATTCTGAACGATTCCAGACACAACGATTAAACCCTATTCTATACAAATTTAATCGTCCAAACAAACGATTTCATCACCGCAGAAGTGTAGTCGTTGCTTGTGTTGTGTGTTGACTATTATTTGTTATATTTATTAAAGTTTTATTTTATTATATGTGTATAATACAATAATAACAACTTTGTTAACGATATAAAAATTTTTTCAAATTTAACAACAGTTTAAGAATGCAAATGGCAATAGTAATAGTGCAATTATTACAAAGTCTAATTAGAAAAAATAAGAAGTGAATCGAAAAGAAGAATATCATATATTACGGAAAATCAGATAAAATGTAGAAACCAGCGACAAACTGGCAAGAGGAGGCAAACGAGGAGGGAAGACTCGGATATCAGGAAGTAATAAATTGAAATATATCACTGCAGTGTGTAAAAGAGAAGAAACGGTGCCAAATTTTCGTTCAATGATTTAAAAACAACTTTTTTCTATTTTTTCTTTATAGATTACATTAAGATTTTAAAAGACTCTTTCTTCAAGCAAACATTATATTTATTGACATATAATTGTAGCATTTGCAATTAAAATATTAGTAGAATAAAAACTACAAATATTTTTTTGCATATGATAAAATCTATAAATATAAATACAATAATTTTGTTTATAATATATTTTTGTTTTTTAGCTAAGGCACAATAAAATTGGATTTTTATCAAGATAAGTTCGATTACTTTTTCTTCTACTTCTCTTGCTTATTAAGTATAAACCGGCTTTTAAATTTAAATATGTTTTGACGAAACTTCATTGATTAATTCGATGTGAATATAATCAGCTAATATATAAATTTCATATCTTAATGTATAAAAATATTGATAATTTAAATTTTAATATCTATATTAAACTTCTTATGCGATTTTATCAGCGTTTAAAATTATCAGTTAAACAGACTGTATCTCAAGGATCTTGGATCTCTAAATGTGCAACATGGCGTAAAGAGACGATAATGCTAGAATTCTGCTCGAGTTGCACGCGTCGTGAGTCATGAGTTTGATGACAGCCGGTCATTAATTAGAGCCAATTAAGGGCGGCCATCGCGAAACGTGGATGTCTTGCCCTCTCGAACAAGAAGGTGACATCCCGATGTTTCTTCCTGCCTGATGCTATCGTTTACGAGCAACGCGAGACGTCTTTATTCCGTCGTACGTAAAACAAAGCGCCAGCAAGTGCTTAAAACGGCGCGACAGATAATTAAGGGCATTTGACAAAGGACAGAATACATATCTTGTTCGTTGTTTAGGGAGTTACGACATGAAGCTAAGTACATGCTTTTCCAAGGGATATTCACAATAGACAGGAAGTGATAATTTTAAGTGTTTTCAATATTTTAAAGATTAGAAAAAGTGAACAAACCATGTGTCCGTTAAAAATAATAAATTATAGAATAGAAAATTATAAAATTTTAGCATTGTTCTTGACATTTTGTAATAACAAACAATCTATTTTATTTTAATAAAACATATATCGTATTAAAAATATTCAATAGAAGGATAGCTGTCTGAATATAATGTAATAATAAAAAATTTCAAATAATCTAAAAATACATAAATAATCTTAATGCCTTTAAATATTAATATTTCTGATATTTATGTTCAAATTAATATTAAATTTTTTATAATTTTTTAAATAATTCTTAAATTGTTAAATAAATTAATACAAATTAATTATATTTATTAAAATGTGTTAATCTTATTTGTTTTTAGATTTATTCTTTATAATCAAAGTACTTGTTATTGTTTCTGACAAATATTTTGTTTTGTTATTAACTCGGTTTTCTATTGTTTCTTTTTTAGAATTTATTTACATAACAGAGTGATAAATTTAAAATCACGTTATTCAAATTCCTATCGTATCATACGTACGATACGTACGTCAAAACAACGTCAAACATTATCGCCTTATTTTTCTGCGAACTTACACCACAAGATTAATTCTCTCACATACATGTAAGTGAAAACAAATTAAAGGAATATACTTGATGAATTCTTACCAGCATTTCAACATTAAAAAAAAATCCAACTGTTTTGCATTTCTTCGAAGCATTACTTTTACTGTTTCGAAAAATCTGCACACGCGGTCAACTAATTAATTATTTCCAATGACATTGAAACAAAATAAATAGTCCACTCTGTTCACTCCGTATTTATAATAGCGTCACGTAGCTACGTTCGCAAGCTACTTAGGCCTTATTACTTCAAATTAATGTTCGAAAAAATATACACGTGGTCGATCGGTGTTGCGGACTAGAATAAATATGTATGGCAGGTGCGGATCGGCGATTGGAATCGCGAAAATCCGCGGTGAATGGCAATAGCGGGAAAGCGACGGACGGACAAGCGACCGTCGAAGGCTGCGGACCGCGTTGAACTGCGGATAGAGGGCTGAAAGAGAACCATCGCTCCACACCACACCACCTTCGGTGATGTCGCCTTTACTATACGTTCGCGGTTTCGCATCGAAGCTATTCACATAACTTATTTACTTCAAATATGTAAATATTACTTTTTTGAACTAAAACACCGATTTATTGGTTTGATATAAAATTATTATTTAATGTGTCATTTCAAAGTGTTATTAAAATTTTAAAGATTTTACAGATTGTTCTATTACACACACACACACACACACACACACACACACACACACACACACACATATATATACACATATGATTAAATATATTAAATATGTATTTCAAAATTTTCAAATTCTATAAATTTTTTGTTGTTGTATGAAAGATGTTTTAGTTTTTTATTGTAAGCATAACAATTATTGATGTTTGACGATTTTAATTAAAATTATGACAATATTTTATTGTCGGAATTTTTATTGAAATGTCGTATTTGCGTACCAAAATTGCATTTTTATGTAAATGCGACATTTCCTCAATAAAAGTTCTTTTTGTAATATTTTCATAATTTTAATTAAAATCATGAAACGTATTTGTGTGAACATAAATTATGTTCATCAAATAATTCAAAATAAATAAAATAAAAATTTGAATATAAAAAGTTAAAATAACTCTCTATTAAATTATTTTAATCATGTATAATAATTAATGTATAAAATGTTTTTAAAAAAATTAAAAGCTTTCCTTTCTTCTTCTGTCTTCTTTATTAATTTGTAGTTTTTAGCAGTTTTCCAAAAAGAATCTGTTCTATGTTTGTAATCTGATATGAAGAAAATGAACAAGATTCTGACTTAAGTATCTCCACATGTTACAAGAGTCCATCAGTTGATGGTTATTAGGGTGGTTTGCACCGAGAAAGAGAGAGAAAGATATAGAGGAAAAGAGCACGTACGGTGCTACCAAAATAGCATTTCTCATTGTACACACGAAATAATGTAAACGAGAAAGGCGTTCTGTTGCAAACTCGATATTGCAAATGTGAGTTTAACGACGGCATACGATTATACGTACTTCGTACTTTTTTAATTCTATTATTAGAATACCAATAACAGTATATTTGTTTTAATAAATTATTTATCTAATTCAATTTATAGAGTAATTATTTTATTTTATTTTATTTTTTGCACAATTTTGATATATCTTGATAGTTTTTAATTTTAAAATATTGAAATTATAGATAATATTGAATTAACGTATAATGTAACAATTATTTCGTATGATAATCATGATTATATTTATTTTAAGCGTGTCAAATATATTACAACTTTCAGTTTCCGCGAAAACTGTAATAAAAGATTATTATTCAGTAGTTAAATTTAGATGGATTACCACTTTCTGTGTATTGTTAACTGTCACTGTTGGACACTCTGGACAGTTAGGCACGCACGCATGCACACGCATGCATACTTTTTCATTCAACCGTTTGCCATACACGTTGAATAATTGATAGTATAGGCCCGAACACAAACGATCACAAATGCACAAAAAGTATTGGTGTGTGTGTGTGTGTGTGTGTGTGTGTGTGTGTGTGTGTGTGTGTGTGTGTGTGTGTGTGTGTGTGTGTGTGTGTGAGCGTGTGTGTGTGTTGTGTGACAAGCATGCTGGCGCAGACACCTGGCTACGATGGGGTCGGGAACGTACGACGTGTACGGGTCGTTTTATGGTGGCAAACTCGTAAGGAAGGCTCGGTTAAGAAGGGTACCCCTCACATACACGCTATTGATCCCGACGAGACTCTTATTTCGCTCTAATCCTGAAAGAAATTGAAAGAAAAAACGAGAATTTTCTGACAATTCCTGTCAGTTTATTTCCTTTGTGCATTTTATTAGAAAAAAACAAATAGAAATTGTAAAAGGGAAAATAAAAAATTTATACTAAATTATTTAAAATTCTAATTTAAAATTCTAATTATTTATGTTTTATCTTTTATATTTAATATTTCTGAATTATTTAAAACAATATATTTATTGGAGAAAAATTATTAAAAAATATATTTAATTATAAAAAATGTTTTGATTTAACCAAAAATTTCTTTACGTGAGTAAAAAGAATTGAAGTATCAGAAAAGCTCAACGATAAACTTTTTTCTTCTTCTAAATAGTTTTTTCTAAAGTATAAACGTACAATTGTACCCGCGTTATTGAATAGGTGGATGATATTTCTAAACTTATTTGTGAGAGAAGCCGAATAGATTGACATAGAGAGAAATTCATCAAAGAGAAGATTGATGTTGCGGCGACGGTTTTGTGGATATTGTCTCTGTTAGTATATTGATCCCGTTTCATTCGGTCAAAGCAGTAAGTATGCATAACCAAGTTTTCATACAACAAAGTTTCAATCAGCTTTCTGTTCCTTCTTATGTCGGTACATACAAGGTTTCTCAACAGCAACATAATCATAACGACGAATTCTTTGATAAACTTGACATTTCTTTGCAAATATAATTTAAAATATTATTTAAAATGTATTGAACAAATTAACAGAAATTAGGATCAGAAGAATTAAATCAGAAATGTATAGAATAGTGTTAATTCAGAGCCTAGTTGTATAATAATTCGCGTGTGTGTGTGTATATATATTATATAATATATTATCTAATGTAAGTAAAAATTACAATTAATCTAAAATGTGCAAATTGCGTACCACATATTCATCGGTCTTAGAACATAATCCTTATATACATAAAGCTGAAATATGTAATAACACAAATTAAATTGATGAACAATATAATATGTCATATTAATAGTAACAAGTATCTATATAAGTATCTATAAGATTCCTCTACTCGAAAAACTGTAAAAAAATGTATATTGTCCAAACCCTATATAATTTATAATTTTCAATATTACACGTCTAATTAACTTTAACATAATCTGTTAAAATAAAATTTGTATAAAATTAAACTAAAAATATAATAGTGTTGTTTATTAATCTCTTAATAACAATTAAAAAATTCTCCTTTTTTAATTATTTCTAAAATATAGGAAATAGTCGACATCAAAAGCTTCAACATTTTAAAATAAAAAATAACTTAAAATATTGTTAGAAAATTTATATTACAGCAAAATCGAAATTTTTGAAGATATTTTATACAAATAACGATAAAGATACTGTCTTTGGAAAATCAAGTAAATGTAATTAAATATTTGTATTGGTTTTATAAACTCGACGGTCTGTTTGGACACGTATTTATTCGAGCGAAGTCCTTATTGATTCTGAAAGTCCTGCCACCACTTAAGCAGTGGTGTTGGCAAGAATGCGTCCGGAGCTCAAACTTTTTTACTCGCTTCTAGTTTTCTGGGTTAAACGGATTTTTAATAGTTTATCATCCGGTCACCCGCATCACTTATCTCGTAACACGGTCATGTGGCAAAGGTTGGACCATTTCTTACGATAACAAACGAATTGCCTATTACGAAAATGTTATTCACATTGCAATTAAATTTTATTTAAAACATATGTATAATCGCATTGTTTAATTAAATTTAATTATCTAAATTTGTATGTTTTAATTATATTACACGTACGTTGCAACTTTTCTTTACTTCAAGAAAAAATCGAATCTGAAAGGATTAAACTGTTTGTTATCGAACGCTACTCAATTAATTCAGTTAGTGACGCGAGCAGTATCGTTTAGCTATAAGAAGCACATCGAATCGCTGAGGCACATTACACACGTGTATCAAACATATGATGACAATGATTGAGGAGTGAGATATATTTTATTTCTCGTGGGTGCGTCAGCGCCCAGCCCTATCACGCTCTACATACCTTTTATTCTGACACACCCTCTATGTATATGTTCCTTAACAACAAATATCGCGTAAATACCATGTGTAATCTGCAATATACCGATAAAACAATTAAGATATAATACTAATCGGACATTAATTACACAAAATTATTACCAAAAAGGATAGTATTATGGCTCTTTATTTATATTTTGTACAATAAAGTTGTTAATAATTATTATTTTAATATTTTAAAAGCTTAGCATTTCCATTCGATAACATGTTTAATTAATTCTAGATACAAAATTATAAAATATTTAATTTTTAGGATATGTTAATTTATGAAAATATAATGACACTGCATTAGTTTGTTTTGAAGGAAAATATAGGAATAATGTGGCGGAAAATATAGGAATAATATGAAAATATAGGAATAATTTTAAAATAAAACTCTACTAAAATAAGTTTAAAAAATTGGGCTTGTTTAAGAAATTCAATATTTTATCACAAAATTATATTTAATTGATATATTCTTACTTAATATAAATATTGGTTTTCAAAACTAACTATTAATTTAATTAACTTTTTATTTCAATAACCTTTAACGTAATTAACGTAATTTTATAAAGTATTTTTATAAAATTGAAGCTAAATAAAATCCGTACTTTATGTATAAAAATTGGCTAAAAATTAAATAGGTTAAAACAATACAATAAGAAAAATTTTAGTGCAGAAAAGAATTTAGATACAATGAGCAAATTTTAATGCTACATTTTATAGACAAAAAATGATTGTTACAACTTCTGCGAAATGTTTCACGTTGGATAATGTAATCAAATAAACGAAAGAGAACGATCGTTCTTCACATTAATATAGTCGTTCAAGTAATGAAATTTCTGAGGATGTTCTGGAGAGATTCCACGTATACAACTTTGCTTCTGCATTTTATATATTGTTTCACAGGCACATCTGCACATTATTAATCGCCCCTGCGTCTGTTCTATTTATTTCTCCATGTCGAGGGAAACAGACTCGCCACGATGCTGTACTGTTTCATCCAGTAAGCCTGAGTTTATTTAATTTTGCTGGGTATTAAACAGTGAATAGACGAAAATTGATGTGGGCGATGGTACGCCATAAGTGTTGCATTAATTCACGCAATTCAAAGTCATTCATAGAACTGAGACTCCAAGCAATTATTTTGTATTTTCCGAATCTAAATGCTTAGAAAAATATAAAGGAAGATCACTGATGTCTTTGTTTTTAGATAAGATTTCTTAAACAATAAAAATAAAAAATTAATGAGCAACTTAATTCTTTATATTTTAACTAGTCTGGCAAGATTTATTTTCGATAGATTAATTACACAATTTCGGCTAGATGCTTTCTGGCCTTTATCTGCAAGTGTATAATTTTATTATTACATTATCATTTGTCGATTAAGCCGTTACACTTTATAATTAATAATATAATAATGTAATAATCAATGCGATAATAATTAATAAAACGTTATGTAACTATAAATCTGCCAGACTAGTTAACACATAAAGAATTTTAAGTTGTTCATTAATTTTTCAATTACTGGCAACAAAAATAATATTGAGATAAAAATAAAAATATAAACTACATTAAGTAGGAAGTGTTTTCTATCAAATGGTGTAACATTGTTTAATATTTTATAATAATTAGTTTTCGCAACATATCCAGAAATAAATGTTTAAAAAATTGGACCTTAAAACTAGTATAATAACCAGTAATAGCAGAATTCAAACACAGCCTCCCATAATGAAAGAGTTATAAAATAAATTAATAAACAAATATATAAATAAATAAAATATATTTCTACGTTTAACAGCAAAGTTTATAAAATAAAAAGATTAGAATTAAACATTTAAAAAAAGCAATTTAATATTCAAATTTAAATATAAAAAAATAATTTATTAAAAAAAGTAATTTATTTACAAATAATGTTATATGTAAAAACAAAGGTTCCACATATCTATCTATTCTCAGTAAAACATGAATGTTACACTATACAATTTTATATTTTATACTATTACCAGAACAATAAAAAAAATAAACAAAATGATTATAGAAAGCTGTAAATATGTAGAATAATCTAATATTAGTTGATTAACCATCCAATCAACTAACAGGTTATCGCAAAAAAATTAAACAACAATTATAGTAATAAAATTTCAATATTATATAAATTTTAAAACACATTTTACATGTTTAAAATCGTTTATATTATTATAATCTATAAAAAAATTAACTAATTAAAAATAACTTTAAAAGAAAATTTAATACTTTGATGTAAATTAAAAGCAAATTTATTTGATAAAATTAACATTTGTGATTAAATTATTATGTATATTTTATTAAATAATCTTAAATTTTACGTTTTAAAACTATATATATTGCTTTATGTTATTTATTTGTTTATTCATAAACTAGATTGTTTTAGTACTAAGAAATAATTAACACAAAATATTCAAATAATATAATTACATTACGTTAAATTAACACTTAGGTTAAAAATTTGACACAAAACGAAGACTTGTTTTAATATAAATTTAATACAAAATATTTTCTTTCTGTGCACGAATGACTCATCAAAGTTGCAAATATTGTTTTCTTTTTCACCTTTTTTTAACTGACAAATTTATTTCGGTTAATATACAGTCCATATTTAATTATTTACTCCTTAGCATTCATCCTTTATTATCGGACATTCTATTTTGCATGTTTTACATATTTAGCAAAACTATTTTAACTCTATTTTATCTATAAATTATAAAAGATTTATATTTGTTGTATGTAAATGTATGATATTCATTTTTAAAAAAGGTATAAAGTAGATAATCGTGATCAAGTCTATTTGGAAATGTGGTTTTAATTTTAATAATTTATTTGTCCTTTAATTTTTATTTTATTTTATTACACACATATTTACACGCACTAAAGTATAACTACAGTACATGATTATTTGTTTGTTGAATCCGTTTTAAATATTTCTTGATCGTTACTTCAGTAACGCTTTTTTCAATCAAGTTTTATCTATTAACTGCAAAATTGCCAAAAACATTCTTGTCACATCACTGATCAGGACTACGTTCAGATCAGAAACATCACACGGGTGATGTTATCTTTATTGTTTAAATGTTAAACAAGGCTATAAAATGATACTTAAGAGCACGTATACCCGAGTGATGTTTCTAATGTAACTCAAAATGACAGAAGGAAAAGCGTCACGCACGCGCCGAGTGTTTGCGCATGAACAACAGGTGCTGATTGGTAGCAATGCACGTGCTTCTCGTTTCTTTCGGCGGATTCGATTGTCAGGATTGGTGAACGTGAGCCGCGTGTCCAATCGCGTGGCTCGATTCAAATCTCGCGCACATGCGGATGTGACGATTTGAGGATGCGCAATAGATTATGTAATCACTGATACGTCAAACCGTCACACAATTGCATGACACAAGCTGACACAAGCCGCGTCGCGCTACAGTGCGTGCCACACAGCATACCACGGCATACTTTTGTGCTTCAGGTAAACGTCAGCACTGTAAATAGAAGCACTGGAAAAGTGGAAACGCTTCATGAAACGGGAAGGCGCCGGCCGTTTTCACGCTGCGCACCAGTGTCTAAAGACTCTAGAGTGCGATCGGGCTATTTCAACGTCTCGCCATCAGAATTGCAACTAAATTTTCGGAGTAATCACGAGAATGGCCAACTCCCCAGTGGTTAATCCGGTAAGCATCTATACTATTCCTACGCTCTAATCAACTCTAACGGTACTTTCATTGATCCGCAAAGTGTCCGCAATGCCGATGCTTTTGCGTCTTACGCAGATTTACACATTAAATTACTTAACCGCAATTCTTTTCAATTTTTAACTCCAACTCTAATCATAGTAAATGTAAATTATATTGTGTGAGATTTTACATTGTCAAAATAGTCATATATTTATATATATGTATATATATATATATATATATATATATATATAACTTTGAATGGTTATTATATATCGTAATTTTTCAATTAAAAAATTATTATTAGGAAAATTTATGCTTCAATCAATATGCAAAAATTATTCAGTGTTAAATTTTAAGCTCCTGTTATTGCTATTTTTAGAAAATTTTATTTTTTAATTATGTCTGCCATTTTTTTACAATTACATTTTGTAACAGGAAATTCCCTATGTGGGAAAAGTAGAAGGAGGTCTGAGGGCAGGTACAATGGTAAAGATACAGGGCAAGGTACCACCTCAAGCTGTGCGATTTGCTATTAATTATCAACTCGGACCGACATTAAATCCAAGAGATGATATAGCCATTCATGTGTCGCCATGCTTCCCCGAGGGCTTTGTTACCAGAAACCATATAGAGTCGATGAACTGGGGCATGGAGGAGAATGCTGGTCCATTGTGGATTCAGCCAGGCCAAGAATTCGAAATACTGATCCTGTGTGACCATTACTGCTACAAAATCGCCATCAATGGCAGACACTTTACAGAGTTTGTCCATCGATTGCCGTTTATAAAAGTTACTCATCTTGTTATTGATGGTGATGTCGAGATACACTCTATTGCATATGAACAAGTACCAGTTGATTCGTTGAGACCCCCTACAGCACCAGATAATGTACAAACTGCTAACTTTGGACCACCACGTAAGAAGGATAATATTTTTATGTTAACTATAGTTAATATATGTTATTGTATAAAGTGTTGAGAATTGTAATTTTTTTTAACTAGCACCAGGTGGTTTATATCCAACAATTCAACCTCAAGGTGGATATGGACCTCCTCCTTCGACTGGTTACGGTCCTCCTCCTCCTCCTCCTTCCAGTGCCTATGGTGGTCCTGATGGTTATAATCCACCAAGAGCCTATGGCCATCATCCTGATCGTGAGAAAGCAGAGGAAGAGGGCATCTTTGGAGACTGTATGGACAAAGTTGGATTAGCGATAGGTGGATTAGTAGCAGCAGGAGGCGTAGCGGCGGCTATGCACGCATTGAATGTAAAAATATTATATTTTAAACTCATCTCAATACATTTACAACATTATACATCACTTAAGTTAAATACATCTTACGATCTGCAGAAAAAGAAGGAAGAAAACGAAGAAAAAGATCATGAGAAATCAGATGCTTCTAAATCGAAGACGGAAAGCGAGGGTGGTTTCGGAAGTTTAGCTGGGTCTCTTGGAATGGCCTTAGCTAGTAGCTTGGCAAGCAACGCCTTGCACAACAACGCACACGGACAACAAGGCTATCCTTCTCAACAGCAATCGGGTGGCGGCGGTGTATTGGATTCTATTTTTGGAGCATTGGGTATAGTATATATTTATAACTTGGATTTCAAAAATCTTATATATATAATGTAATCGGAAATGTGTATTTTAAGATTTTCCGATAAATATAGATAGAATATCTATGCTTTAATAAAGCATTTTTTTAAACAAATGGCATTCTTTAGTAATTTCTGTAAATAGATATACTTGTATTTCGTGATTCAGGAGTCTTATAAATCAGAAAATCTGTAATCAAGCTCTGGCGTCACTGACTGAGTGATGTCATCGCATTGGAATTATTGCCAAGGACGGTGCTATTTCTCAGATGAGACAAATAGATAGATGATTATCTGTGCTTAAGATATATTTTTGATACTGTATCTAAGATACAAACAATTTAACATAATTTATGGCATCTATATTTTTTTTTTAATTGATGATACAAGGTGGTGGAAGTTCTCATCAGCCTGGTTATCCTTCAAATCAGCCATCTGGCGGTGATGGTCTAAGCGGAACATTAGGATCTCTACTCGGTGGCGTTCTCGGCGGTGGTGGAGGTCATCAGCAACCAGCGTATCAACCTTCAGGAGGATACGTCGGATATCAACCATCAGGTGGTTATCCAGGTGGTGGATACGGCGGTCAGAGTTCTGGCGGATCGGATCTATTGTCGGGAATAGGATCTGCCTTATTTAGTTCGGCTCTGGACGGTCTAAGCAAACGTGGAAAAGATGTAAATAATTTATTTTGTGACATTTTCAATTTTGACGTACATTAATTTTATGTACGATAATTAAGAATGTAAAAAGAAATTAGCGATGTTTCTAAACGATACTTGGTAAATTCTTTTTTGCAGAAATCTCATGACGAACACCGTTCCCAACCGTCTCATCCGAATTACGAGCCTCCTCCACCAACACCACCTGCACCGAAATCAGCCCCGCGCCCAGAAACTCCTCCGTCTTCCGGCGGAAACAAATTAACCGCGGATGAAATTTCAAAGGGACTTGGTTTGGACGATTAAATGCTTCGACGAGGCGGAAGAATTCGGTCCGCAAGTACACTTATAGTGACGATTTTATGCTCTCTTGTTGTTTAAAAGCATAATCTATAATGTATCATCATGAATCTCGTTTATCAAAGTATGTTATACGATATACATTTATTCATCTCCTAACGCCAGTGGATTTTTAGTCATGGCAGCTACATCAAACGCAAATGCAAAGAAATATTACTCAATATTATATATGAATCTCGTACGTTATGAATTCTTCTCATATGGATGTTAAGTAGGACTAATTATAAGCTTGTTCTAAATCGCTTTTAAAGATTTTAAGGATGCATATTTTAGATAAGAATCAAGATAAAAATCAAATACACACTGCTCTTTATTTAACGCTCAAATTATCCGTTTCATGAAATAGTTCAATTGACAGTTATACAGTATAGCAAGAATATTTTTTAAGTATTTTTTAAGATTATATTTTTATAAAAATTTTATTATTTTATAAGTGGCCTTAGCTAGAGAGGGAGAGAAAGAGAGAGAGAGATATATATATACACATAGTTATATAATATATACGCTTTATATATATATATATATATATATATATATATATATATATATATATATATATATGAATTAAAATAATGCACAATTGTTATATATATATATATATATATATATATATATATATATACAATATTTATTTCAAAAAAGAAATATACACATATATAAAAACATTAGAATATATATTAAGTTATATTCTAAATCTTACTTTTTGTATATCCATTCATGATAAAGAGCTTCCATCCATGATGGTATTATATTATTTTTTAAAAACCTAAAAGTATGATTTAATAAAATATATATTATATAAAGTTTTATGAAGAATTAAGATAAGAGAATCTATATTTATGAAATTTAATTAAACAATTTTCATACACAAATCATTTTCAGCTTTCAACATTTCTAAATCTATTCTTTTCCTATTAAAAAATCCAATCTTTTAAGCACAATGTTAACAACATTAGCAAAACAATTCCTACAAATACTGAAATCATTATTGTTCCCGTTATGCGGTGTGCTATTGGCGGGTCCAGAAATATCATAGCTACTAAAATAGTATCTGATTTATGACCGTCTCTTTGGAAAACATTGTAAGGT
This sequence comes from Monomorium pharaonis, assembly GCF_013373865.1. Classification (NCBI taxonomy): domain Eukaryota; kingdom Metazoa; phylum Arthropoda; class Insecta; order Hymenoptera; family Formicidae; genus Monomorium; species Monomorium pharaonis. The sequence goes on along the minus strand of NC_050469.1, from coordinate 407,192 downwards.
TGTGTTAAATTAACGCTACCTTCGGTCACGTAAAATGTGATGTTCTTGTCTTTTATCACATCATCTGCAATTAAAAAATAGATAAAATGTGTTTCTTTTTATATCAGTCATGCATGTTATACTTACCAGGAAAATTTGATGGTTGTAGATCTAGCATTATCAAAAATTTCGCGGGCAAGAAATTTGGGAACGGTCGCAATCTGCAATCAAATTGTGCACAGTAGATCGCGTTACTTGTGCAATTAATGTAAACAGTTCTGTTTTCAGGTGGTACATTTTTATTGACATACTAAATTTTGCGCACGTGTTGTCATTTGCGATGCTCGATAAGATTGCTGTATGTGTAGTTCGACTTTTTTCGACGCAAAAGAAAATTCAGCTTGTCGTAAATAATCACAATATAATTTATGTCCATTTATCTCGAGAGTAATAGTATTAATGTCGATGATTGCTATTCTTTCGATATTGGGTCGTCAAATGTGCGTAGGAATTTTCACGGTCAATACAACCTCCTTGACAGGACTGATGCCGAAATTCTGCACCTCATACAAGTGTTGAAATCGAATATTGTTCGACATGTTCTCCTTCGAGTACAAATATAAATTCTCCTGTGCCTTTCTGGTGGGAATAACGATCAGTAAAGAATTGCAAAAGCTGATAAATTATATCTTACGGAAGTATACTAACCCGGTGATAGTTAAATCAATGTCGACATCATACGGTGATGACATAGATATTGTCATTCAAATTTGTTTCGTTTCTTTGAGTAGTAATATTCGCTTATATTATTTCCATTTTCCTAACATCGTACCTTACCATACTTGTGTCCAGTTGCAGCGTTAATGTTTTCTGAAAGATAAGAAATTGATTCATCTTTTATTCATTAATAGAATTTACTTATACGTGTAGATGGTCACGTTGTACATTCGTTCTTAGAGGGTCGCCGATGTTGCAGATCACGTCCAACATGCTACTTACACGAGAATCTTCTACACACTCAGGGGGAATGCTCACTAACATTAAGACCTCGGTGAAAATGTGCACTCTGGTCTGATATGCTGGTCTGCCACGATTGTAAGTATTGATGTATACTATATGTATAGCATAATTATCGGTGTACCACCGATGCAGACGTATCTATTCGGATTAGAGTCAGTGGACAATATTACACCGATATCGAACACACGTGTGTTGTCGAATAGCAGTTCTACAACATCTTCGATCTTCGAACGGAGCTCGTTTATAACACAACAGTTTTTATTTTCCATATCTTTTAACTGGAGAGATACTGATATTTCGAGCGAGTTTATCATATTTTGAATATTCTTCTAGAATACGTAAAAGTATAACCAAAATATAAAAAAAGAATACTAAAATATATGAATGTATGTACTTTGAGGCGTATTTCAGGTAAAATAGTTGAATAATTTATTTTTATTATGTACAACGTATAAGACCATATTAAAGTTCCATCGTTACCTTCGAACCAAAGATACGTGGTATGCAGTTGATCACTCTTCAAAGTCATACCAATTTCTGAAATAATCAATTTATAACTGATAATATATCTACATATAATATAATATTACATATTTATAATGTATTTAAATATGCAGTTATATATATATATATATATATATATATATATATATATATATATATGTGTGTGTGTGTGTGTGTGTGTTTATACATACATAATTAAAATTAAAAACTATATTTTATACATAAATTTAGCGCATTAAATTATACAAATTAAAATTATACATTGCTATCTTACGTATACAATCAGGGATGCCCTCGTAAGACATCTTGATGTCGATGTGTGAAAGGACGTTATATTTTTCAACAGTTTCGACTTTGACAAGAATGTCACATTTATTGTGACTACTGTCATTGATTTTAGAAAAACCACCTCGTCAGACAAATACGCGCCTACAGCAAAATCAGGATAGTTGTCGCGATTCACATCTCGAGGCTCTGAGATGGAGATACCGAATCCTCGCATCATCGGTGAGAATTGCGAACCGAGTCTCTGACTATACTTTCGGGAAATCCCATCTTTGTTTCCGTTTGAAGATGTACACTGCTCCGCCACTCTTTTCTTCATAAAGTGTACCCACAGCAATATCGCGATAACCGTCGTAATCGATGTCGCCCAGACACATTACGGCAGACCCAAATCTGCCCCTCGGATAATCTCGTCTTCAATCATCTGTAGTATCATTAAATTCCAGAAATCCTAGGTTTTAAAATTTTCAGATCACTATTTTCTTTTAGTTTTTAATTATACAATGTGTTTAAACCTGTCAAGAATTACAGGAATAGGTTTCCTCCTCACGAATTAGGAAATTTTAATCTTGTAAAATTTAATCCATTGCAAATAAAAAAAATTATTGTGAGCTAATATTTAACCATTTTTTTCCAAAACGATTTAACGCATTTTCAATATTTTATATAATAACAAAAAAATTCAAAGCCAAAATTGTATAATTAAAAATGGAAATTTTACAGTTATAAAATATCTCGAAAAGCAGAAAGTTGAATTTCCGAAACTCATTCTTGGATACGCCCATGAACAGTTCTATTTGCCAGTTAATAATATACATTATAAATAAAAAAAGAATTAAAATTGAGTATTGTTCTATAATTCTCATTTGTGCGTGTTCAGTCGTGATCAAGAGCTTCTGTCGAAGATGTTGTTTCCAGTACCACATTGTACTTTTTCTAAAACGCAAATTACTGTTTAATAAAACAGCTAACAATTAAAATAAAAATTTTGCAAAATTTAGTGAGAATGTTAAACATACATCAGTCTCAGCTTTCAACGCCTCAAGTTCCAATTTCTTCTTTCTGTTGAAAAAACCGATCTTTATTAAACCTAGTACTAATAATGTCAATAATGCAACTCCGAGAATCACCGATAGCGCTATTATCCACACCGCTATTTGCTGAGCTATCGGCGAACCTAAAAATGTTGTTGCAACCAAAATGACATCTGATTTGTGACCTTCTCTTTGAGCAACATTATCAGGTTGCGTTATGGTAACGCTACCTTCAGTCACATAAAATATGATATCTTTGTGCTTCAGCATATCAGCTGCAATCAGAAAATATTTGAGATACATTTTTCTCTTATATCAGCTCATCTCATATTGCTAATATTTACCAGGAAAACTCGACAACTGCAGATTTAACGTCACTAAAAATTTCGCAACAGACAGAGAACTCAAGAACGGGCCCAATCTGCAAGTGATTTGTACACATTCAATCGCATTATTCGTACAATTAATGTAGAGCGTTCTGTTTTCAGATGGCACGTTCATCGGTGTGTTTTCTTCTATGCTGAATTTTGCGTGCGTGTTATTGCTCGTGACGATCGAAGAGTTCATCACGATTACATCATCCTTAGATGCGATCTTGTTAGACACGACGGAAATTACTTCGGTTTGATTCGAATCGCTGCAATAAAATTGATACCCATCCATTCTACTAACGGTATCGTTGATACTGACGATCATTACGTTCTCAGCATCGTTTCGGCGGAAGTACATTGGAATTTTCACGGTCAACATTACTTCTTCAATAGGACTAGCGCCGAACTTCTGCACTTCGTAAAAGTGTTGAAACTTAATGTCGTTTAACGGTTTTTCCTCGTTCTCGCGTAGATACGAGTACAAATTCTCCTGTGCTCTTCTAATGGACACAATATGATAAAAATAGAATTGCAATACCTTTCAAACTATCTCATATACCAACCCAGCGATCGCTATGTCAATGTCGGTGTCAAAGTACACGATGATGGTATAACTATTGTCACTCCAGTTTGCTTCTTCACTTTGAGTAGTGATGTTCGCTTGTATTTCCATCTCCTTAACATCATACCTCACCATACTCATATCCAGTTGCAGCATTAATGTTTTCTGAAAGACAACAGTGAGGTGATTCATCTTTTATTCATTATCAATAGAGTCCACGCACGCAAGATTGTGGTAGATCACGTCCGTACATTCGTTCTAAGAGGGTTACCAACGTCACAGATCACATCCAGCGTACTGCTCGTGCGAGGATCTTCCGTACACTCGGGCGGAATACTCGCTAATGCCAAGACATCGGTAAAGATACGCACTTTGGTCTGGTACGCCGGTTCGCCACGATTGTAAGCGTCAACGTACAGAGTAATTATCGGTGTCGAGCCAATAATGTACCTGTTGCCCGGAATAGAATCGGTGGATAAGATCACACCGAGATCGGAAACGCATATATTGTCTTCACCACAGTCCACGGCAAACGGTAGCTTTATGAAATCTTCGGTTTTCGAACGGAGTTTATTTATCACGACACAAGATGCGCATAATGAGTTTTCATTTTTCGCGTGAAGATCATTTTCTAATTGCATTGACACCGATATCTCAAGCGGATCTATTATATTCTGAATATTCTTCTAAAACACAAAAGTGAGTATAACTTTAATATTCTGAAAGAAATTATCGCTAATATCAGCAGATATAAAGTATGTACCGTTAAATGTATATCAAGCAAATTACTCGTAATCGTAGATTTAAATAGCGTGTAAGGCAATCTGTAGGTCTGTAATCCGTTATCACTTTTCTGCGCCTGGTACGTGGCCCTGCCGTGCAATGGATCGATTTTCAGGACTGCGGTAACTTCTGAAATGATAAACAATGATTCGAATCAATTCATTGATTCGAAAATGCCGACATGTCGCGTAATTTAAAAAATTATCTGACTCATTAGTCTATATATGTATTATTGAGTTTAAATCTTTGAGCCTAGTTATTCAGTTATTTATATTTCAATTCGATAAATTTTAATTACAAAAAATTATAGTAACTTCAATAACAGTGAAATCAACAAATATAAAATGAAAAATTATAGACATTAGCTGCTTACGCAGATACTCGGGTACGTATGTGCCATCATATGACATCCAGATGTCAATCTTGAAGAACGTGGTATTTCTTAGCAATTTGATCTTTTGCAGATACGTCAGTGTCACATTTACCGTGATGACTGGCGCGGATCTCAATAGGATCACCTCGTCGGACAGGTACGCGCCTACAGCAATATCGGAATGATTGTCGCGGTTCACATCTCGGGGTTCCGAGATGGAGATACCGAACCCTCGCATCGCCGGAGAGAATTGCGAGCCGACAAGTCTCTGGCTATAACTCCGAGAGACACCGTTTCTATTTCCATTGAATATGTATACTGCCCCGCCGCTCTCTTCCTCATAAGGTGCACCTACTGCAATGTCACCGTAACCATCGTAATCGAGGTCACCCAGGCACATCACGGTGGATCCGAATCTGCCTCCAACAATCGCACCTTCGAGCGTCTGCAGTTCTTCAAAATTATTCTGGATTTTGTGTAGAATATAATTTTTAGAAAGAATGCAATATTTGGATTTACGAATTCTGTAAGGGAAGTTTCTATTTTGTTGGACCCCAATTTTTAGAATTTTTATTAAAAACCTATTAAAGATAGAATAATAAAGCTTAGAATACGTATAAATACATTTTTATTTAATATTAAAAAATATTATAAATTAAATATTTCACATAAGTGGTAGAAAAAAAATGTACATGTCACGTCAAAGCTGTGAAAATTTTTTAGCAAATCGTCTAAAATACAAAAATCGATCAGATTCTTAATCTATAAATATCTTAATCTTTTGTGTTTCAGACGATTTGCCGAAAATCAGGAGCTTTCGCAACCTATCCTTATAAAAAGAAGTACTAATAGTAATGCTTTGAATATTTAAAATAAATATTAATTACAAAAATTTAATACTACCCAGTATTTTTATAAGAGTTAAGCGATGTGGCATATATATATACACACACACACACACACACACACACACACACACACACACACACACACACACACACACACACACACACACACACAATATATATATACCATATATATATATTTTTTTTTCTATTTAAAATATTTAATTTATAATATTTTTAACACTAAAGATAAAGATGTATTTATACATATTCCAAGTATCATTATTCTATCTTCTTTCACAGTTTCTTACAAAAAATTCTTACAAATTGCCTGTTGAACCCTTTTTGGGTCCAACAAAGTAGAAACTCTTCCCTTAAATCTTAAATGAATAACTCTCTCAAAAGTAATTTTCAATAAATGTTTTCACTCAAAATCTTACAATACTGAAGCATTAATTAAATGTAATGTCGAAAGTTTAAATTTATGCTGATAAAGGGTCGCATCTAAATTCAAAATTATTGTCACTTGACGCACACATAAATAACATACATTATGTCGCGCTGTAAAGATGTAGACGCGACCTTCGTCCATATCTCTGGACCATTGCGGTGCACCAACAATCAACTCCTGCTTATGATCATTGTTGACGTCACATGATGTTAGCGCAGCACCGAAGTATTCGCCATAATGTTGACCATACAATATCGTTTTAATAAACATACGCTGATTAGTTTTAGGAGGAAAAGTAAATATTAGGACTTTTCCGTACATGTTGGCGCCTTGCGGCGCACTAGACGCATACCAAACATTTTGCTCATTGAAATAAGTACCCGATGTGATAGCGTAGCCTGAAAACCACCATGGATTTACATACATGTATCCGAGGTAAATACCGGAAATGTACCAATGGCCGGACATTCGAGATACAAGGCTTCCTAAGGAATCGGGGAGACATTAAAGATTTGATTTTAAAATATCTTTATAAAAGCAAAATTGATCATTTTTGTAGTAATTATTTTTGTAATTGATTTCAATATTGATATATGATATGCATTTTTTTGTCACGCTTTAAGACCTTCAGAGAAAAAGGGAAATATTTTGTTCTGAGATGACTAGCATCATGTTCGTCCATTGCTACGTTTACTTTAAAAAAGAAGTAACAGTAGGAAATATATCTTTACCGAAATAATTGTAACTGTGAACCCGTTGCTCTCTAGCAAGCGAGGGAATCACCGTGCGTGAGAATGGACCATCCATCGAGGCAACAGTTAATATCGCGTCGCCTTTCCAGTTGTATATGCCTGGACTACCCATCACGGCATTCACGATATATCGTGAATTCATGTGCAAAGAGAAGCCAACTTGTCCCACCCCATAATTGTAAATGTTTATGTTATTCTTGGACGTAATTTGATCTCCAGAGTTTGAAAGTGGTAAGAGATGCTCATCCGCTTGTCTCTCAAAAGCATTAGCGTTAATAGCCAGTGTCGCATAGCAAATGCCGTTCATATACCAATTCGGCCTGTTATCATTTATGATATTATTTATCCATCGCGGTCCGCAAACCTATTATCAATAGAAACGCTTGTTTTAATATAGCGAATAATATTTATGTATCTATTAATAAAAATGAATCATTTTCAACTTATCGTATTTCTTTATTTAGATTTTGTGCAGGTTTAAAAGCTAATTGGAGAAAACCAACTTTTAAAAAAATATGCAGAAGAGTTACTACATTTATAATTTTAAATCTTTAAAAAATAGAAATTTTTAAGTTCTATAATTTTTAATATCAGATCAATATCTTTTAGTATTTTAGACTGATTTGATAATGTACATTTGCAATTGAAAATAATTTATATAAAACTGTTCTTTATTTAATTATATTTAAATTAAACTTGATTCAGATTTGTTTCTAAATATTTAAGTATATTCGAAATCACACCTCTTGTAAAATGTTTTTATAAAAAAATCAACATTTATAAATCTAAAGCTGAAATTCCAAGTACTATCCAATAATGATCGACATAAAGTATAAGCAGCAACGCACCATAACTCTAGCCTTCGTATTATTCTGCACGGCAATGGTGGCACCGATCCAAGCGTTATCCTTTATTTGATTAATCAATCTCTCACGAGGATGCGGACCGTTTCCAGTCCTATCAATCACCCACTCCTTGCATACACCATTCATCGAACACTTGAAGACCGTTCCCGGCTCTGTCACGAATGGTAATCCACTTGAGTTCGCTCGCGGAGCTCCGACGAGTAACAAGGATTCGCTCGTACCCACGTACAGAGCTACCGAAAATCCGAAGTAATTTCTACGTCCAGTCGACACGTGCATAGGATTCCTAAATATCTTGGCGCTGAATGTATTAATATTGTACGCCGACGGATTGTGCTGCATGATTATCAGAGCAAGAATCAAAATCTGTACACAAAAATGTACAAAACTCACATGTGCCCAAAACATCTTAGACAATGTCACTGCGAAAGTGTTTCGTTCACGTGCTCAAATAAGAGCCGTATCTCTGGAAAAACTAAGAAGGCGGAGTTTTACCGACAGATGTGGTACTCGTTCACCACAATGACATCACTTATATTAGTCAACGTTTATCTATATATATAACTCCGAGAAGTGGAAGCGGAAGGAACCTGTTTTTCAATTGCAGACGAGACGTAATTGCAGAGTAATAAATCTCTCACGCAAAGTTTGCTACATTTTTTCCTTTTTTTTTCCTTATTATTTATTCGTAATCAATTAATAAAGACGTATATAAATGCAAGATTAAATAATGTAATATAGTTACAATAATTTTTCAAAGTTCAACACATAGGAAAAAAATGTATACCAATTTATTATTACTTTCCACCGCACAAACCATGTCAACAATATACATTTTAGCCGAGTTGCCGCAAATATCTCAAGTTAATGCGGATGTGTTAATTCGTCTACAGTATAGTTTCCGTTTCGCCGCAATTGTCTCGATTACACGATTTACATGGCCAGATTCACAAAACGTTTATCTCACAATAATGATCAGACTGGTTAAGAATTACCAAGCACTGACAGTCGCAATGGCATTACGCGGGATAATAGATACAGGATTACCAAACAATATTGATAGTTCCGTCTATCTAATCAGTGACTTAATTTATGAAATATCGCGAAAGAAATCGTTAATATTTTATATGATATATGATATATAATATATATCATATAATAATATATATGATACATATCATATAATAATGTATAAAGACTCTAACAAAAATTTTGAAAAAACCGTAAGAAGCACATTCACGAGAGATGGGATTAATGACGAACAAGATCTAAAATATGATTAAAAAAAAAAAAAGAATCAACCGCATATTCGCGCATGATCAACTTAGTGTTATAAAAATATACTTCAAGGAATCACAGATTACATTATGTACAAATGGAAATGGGGATGGGAGATTGGATTAGAGCGCATTGGGTAGAGGGAGGGGATTTCTCAATGAGTAAAACATGAGCGCTTTTAATCGGAAGAATCACTCGTGGTTGAAACTGTTTGAGCTTGAGACGCGGACCGATTACGATAGCTCCTCCTCGCCAACTCCTCCACCTTTTTCCGAAAACACTCTAAACGTTTTAGTGTCTGTTCGTCGGAGCTATCGTCAGCGCCTCTGTCGTTACGCTCCTTACGCGTCTGCTCGCTATTTGTTCCGCCCGTGGATGATATCCCCGATTTAATACCGCTGTCAGGGGTGCAAGGAACTTGAAGCGATTTGCTGCTCGGCGTCGACGGTCCGTCTTCACGACGATCTTTACTAGAATTACCATTCACACAATTCCTCGGGCCTTTTTCCTCCTCCTCCGAGTCGTCATCGAGCTTTTGTCGTTTACTTTGGCTCTTACCAGAACATTCGTGTCGAGAACTGTTTTTGCACTTTCGATGCTTACGTTTGTGCGCCTTCGCGGATGTGTCCGAATCGGTTTTAGAATGTTTTCGTTTACTGTTAGCGATAATGTCCTCATAAGCGCAGCTACTGCTGCTGCTATAGCTCGAGCTCTTGTCGTCTTTCTCGATCGCGCTAGCGGCGTATCGCGATCTTCGGAAAATCACCCCGGAACTAGTACTGGGCTGAGCCGCGTCAACCGGTCGTTCATCATCACTGTCCGAATCACTATTGACTTTTAGCACAGTACACTTCCGTCTGGCAGATAATCTTCTCCTGCCAGAGAGCCTGGTGTGTTTCCTCTTGACATTTTTCGATTTCGATTTCGATTTGGATCTACGTCTCGAATGAGCATTGTCTCCCTCACTGCCGGAATCAGAGGCGGATCGTTCCATCGCAGCTATTCGCATGAGCTTTTCTCTGCGATTTGCGATAAGCCGAGTTATACGATTCGGCGACTCTAATGGCCTTTCAGGAGCAACCCCGCCTTCCGACGCCGTAGTATCTACGATAGAATGATATATTATCTTATCTTATTAATTTTGAATCTAAAAAAAAGTAATTGAAATTACGCAAAAATTAATTTTTTTTAAATAATAACACAAAACAAACGTTGATACGTCACAAAGTAAAAATACAACATCCATATATTATCAAAATATCTAACTATTCTTAAATAGAAAAACAATAGAATTTATAAAAATTAAGATTTCATATTCGGCTTTATGAAGCTAATGATATTCAGCGACTTGGTGAATTTTTGTTTTGTTACACACAAACTGTACTATTTTTCTAAATATAGAAAATTATCTTCCATACCATCGCCTTCTGTCACACTGTATGGCTCGCCCGTTGCAGGGTTTATTTCAGATTCGCTGGGTGTATGTGGCGTTGGCACGTCCTCGGAACTCCATCCTTCAATTTCACGTTGCACGAGGGAATCAAAAAAGGCCATCATTCGCGGATCTTCCTTAGTTGATTGGTGACTGTAATCATGGGTCATAAACTGTCCACTACGAAGAACCAGCCCTATGTATTCGTCGTGCGTGAATACTCGGCGTTGTCTCTCGCGCTTGCCAGCATCTCTCTAAAAGAAGACAAAGAAAACGATGATAAATAACGCCAAACAATAACAGTCGTTTTCAAAAAAACTGTCGTAATCAACCTTCAATCCTCCCAAACTTCCAAGTCCAAGAGGAAATGGACTCCAGATCTTAATGATCTTCTCGACTCCAGACGATGCAAAGATGCAGCTCGTTTGATTGTATCGAACTTGATTGACGATCGATCTGTGGCCGCGCAACACCATGTGGGCGGATTCAACCCATGCTTTGCCATCCAGAGGAGGAATTTTCCACATGTATAGATTAAAATCATCCGAACCTACAAGTGCATATGTATCATCAATTTCTTTCTATATGCTAAATACATTTGGAATATTAAAAGTATTAATAGTTTTTATCAGGTACTTACCAGAGAGAACATATTCGTCATTCTCGCCGGCGAAACAGCACGACTTCATGGTACAGCTATTATAATATCCCGGATGATCAAATTCGCATAAGTACGTGGGTGAATCAACTGAATAAAGAACCGGTGGTAATCTTCTTCGTAAGGCCAACAATCGATTACCCATTGAGTTAAACCTGACATTCATGCAACTCTGTTGCGGGCTTCCGTAACTCAATACAGGCCTGTAGATGAAGTGTAACGATTAACGATTTCGCGAATTACGGCATCGCAACGTTTCTAACAATTCTTTAACGCACGACTCAATGCTTGAACTTTGCGCATTCGTGTACTTACTCCAAAGGTTTCCGTATATCCCACATACTGACACCTTCCTTAGCATTGGCAGTAGCGAGCATTCTGGGATCAACGGGATTAAACATGACAGAGTGGAAGGCGCTTTTGTATTGTGCCAAGGTTTCCATAGCGTTATTGCTACGTATGTCGTAAATGAGGACTCTCCCATCGTCGCAAGCGCTGGCAAACACCTCATCATTGTGCGGATGAATGGACAGCCCATAGACAGGCTTCTCGTGTAGAAAGATGTTAAGGGACTCACCCCTGCAACAAGATTAAAACAGCATTTTTTGATCTCACAAAGCTGCGAGAAAAACGTGGATATAGTCATAAACGATATCTTACGTGCGTAAATCGTGAACTATGACCTGGTCGTCGTTTCCTGCGGAGAATATCTTAGTCTTGCTGCTGTCATAACCAAGGCAAAATATATTGCTCACGTGTTGCGATTTCATCACGATTGGCTTGCCCATACCCTGTATCGCTTGTTCCACTTTCCATAATAGGACCCTTCTGTCGTCGCCACCTGCAAAAATAGGACATTAATTACATGCCATTCACACATGCAATTCGTGTATTATTAGACAATTTGAATAATTTTTTTTATATTCTTTTTAGTGATGACACAACAACCGTTTGGTGAAAACATGTCCACCCTTGTTTCAAGCTGAAAGATAAAAGTGCAAACTATTTCAATAACAAGGATCATGCTTCCGACATTCAGCTTGTGTCGTGAAGAAACGAAAGAGGATGACATAATAAATGTCACAGAATTGATCGAAAAATCCAAGTTGATGCAATTAGGATCGAGCCAACAAGGCGCTTGTAAACTTTTGAAACAAATAAATAATAATAATAATAACATTAATTTTATGTATAAAACAAAAGCGCAAGTTTCATCGTGGAACTTACCGGACACAAGCAGGTCGCCCTGATTGGAGAACTCGATCGCGTTGACGCATCCATAGTGCGAGAGCAGGTCCTTCCTATAGAGGTTCTCGGAGTTTTCGAATCTGGCGTTGATCAAGCTACGGCAGTAGTCGACCTTGTCGTCGATCTGTCGCGCGAGCACGTAGGACAGCACACTGGACTCGGACGGATGCGGAACGAGTAGTTGCTCACCTCCGGCCCTGTCGTCACCATCGCCCAATTGTCGCGACAACCGTCGGCGCCGTCGGCATAGACTGCCGGCGCGGAAGCGAACGGCCGTGCGGCCGTTCGCCTCCCCGTGCTTGGCTACCTGGCACGCGTCGTTGCGCGACGACGACGCTGTCGTCATCGATATCTCCGTCGTCGACATCGTTCCGATTTCTCTTTCTCTCTCCTCCCCCTCTCGCGCCTGATGATCGCCACGCGCCTACTACTCGCCTCCCCGTGCCCGGTCCGCGTGGATAGACGAGCGTCACCGAGCAGCAGATTGCGACCAGGGAAAAAAAGCGAGCTCCCCTTCGCGCAGCACGGGATCGCGGATCGAGCACGTCGCGATCGCCGCGCCTCCTCCTCCTCCTCCTCCTCCTCCTCCTCCTCCTCCTCCTCTTTCACCACCTCCGCCTTCCTCCTCCCTCAAAAGTGCTGTTTATTTTGCACGAATATTTACCGGCCTACGGGACTTTTCTCGACGAAGAAACGTCGTCAGCTCGCACCACTCGCTCGCCAGCGGAACGCTTGTAAGGGATATGGGCACCCGTATGATACGCGCAGCGGTGGACGTTCGAACGCCACGACGCACGATTTCGTGTGTACACACACGCACGGGCCAATGTTCAACTTCTACCGGAAGCTTTACTACTACACCACCGTCGTCGTTACCACCACTACCACCACCACTACTACCACCACCATACCATTACCAATCCGTATTCCAATCGGCCAACCGTCTGTCTCGTCCCGTCGTTTGCCTCCGTTGCTCGTCCAGCTCGATCAGCTGATCACCGTTCGGAGTCGGATGTCGGATCCCCCCGTGCGATCACTTTTGTCGTTTTGACGCTTGCTCGGTGCTGCTACTATTATCGCCTACGACCGTCGCCGCGTCCAACGCCCTGTGTCTGTGCGCTCGTGTTCTCGCGCGAACGCCGCTCAAATTCATGATCGTCAAGAACGTGTCGCGAACAAGCTGCCGGTCGATCACGACGATTATCTGTCACGTCCGTTCCCAGATTCAGAAGTAAACACGGCCGCGAGAGTCATGGAAACTGGCGGCGCACGGCGGCATTTACACGTACTACTCTCGGGTCCACCAGGTTAGGTTAGGGTTAGGTTCGAGGGGAGAATTGGGTAGGGGGATTCAAATAAAATAAATTCACAAAGCGCTCTCATAAACAAAATTATAACATTAGCTAATTTTCATAAGTGTAGATATGTATCTAATTCTCGGCATCTATCTTACACACGTACACACGCACGCACGCACGAAAATTTAAATTTCTTAAATTTTAATAATGCAAATTATTTTATTACTCTATTAATATATTAACATATTAATATATTTATTCATTTTCATATTTTAATTTTCATATAAAACATTTCATATAAAATATGTATGTTTAATTTCGTTCTTACTCTAAAAATCAAATAGATATATATATGCTCCTAAAATAGGACATTTGGTAACTCTTAAACTAAAATACAACTTATTTTCTATCTATTACCAATATTCGAGTTCCCAAATAAATATTACTCGAATATTTAGCAAAATACTGTATCTGGAAAATAATATTAAGTTAATAATACAATGCATTTAATATATTTTCTCTTTTTGCACAAATAAGCTAAAACATTTTTTTGACATAGAATATTAAATATTGTTATTATAGATGATCTATAATAAATAGGTACACAATAATAGGTATACAATAATAAACAATTATTTAGGAAGAAAAAAAAGATATTTTCCATATTAATAAGAAATGAATTGAAAGAAAATTTCATAGGCATAGGTAAAACCACGATTTGCAAAAAAATCGCATCTATACTACAAGAAATGGGCAGCAGATTTGATGGATTTTATACGGAGGAAGTGCGAAATAAAAACGGCTCCAGGATTGGCTTCGACATTGTGGGAATAAAGGATCCTGAAAGAAGATTATCCTTGGCACGGTGCGTATTCGCTCGTAATAAGCATAACTGAATACATTTGTATTTAACATTTTTTTATGGGCAGAAGAATAACAAAGGCTCAAGAGGCTTCTGAATATAAAGTAGGAACCTACCACGTTTTCGTAAATAATTTCGAGACTGTGGCGCTTCCAATATTGGATTTGAACTTGGAGACTGTAAGAATAACAATTTTTACCCAGTGAATTTTTTATTCAAATACTTCAACAGCTCGATGCCAACAATTAAATTATTGCAGGATATATTACTTGTCGATGAAATCGGCAAAATGGAGTTATTTAGCAGAAACTTCAAGAAGAAAATAACAGACATATTTTTTAATTCTTCTAATAAAGCTTTTGTGATCGGGACTATTCCGCAGTTGAACAAAGTGCCGCCGCAACACGTGGAATTGTTCGAGAAGTTACACTCAGACATGAGAATCAAGATTCTAAATGTGACCTCTAAAAATCGGAATGACTTGCCGGAGGAAATTATTCGTTATTTATAATAATGTATAAATTTATATCGAAAAACGCATTCATCATTTATCGGTCGCATAAAATAAAATATCAATTTATATACATCATAAACATCATTTATTAACAAAAAACAAAATATTAGATCAAAGAAGTCCTTCCAATCACAATAGATATTTGTAAAAAAATTGTCACAAATAACGTGACAATAGTGATTGGCTGGAAGATTGTACTACATAATTATGCTAGTTTTTTTTCTTGCTATGCATTGATGTATTCTCTCATAATAATTACTATATTTCATTGAAACTCCACCATT
This sequence comes from Monomorium pharaonis, assembly GCF_013373865.1. Taxonomy (NCBI): domain Eukaryota; kingdom Metazoa; phylum Arthropoda; class Insecta; order Hymenoptera; family Formicidae; genus Monomorium; species Monomorium pharaonis. The sequence goes on along the minus strand of NC_050469.1, from coordinate 391,793 downwards.
GGTCGTTAAAGAATCAATTAAAAGTTTAAGACTCAGCGCTTCATATAAATAATAGATTATACAATTAAAATTCTTCACACGGAAATATTTTCGAGATCAAAATTCTTTGTTCTTTTCATATTTACGCGTACGTAGGTATCTTTAACGAGCAAGGTGGCGATAGATTGAGGGTACAAAATAGAAACGTTCTCTTCGCGCCATTTTATTACAAACGAACACAAATCGCTAGTATTTGATGAGTCGTGTGCTTTCTTATCATAGATAAGAAACTGATAGATTTGTTTGCTTATTATAAAAATAAGCAAACCATTCTCGCTTTTGTACCCATCAATATTATATGCAATTCACATGCATATATTTTATAATATAGGAAATTCATTGTGATCTCCTAAAAAGAATATAATTATTGTTGGGGAGAAGCCTAAAGTCTCTTACCTTCCCCATTTCAGTATCAAATATATTATGCACACTTTGATTGGACTACTTATATTTCAGTTATTCATTTTTTTCAATAATACCTAAGAGATGTTCCACTAGCACATGAACTTTAATAAAGAATTGGCATAAGCCATCGGCCTTACATTTGGATGAGGCTGTAAACGAAATAAAAATGGTATACAGTAAATATAAAATATAATAAAAGCAAATAAATAAATTAAAGTAAAAACATGATCTGTGAATAAAGTACATACCATTGCCTCATATGACGTGAAATAAGGTTTCATATCACTGCCATTAAGTGTGATAAAGGCACCTCGGTTACCCATAGTATCACTGAAAAAGTGATTCAATAAAATATATTAAAGTACACACACGCGCGCACATACATACGCACACACACACACGCACACACATTATTAAAATTGCATTATAAACATAAATGTAACAGATTAGTGTGTAAGGAGTACGTATGTGAGCAACGTACCAGTAATTTGGAGCAGAAAATACTGTGATACACTTTCCATCATGTCCCACTTCGTATCCCTCGTTCTTCACCTCGTGACTCCTTATGATGTAGTCAAGGTTGTTTATCCTAAGGAAATTTTGTGTAACGTCAGGTCCAAATTGAACACCCACACCTCTCTTGCTGGGCGCTCGACCCATTTGCGGTTGTGGATCCGACCATAATAGTTCACACATCAATCCTTCGTCAGGTGGTTGTCTGTTTCTGTCGATTTCTTTAATTTCTTGCAACGTTACATCATCCCGCGAAAACAATCCACCATGCATCACCTAATGTACATAATAGATCATTATAGGGTCACTGCATCATTCGATAAACAAATAAATATTTAAATAGTTGGCAAGAACAACAAATTAATTCATCTATATATATTTCACTCACGGTGCAGATACATATCTGTATTTAAGTATTTTGCCGTCAAGAAGAAATATTTCGAAGTTTTTTTTTTGCTTTATTTCTTACAAAACTACAAAAGCTTTTAAAGAGTCAAATATTTCAATTTTGCTTTTAAATGTGTTATAATAAATGATATCTGCTCCTGACTTGTAATGTAAATGGAATTGTATTCGAACATATTGTGTTTTGTAGAAGTAACATTTTTAAGTCTTTTTCTTATATTTCATGAAATTCCAAAAACTTTCTAAAAAGCTGAATTTTGTAATGGTTTTTAAAACAGAATAAATAAGATTATCTTCATGTCAGTTCCATTATAATGCAAATCAAATGAAACGTCAGAATAATTTTCTTTAAAAAAAAAATGCTCTCTAGAGATGCAGAGAATCCTTTTGATTACAAATATAGCAATTATATTGCAATTTCTGCAGTATTTTTTAATCTTTTAGAACATAAATTCACTTCTGACAAATGTTTCTCTTGTCTCTCTTGTTAGTCTTTAATTACATTTTCAAGTAAAAAATATTTTAATCAAATTAGTATAAAAATTGAATATACAAAATATCAATTAATTTGCTATTTATTATTTTGAAATCTTATTTGATTGTTTTAATATTCTTAAATAGTGATTTACTGAGGATTGTTCAGTAATTGATGCAATATCTTAATCATCTTAATCATGGTGTAAAGAAAAGAGGTGTACTCGTAGGGCCAAATTTCAAATCTGTTATGCGCACATATGATGTTGAAACAAGTTGCCTTTCATATTAGAAAATAATGGTAAAGTGATTGTGTGACTTGTGATTTGTTTCTGTAAATAATAATTATTTTTTACAATATACATAACAAAATAATTATTAGTAATAAAAGTCACAATAGCCTAATTAAATTCACAAATTATCCTTTTTTATTTAAATTGTGTTGAGTACTGCTGGCAAAATGCTAATTGACTGATATATGAATATATCAGTCAGCCTCTTGTTCTACCATCTTAATTAATTAATCATTTTCATGCGCAAAAGCACATCTTATTATTTCTTTACACCACGTTTGTAATAATATACGAAAAGTATATATGATATACACAGGATGACGAATAGCTCAGTGAAAATGCTTCACTCATAGTTCACATAAAGTAGGTTCAAATCCATTTCACATTCCACATATATCTAATCAAAGAATTTAAAGTTGACAACAGGAGAATTATACTATAGTATACTATATACTAACTATACTTTAAAAGAAAAAAACTGATAAACATGCGACGTAAATATATTTATGTAAACATAAGCAAATAATATGACAACTTTAAAAGATATAGTACGCACAAGTACTCTACGGTTGAGGCAGTGTGCAAGAGGGAGCCAGTTATAAACCTCAGTAAATAATTCTGCCATCTGAACAGAATATTTAGCTTTGACTTCACCATCAAATCCATACATTTGATTCATCGTTGATGACTCATGATTACCTGGAATATATGGATATTTCATAAATGTGTAAATTCGTAAAAAAATGTTTATTCCATTTTCAATATTCTATTGTTAGCATCTCAATTTTCAATAAATTGATGAAAAAAATTAAAAAGACGAGATAATAATATTCAAAATTGGACTTAAAGTTCTCGGTTGAGGAGAACTATTTAATATTTCCTTTCCTCTATTATGTATCAAAATTATATCTGCAAAGACGAATATATAAAAAAACTACATACCTCTTGACATGAAAAAGTGATTTGGGTATAATAATTTAAATCCAAATAAAGTAAATATGCATTCTACAGAAAAAGAACCTCTATCTACAAAATCTCCATTGAATAACTATGAACATGTTAAGAGAAATATATTTTTGGACAATATATAAATAAAGATTCATAGATTTGATATTAATTTTAAAAATATAATTTTTTCTCAAATTATATCAATTTCACATTTATATATAAAATTACATTATTTATTTTTATAAAGGATACGTATGGATTAGTCTCTGATGGCAATCCATTTAATTTAAATATATTAAGTAGGTCATAATATTGACCATGTATGTCACCACATACAGTGAATTTTTGTTCTTCTGAAATTGTAATGTCCACTAAACTAGGTTGTGCCATGAACCATGATTTAACATCCAACAGGATTTTGTAAGCATATTTTCGATGCAACTTATTTTGATTTCTGTACCATTCTAATAAATCTTTCATGAATTCCAGCGTGACTTTTCCATCAACTAATTTAGGTCCCGTGTATTCACCTTCAATGGCTATAAAAACAATTAATTTAAGCATAATTAATTCTTTAATTAATTATTAAGTTTATGATACAGGTGCGCAATCTCAAATTTAAAAAAATTATATATGTTTACATTTCTTGTTTTTATATCAAAATTTATACATGGATTATAAAAAAATAACATTACTACAATGCTTAATATAATTAAACAACAAAAGATAAATCATATTTAGTTAATATATAAATATTGAAAGTCAACAAGAATAAGATTCTGCAAAAGTGTACTTACAATAAAAATATTATAAATTTACAAGTTTATTCTTTGTAAACTTTATTTTAGCTTGCAAGCAAGATGTTGGACAGGCCTACAATAAAATTTAATGAATCGAAAAATGCTCACCCATGTCCTCTAGATTAATTGTGTCAGCTATATTTTTTTTATCCTCGACAGAAATTGCCTTATTAAAAGCTAACATTTTAACCATCTTGTGACATTCCATGTATCTGTCCTTTGCATCTGTATCATTGGGCCTGGCTTTTACAACAGTCTTGTAATCCTTGAGAGCCAATTTGAACTTGCCGAGAGACATATAAGCAGCAGCTCTTCGATAATATCCCTTGACATAATTTCTATCTAACTCGATAGCTGTGGACGCATCTGTCAATGCGTATCCAAAGCATTCTATTCTCAGGTAAGCAATACTCCTATTGCCAAAGTACACAGCTACCAATGGATTTAATTCTATGGCTTTGGTATATAATTCAATAGCTTTGTCGTATACTTGATCTGAAAAAAAAAAAAGATGCAAGAATGAACACACAAGGAGGCAACAATCACATTGTCCTACTCATTCTTGCATATTCCAGTATAGTTTATGTGGCATTACTTCAACTTTCCTTGAGATTATGGGGATGTATGGGGAAGAGACAAATATGTATGAGGAGTGTATGAAAAGAGATAAATCTCTCTCGGAAGTTTCCGCGTCAAAGAACACCAAAAAATATTAGGATAAGAAAAAAATTAATTTTCTTGGCGTGTCGAATGTCGTGTTAATGTCGGAAATAATTACTCTCTCAGTGCTTTCCCTCTTACTCAATGCGATCAACGCCGTCGCGGAAGTTGGGGTTAGCTTGGAGGGGCACACGTGATCATGCAGAATATTAAAGTCGGAGCGCGTCCAGTCTTATAATTACACGTGCGTGCATGCATGCGCGCTTACATACTCTTAAAATACTCGTTCGCCTCCTCCTTGTATAATTCCGCCTTGGCGACATCCTCCGCTGTCGCCGGCGACGCTGACGCGATGTCCCCTCTGCCTCTGTCGCCCATTCTCACTATCGTGCGTGCGTGCGTGCGTGCTGCGCGCGTTTGTACGTGCGTGCGTACTCGCGTGCCTAAATCGCCGAGCCTCGGATACTGGCACTAGTCAACGGCGGCAAACCGATAGGAGATCAAAGCTACGTATAGCCACGCGGTCGCAACGTGCGTAACGAGAGATCGCGCATCGAGGTACAGTCGATCGTTTTCTCTCTCTTGTTGAGAGCGTGTGTTTCCCGTTCCGTCCAACGTCCCGCGACCCGCGAGACCACCACTGCCGTGAAGTACACCGCTGTTCATTAATCGAGCTTCTTGAGTGTACGAGAGTGTAGGAATTACAGTAACCAATCAGATGCTGCCAATGGCTTAGTGAGTTGTTCTAATTGGCTATTCCTGCACCAGCTTTCTGTCTGGCGTCTCGATTAATTGAATTTATCGATCGTATGCGCGCGATTAATTTCAAATGAGCCTCATAGAACCGCGATTTTTTATCGCTTTATTATTTTAATTTCTTTCATTGCACGTAAGGCTCTAAATACAATGGAAGGATAATAGAATTAGAAATAGAAATTCCATATTTAGAATAATGTTCCAACATAAACTCGATAGATTAATAAATTTAAATTTGTACGGCACGCTTATTTTGTACATCTTACTTATTCGTATTTATTGTGAGTTATACTTGTGCAATGTTCATTGAGGATTAATGTTCATTAATTGATAATAAAATGTTAATTCTTAGGATCGGTTTCATCAATTTTGATAAATATTATTGGATAATTAAGTTTACTAATTGCCAATCTCAATTCTCTAAACGCTCATTATTCTTAACCTAATTTTTTAATTATTTTAATTAAAATTTTAATTAACAGCTATTATTTTAAAATATATTTTACATCAATAAATGATAATTTGCCGGAAATGGACAAGGAAACCAAAATAATACAATTTTAAGCTCAACTTTAAGTTTTGTAGATGTGAACAGAAATTCGATCGAAACAATTTTTGATCAGTGAGGAAAGCAGATTAATTCATATAGATATATCTCGTGCAGATTAAATATAGACAGAGAAGACAAAGATTATTTTTTATTATTATAAAAATTTTATTCTGATTATCAACATTAAGTTTGTATTATACTCCGCATTGAAAAAATAAATAAATATTTGAATTTGCAGATTAATCACAATAAAAACGAATTAAAATTATATATCGATATACCTGATTGTTTGTATTTAGTCTCCCTGCATAAAATATCTTATTCAAAAATAGTGTTTCGCATTCACGAGATTTTATCGTGAATTCTAATTTTGCAAAAATCTCGGATTGGATCATGGTCAATAATACTTTTCAATGCGATATTAAGAATAGAACCATGCAATCTTGTATGCCTCTGAATCCTACAACAATTAGCAGAAGAACTGAATCTTGTTTAATGCGAGGGTTTGCATTCATTTGAATGCCTCTTATTACGATTGAATGCGAAGAATGTTCAGAGTCAAGTGAATTCTTTTGAATGAAAGAGTTAATATTTGAAATGAATTGAATCCTCAAAAAACAGAATTCAGAAGATATTTAATTGAATCTGATCTAATATCTTTTGAATTTTGCTTTTTGCAAAATGTCAATTTTTTAATTCTTCTCAATCCGACGTTTTATGCAGGATTTTAATTTGCAATCCTCAATCTCCAATTCATAGTCTAATGAGCTTTATTTAATTGACTACTAATGCATCGGCATTATAACTTCGAGTAGCTTTGTGTAAACGAGCTGAGGTGCATCTTTGGCCCATAAATAGTCCAAGTGATTGAATCTGGAAAATGGCACTTTATATTCTTCCACTACATTGGGTAACAGGCTGCTGAGCTTCTTCACATCCTTAAAGAAGTAGTTTTATGAGTTCTTGCTTGACCTTACATTTTATCTAAGATTTTATTCATGTACAGTTTATCAGAATTAATTTTTAGTACTACACGTTTCTTACAATATTGTTCAATAATTAAGTTGTTACAATAAATTACACCAAAGTCGCATTTAAAAATGAGATTAAAAATTTTAATAATTTAAAACGTTCAAGTTAGAAAACTTTGTTTATAGCTGTTGTTATGGCAAATAATTGATATGTCTCTTTTTTATTTAAATCTTACTCGCTTACCGGGATACTAGACAGCCAATCATTTTCGGCATAGAACAATGCAATCGGCACAGTGATGTTTGCGAGATTGTAGTCCGGCGGTTCTATTGCATTGTAAATGTATAGATTTTTTACACGTCCGTAATCGTATTGACGAAACTTACTGGATTTGTATCCCTGGGCAAAGTGTATTATCGTTTTGGTCGAGCTACCGGCTGGATTGTTATTCGCAATCGTAGGTAATAAAGACTATAAAATAGGTAATAAAATTTATAAAATCTCTAAGTGATTGCACAGGTGGAATGACAACGATTGAAATGCCGATTCGAAATGCATTTTTATCGTGACAGGTTTGCGAAACACTCACAGTATTGAATTGTTCACTGTCAAAACCGAAGAGCAGAAATATCACATTGGTGCAAAAGTGTTCCTGAAGATTTACGTTGTTGCAAGTAAGCTTGGTTAGAAAGCGCGTCACACAACTTTCCGGGAAAAACTCATCTTGGCCAAGAATATGCAAAAGCTCCTACAATCAAGAATCTTTTATTCCGTGATGTAATTCGATCTTTCAAATATTTGACGTGTTTGAGTATTTGAGAATATGTTTAACAATATGAAGTATTTCTTGAAATGTGATTTACGCATAGAAACTTCAAATTGCTTCGATCTCGATTTTAACATATATATCAAAGAATTTTTTTTATTAATTAAATTGGAATTTAATTTATACTTATTATATTAGAATATAATATTTCACAGTTTTTCGAAATTTAAAAATCTTAAATTATAAAATGTTGTTAAAGTATTTCTTTTTAGAGAAACAAAAAGTGAAGCATACTTGTGATTTTGCTACTCCCGATTATCCGTTTGGCGTTCTGACATTTTCTGTCAAAAACGGATTAATAAACGAGCTAGTTAATTATCGCATATAAATGTTAATAAATTTATTACATAACAGGAATGAAACAAAAAACTAAAAAAAACATGAAATTCGAATAAAAACTAACATCTAAAGTTATGAAACGTTTCGACTAATACTAAGGCCTCATCAGTCAATATAACGATTTTTGGATATGAAACAATAGAAAACAAAAACATTACAATGTAAAAGATTATGTAGACATTAGATAACAACGTAATCTATCAATAAAAAACTTTTTCCTGTTGTAGATGTCGCGAAGTATAAATAAATAAATATAATAATAGAATAAATAGAATAACAAACAAATGCAATATACATCTACGTTCAACATCAGAATGAAACGAAATCATTGAAAAACGGAGAATTTTCTTCGTTAGATGGCGAAAAAATCCTTGTCTGGGCCATGTATGATATTAATACTCGAGAGAAAAACGTTGTTTTTTATTCGTTCGATAGCGATAAAAAATCGTAGTCAAGCAGGAATAGTAATTCAGGTCAACACGTTAAAAAATTTTATATCCGTTCATTAAAATGTGAGCATTGGTATTAATTAGCACATGTGGTTTAACAAAATCTATTGTCAGATGGGAAAGTTTCCCAGTGTATAGTTAAACAGACGAAGACGAAAACATTCTGACATTTGTTAAAATATTGTTTACAGTACATTTATTATAAATGTTAACATTTGTTAAAGAAAAAAATAAACATTAAAATTTTCAAAAATCAATTACTAAAAAAATTAATATTTAAAAAGTGAGAGATAGTCCACATGTGTAATTTAAAATCATAAGAGGTAAGACAAAATTGTGATAAAAATAGCTTCTTGGATATTGAATGTTGTTAAATTACTATATAACAATTTAATTTTTTAAACAATATATGTTTCTAAATTACCTGAGCATCTTCCGCGAAAGGCGCCAAGTAGCGTATTGGACTTTTCATATGTTTCAGAAAGGCCTGAGGTGCGAGACTAATTATTAATCGCACCTTTTGAGCAATTTCCGGCCGTTCCGCTGCCATCACGTAAGAGACAGTTGTGCCCATCGAATGACCGATGTATGCGTGCAATGGTTGCAATGTTATATTCGTGATAAACGAAATCATCGCTGGTAAATCATAGATGCCCATTTCATGAAAACTGACGAAAATTTTGATCAATATGCCATTACAAAGTATAACAAAAAATATATTATCATACAATATAGTATAATTAACTAATCAACTTGCATTTTTATTATTATTAATTAAATAGTTTTTATATCTATGTTATTTTTAACTTATTATTATTTTTATTTTATCAGCATAAATGTACCTGAAATTCCAGAATTTTGAACTCGACGGAGATAAAGAAATATGTGCTCTTGAGTAAGTATTCCCACGAAAATTACCCATCCAAACATCATATCCTTGATCGGCTAATATAAAAGCTACCGTGAAGAAAAATATTGTTTAGTAGGTCATGTACTTATTTAAGTCTTAATATTTATGTAAAATTTTAATATTATTAAGAAAAAGGTTTATAAGAATGGCTTAGCCTAATAATTGTTAGAATGAATTAAGTAAAAAAAAAGTCTAGTGATTATGTAGTATATATGTCATTAATTTTTTAATAATGCACGAAAAAGGTTTTAAAAGATTATGTATCACTTAAGTATATGTAATATATTAGTTATGTATAATTAATATATTATATTAATATATTATATTAACTAATAATATAATATACTATATTAATATTATAAAATTATGTGTACACAGTTTATGAAAATAAAATGTGCTGAAAACTACGTTTAAAAAAATACACTTTAGAAGTAGATATTTTTAAAAATATTTTTTAAGTAGCAAAACGTGATTATTAATAATTTCTCAAGGAGGGCAATATTTTGAAAAATACCAAGTGCTTTATTCTTGCCGGAAATGACCCAATCGGTGTAACTACTCAAAAGACCATGTAGCAGTAGCACAGGTAACGATCCGTTTTTACCTGTGATACGATAAAGTGTTAAGAGATAACCATCCTCGGTTGGTATTACGTGAATCTCCTCCGGATAACCCTCTTTTTGTATTATTGATTCCTGAAACAAATAAAAATGAATTAAATAATCTATTATTTATTTCAAGTACAGATAAACGAATAAATAAAAAAAAGCCGATTTTAGTGCTTATTGTGTAATACATAAGTTTATTTGTTAATCTCTTATTATTCCTGATTGTAAGAAAAATTCTGATAAAGGTACAATATAATTAATATATTAACAGTATTAATAATTTATAATTCACGTTACGTATATTATAGATTTTCAATATTATCAATTTATACTAAAATAACCTTAACCGAAATTGAAAATTAAGTCAAACGTATAATATAAAATGCATGCAATCTTTTTTTATATTAAATAACAGAGTTTTTAGTATGTTTACATTAAATAAAGTTTATTAATACTTAGAAATAAATCAATACATTAAATATTAATCTAATGTTAGAAAGTAATTATAAAAATTTATCATCAAATCAATATTGTTTGTTTAATTAAGTCTAATTAAACGAGTAATTGTATAAAAGCTAAATATAGAAATATTTCATAAAAACATAAAGCTCTACGGAAATAACTTTTAATTGAATTCGTTTAATTAATTTTACAATTACATAAATATATTTTTTTTAATAGTAAAGCAGTTACTGTTAAAACTTATTTATAATATTAAATATTATGTGCAATGTCAAGAAGAGAAAATATTCAAGCTCTTGAGTTAACTTAAATTAACAAATAATTTAAGTGATTTAAAAAATACAAAAAGAAACATATATAATATAATTTTTATACCAGAATTAAAATCATAATTTAAATTAGGATGTATCTCCTGAGTTTAGATTTTAATTTCGAAAACCAATATGATAATCGACATAAAATCGTTTTTTATAAAAAAAAAAAACAGTACTTTAGAGTTGATTAAAATGAAAAAAGTTACGATTTTTGGTTTTTAGATGCATACACTTACCTTTCTAAGATACACTTTGGAAGAAGCGTACTTGCTGAAGTTTGACTGTTCTCTGCTTATTCGCAACATCCTTGTGAATACATTCTTCAAACATTCCTCCGGGAAGTTGAGTATCCCAGCCCCTACAGAGTCGAGGAAATTGCAAAGGAATAAAAGATACACCAACACAATTAACCGCATTGTAAATGAGAGATTTCAGTCAGTACAAAAAGTAACCGGCACAGGTTTTCCAAGCTATTGAAGTACACCGATAAGAGGAAAACGCAAAAGTAGCATTATTAGTTAAACTCTCTTTTGTAATCTCCTTTTTATGTTTGATAACAAATTCTAGTGTGATGATTTGTTGTTTCGTCAATGACTTTTTATGGTAAGCTAAAAAGTCAAGAGACGTCATATTATTAGTCACGTTATTAGTCATGCGGCGATAAATGGTTACAAAAAATACCTACAGAATTACCATATTATAGAATACATTATTATTACTGTATCAGCAAATTATTAAATCGCTAAAATTTCGAGACAAGACAAACAAAAGTGCACAATACTGCAAGTACTGTAGGTAAATAAGAGATAAAAAAGTTGTGCAATAAGTATATGTAAAATATGAAGCTAGGACGCTTGCACTATCATGTAGATAAAGCATTTTGAGATAGCCAACGGGCTATTTATAATTTATAATTATAATTTTGTTGAAAAAAAAACCGTATTTTTTTACTATTTTATATTAATATGTAATAGAACGGTTTTTTCTCTAATTTTCTAACTTTGTCATCTAACTTTGTAAATTTGTGTATTTTAATACGTAGAATCTTTTCTGAAGAGACAAATTGTCGCGCAAGTCCCTCTTTTTTATTTGATGTTAAAGTTTTTTGATATTGGAACATGATAAATTTATTACTGTAAAAAAAATATAACAAAGTTTGTGATTAAAAATTTATATTAATATTAATGCATATTAATAAATATTCTCTTAAATAATTTTATTTTTAATTATAGCAGGAAATAAGCAAAAATATTGTTTCAATTAAAAGTAAAAATAATTTTTAAAAATAATTTTAATTGTAGTAAAGAATACATTAATTAAAAATTTATACTTTATTAATTTATAGTAGTAAATATTTTTTACTTTAATTAAAAATAATTTTTTTAGATAATTTTAATTATAGCATAGAATAAATTACGATTGCAATATAAAAATAAATATATTTATAAATTTGGGCCACACAATTTAATGTTAACAATAACGTCTTTAACAAAAAGAATTGTTATTTGACTAAGTAACTTATTTTATATTGAGTTATATATTGAGTCATAAATTGTTATATAAAAAGTATGCGCAAAAAAATAAAACAGACCATTTAATTTAATTTATAAGAGATAACATTAAAGAGCATGCGCAGTATTTTCGTAATTATAAATTATTTCTACTTACCGACATCAAGAAACTTTAAAATTAAATTAAAAAGGGGGACTTTAGTGCTGATTATTCTTTTCAAAAAAGATTCTATGTATGAAAATACACAAATTTACAAAGTTTTAAGAAAATTGGAAAGAATAGCGTTATATTGCATATTTAACTTTAAAATTTTGATTAATAAGAACATTACATATTTTAATACATATGAATAAATGATTATGATGAATATTGCAAAATATCTAGAGAATAATTTAAAATATAAAAAAAGGAAACATTAAATTGATGTATGAAAGAGAGAGGGGGAGAGGAAAGCGTTCTAATGATTAGTAAAAATTATGTGTATATATATATATTCATTATTTTTACAAGAACAAAAATTATTAAATAATTCTTACATATATTTTAATATCTTTGGAAACTATTTGTAAGATTGTATATTTAAAAAATAGTAGTATAAAAATTATATCTTATTACTTAATTATGTATATTCTGTGTGTGTATTTTACATTTGTGCTGCACAAAACTTTAAACATCTCGATAACGAAAAATCATATCAAAACGAAATAAAATTAATTCATTTTATTTCGTTTTGATATGATTTTTCGTTATCGAGATGTCTAAAGTTTTGTGCAGCACAAATGTAAAATACACACACAGAATATACATAATTTCGAAAAGTCACATAATGTTTTGGGAATTATGATTTTGTTTACAAGAAATAGTAAAAAATTTAACTTACTATTTTTTTTACAAAATCATAATTCTCAAAACATTATATGACTTTTCAAAATGACATAATTTTTCAAATATTTCTTCAAAATTACATAATTTTCTTTAAAATCTTATAATCTTAAAATCATGTAATTTTTCAAATCACAATTTTTAAAAATCAGGTAACAATTTGAAACATTTCGTTACGTGTCTGATCGTCATTAATTACATGATTTATTACGTAATTTCGTTGTGATTTCGTGACGAGATTTTATTCAGTAGGGAGAACATTTTTATATTTGTCAGTGAGTTAAACTACGAAACAGATGACAAGGCTCCAGAACCTAATACTAGGGTTCTAGTCCGGAAAAAATAAGTAGTTTTTTTGCTATATTTAAATTTTTTGTTTATTGTTAAAATAATTGTTTAATGTCATTTGCAATAAAAATGTGTTGAAAAATATGTATAAAAACATAATTATTTTGCACTTTGTGAGGCAGTAAAATGTTATTATACAAAGTAACATCAATTTATTTCGAAATAAATGTACATATTATAATTTCAAATAAAAGAAGTAATTTTAGCAAACAAATATATAGTGTTTTCGGCAAATCTAATTATAAGTCTAATATTAGGCTTCCGATCCCGGAGATGTTAAATATGAATGTGGCGAAAAACAAAGGTGTTTTCTTCACAATACATATTTACATCTGTACCATTACCTGTACATTTCAAGATAATTATGTTACTTATCGTTAATATTGTATTTAGCGGTATTATTCATAATTTCGCGAAAAAAATATTTGATTAAATGTCACTACGCATGAAATATCACCATGAATTGTTTTCAAATTCTGTAATACAATACTCATACCAAATTTATGATTCTTTTCTAATGAACTTTTAATTTTATTTAAAATTAAAAAGAATTATCATTCACTACCTTATACTAGCAAAAGAGCAAATCATTTTATAATAAATTATATTCATCTTTTTAAAATTATCAATTTGATTTAACAGAAAGATCACTTAGATACATGCATTATTCTGATTTAGCTACACAAAACTATTTCGTATACTATGAACTAAATTACTTTTAATTTATGATGATAGTGCACGTGTAGACGCACCGAAAAGATTTAGTATTCCATATTCATCTTTCATCTTTATTATCATGATATTATTAGCATGATATTTAATATTATTGAATTGATTCTCAAATCTTTTTCATGATCTTAAGCAACCTCCTGTACACAAGTTCAAATGCATCCTTGCCCCATAAAAAGTCCACGTGATTGAATGTAGGTAACGGTACTCTGTACAGATCCAATATGTTGGGTAGTAGACTATAAAGTTTCTTCACGTCCTTGAATAAATGCATTATCTTATCCGATTTTGTATACAAAGTTTAATTTACTACAAAATTACTGCAACTCAATTCTTTATATATAGATAGATAGATAGATAGATAGATAGATAGATAGATAGATAGATAGATAGATAGATAGATAGATAGATAGATAGATAGATAGACAGATAGATAGATAGATAGATAGATAGATAGATAGATAGATAGATGGATAAATAGACAGATAGACAGATAGATAGATAGATACACTGGAAAAAAAGTTTTGTTGTTTTATGAGAAATTCTGGTTGATTCAACCTGTCCGTTTGTTCGAAAATGGACGATACAAATTTTGTAGTTGAAATTACCAGAGGATTCTGGTTAATTCCATACTGTTTAAATCTATCAGAATTTCTTGTTAATCTTACTACATCGTTTTGTTAGGTTTACAAAAATCTACCAATATTTCTTGTTAATCTTACTACATCGTTTTGTTAGGGTTACAAAACTCTACAAAAATTTCTTGTTAATCTTATTATATTGTTTTATTAGGTTAACACAATTTTTTGGTTAAAAAACGAGTTCGGATAGAGTTTTTAAAATAATAACAATATATCTTGGTTTAAAGTACACTGCATATATTTTATATATATTTTACTAACCTCTAAAAATCTCTATATAGCTGTCGAAATTCCATTCGCGCAGAAGAGAAGACGTTTTTTCGTCCGCCATGCCGTTGAATAGAATAATGTAAATACACGATTGTAAGATACACGAAACAAATATAAAGCATGTAGCTACCTTATGGGTACCGCGTGATATTAGTATCGCATCGATACCGCGTTGGTTTGCGCGAGATTGGCATGCACCGACTTGCACTGCAAGAACGAAGGCGCCAGCATTATCGCTATTTTTGTAAATATAACAAGAAGTTTTGTATTATTTTGTAGATTCAACAAGAAGTTTTGTAGATCCAACAAGAAAACACTTAATCAAATCCTTATAGTACAGTTAACCAAACGGTGTAGTTATAAGCTGTAAAATCTTGTTATGATAACCAGAAATTCTGTTTCGTTTAATAAGAATACGCTCAACCAGAACCGTTTTATTATTATAATAAAACCATTTTTCTCAGTGTAGATATCATATTTCCACAATTAAATATGTTTCTCTTCAACTTACCCGGCTGTCGGCCAACCAGTCGTTGTCACTATAGAACAACGCGATCGGCACAGTAATGTTCGTTAGATTATAGTCAGGTGGTTCCGTTGCATTATAGATCAGCATATTTTTCTCGCATCCGTAATCGTATTGGCGGAACTTCCCCGAAATGATTTCCTGACTGAAGTGTACTATCGTCTTGGTCGATACGCCAGCTGGATGATGACTCAAAATCGCAGGTAGTAGATTCTAGAAAATTCACACAGCAAAATATATCTGAGATATAATCAGATATCTTTGTGTTTACAATTTTAAATCAATTTTAAGATAATCTTATTGTCAGATATTCGTAAAATTCTGTAGGACATTATTACTTCATATCACGTATTGTCTGTTAAAGGATATCTCTGGAATATTTGCATATAATATGATCGATATTACAGTTATTTTATTTGTTTGCTTCATGTTTATTTTGAATATTTTGCAACCAATAAGATAATTTATTTAACATATCTAACGATAAACTTCAGATCATCTTAAATATAAGAATTAAAGATAAGATTAAACATAAAAATCAAATATCACATTTGAGATAAAATTATCATGACTTTTTAGTACCTTAAAGATAATCTCAGAAATATTTTTTTAATATCTTGACAATGCTATGCAACAGATATTCTGACATATAGATATCTTCAAGATATCTCTGTGATATATTTTGTTGTATAAGAAACAATGTTATAGACATCCAAAATGATCATGTAAACATTTAAAATATTGATTAGAGTTGCACATCGATTATGACGTTCGTGGAATACTTACGTAGTCAAACTGCTCTTTATCAAATCCACAGATCAGGAATATTGCGTTAGTGCAGATCTTCTCCCCAAAATCATCTATATTACAGCCATATTTTGACAGAAAATGCAACACACCGTTTTGGGGCAAAAATTCATTCTCACCGAAAAAATGCGCCATTATCTATAATTCCCAGATTCTTCTTAATCGCGATATAATTTACTTGTAATTTGATTATTTGGATTTTTAACTAGTATTTGTAAATAAATATATACATTTAAAGCACAATTTCAAAATAAATATATACATTTTTTTAACGAACTGGTTCTATGTAATTAAGATAAAATCTTTTATCTTAATTTTAATTTGTTAAAGAATTTCTCATAAAAATTAAAAGTTAAACAAAATAATATTTATATGCATAAAAATATATAATTAAGTGAAACGAAGTGAAAAGATAAGTTTTCTAATTTTTCCAGTTAATTTCTCGCAAAGACCAAATTTCATATTAAATCTATCTTGTTATCTTAAATTGTTTATATATTTGCATAAGAAATTGATCTTTTTTTCATATATATTATTGCGTTCGCCCGGCGGGACCGCACTCTCTCTCTCTCTCATTCGCACATTCCCGTTCGGAATAAAGAAAGACACTCTTTCTCGCGAAACTCTTTAATGAAACTTGAGAATACAAATATTCCAACTAGTACAGAGAAATAGAACACGACCGAACGGATTGACAGCTCCGAGTCAATCTGACAAACGCGTCCGCGTAAATAACGCGATTACTAACAATAAGAACATTGCGCAGCTGAGAGTCGAAATGTATCGAGCGTCCAGCGCGTTCGCAACAATATTCTGAATTACATTTCGAATTTCATCTTCTATAAATAAATTTTATTTCATTTTGTTCGCATAATAACGACAGTTCGTTTATCACAGTTTTCTGATGTTTAACATTGCAGTGTACGTTTAAATCATAAATTTTTAAAACTTTAATTACCTAAAAAGTAGTGTCGTTATCTTTTTGATTCCTTTTATTCATTCAGCTCAAAAATTGTTTCAACATTTTGTATATAGTATAAAATTAATTATAAAACAAGACAAGTTATAAGACAAAATGATACAGATGCAGTTGTTTAGAAGTTTTAAACCGTTAAACCGTCAATTAACTTATTTCAAATAGTATATTACCTGATATTCTTTTGCGAAAGGAGCAAAATACCGTAATGGACTTTTCATGTGTTTCATAAAAACTCCAGGCGCAAGGCTGATTATCGCTCGTACCAATCGAATAATATCCGGATGTTCCGCTGCCATAACATAAGAAGCAGTTCCGCCCATCGAATAACCAATGTACGTATGCAATGACTGTGAAGTCATATTCGTGATATATGAAATCATCGCTGGTAGATCGTAGATGCCCATTTCATGGAAACTGATAAAAATTCCAATTATTTAAATAATATAACAAAATACTATAGTGACGTAAAATTAATTAAACTTTTATTTTAATTTTTATTAGTTAAGTCATATTTAACCATGTCATTTTTAACACATTATTATTTTCTTTTCACCGTGCAAGTACCTGAAATTCCAAAATCTTGAATCCGATGGAGATAGAGAAACATGCGCCCTCGAATAAGTATTCCCACGAAAATTACCCAACCAAACATCATATCCCTGATCAGCCAATATAAAAGCTTGCATGAAAAATAAATCATTACAGTAGTTACTTTTATGTGTAAATATTGTTACAGCTTTACAATATTGTATTATAAATATACATATTATTTAATAAATAAGTACCTTAATATGTTTGCGATTTTAAATAAAATAAAATTGCATATAAATTTTCCAGAAGAAAAATATGGCCTCAATAGCACTTATTTGTAAAGAAAAAATATGAAGAGTTAAATCCTTCATCTCATTATATAATATCATAAAAATAAAAGTTTAAAAACTGAGATGCGTTAGAATTAAAAAACTTTCTTGTTATGTTACAATTTAAAAATTTATCTTGATATTTGTTCAATATAAAAGCTTATTCAGTAATTTTTCAATTAGATTTAGATACCAAGTCCTTTTTTCTTGCCAGAAATGACCCAGTCAGCGGAGCTACATAATAAACCATGCTGCAATAACACAGGTGGCTTCTTGTCACCCAAGATACGATGAAGTGTTAGAAGATAACCATCTTTTGTCAGTGCAATATGGGCCTGCGCAGGATAACCCGCTTTTCTTATCATCTGCAGCTAGAAGAAGTAAGAACACTTCATTTATTGCTCTATTTAGTAGTGTAAATTGCAAGTTTTAAAAAAATTTAATTATGATAAGATAAATATATATATATATTTTTTTTTAATTATTTTTTAAATTATTTTTTACATTAAAAAATATGAAAAGCGTTAATTTATTTATTTAATATAAAAATTATTAAAGTATTTTTTAATGTAATAAAGTTTAAATCAATGTTATTTATTTAATTATAATGTAATCATAATTGAATTATTTTACAAGTACAATTTTATTACAATTTAATTTTAAATTAAAATCTAAGTATCCTGAGATCGTAATTGACATTATTCCAATATAAAATCGTATTTATAAAATATAATTAGAATGTAGAAAAAATATGTCCACTTACTGTGTTAAGGTTGACATCAGGATTAGCGCCGTTCGGTCGTTCTTTGCTCTCTTGCATCGTTTTTACGAGCATGCTTAACAAGTGCTCTTGCGAAACATTAAATGTCACGGCTGCGGCAAGGTTGCAGAAGAGAACAAGAAATGCGATCATGATCAATCGCATCGTACGAACCGACAACTGAGAGATTCGAATTGAATCGAATATCGTGGATTTCTCAAAGCGTCAAGATATAACAGCGAACATTCGAAATGAGAAATACGACACGCACAACCGAGCTTTCCTTCTCGCGATGTTCTCCATGCAGATTCCAGGGAACTCTGACGAATCATTTATTAATCGGGAAAAAAGAGAGAGGAGGAAGAGAGAGATAAACAACAGAAACAATGTAGAAGTATTATTAGTCACCTGTCAGTTATGAAGATGCGCGAATATAATGAAAAATGATTAAAAATATTATATGTAGATTTATTCACGCTATGTATGAAATTGTCTCTCATTGTCACTATTTTTCCTAAATATTCTACATTTTATATATACTTAGAGGAAGGTATTTGCTTTTTTCTCTCTGATTAGAAGATTTAATGTGTCTCCCCTGGTAAAATTTTATCTCAGAATTTTTATACAAATTGAACTTTTCAGAAATAATGAAAAAATCTTTTCAAATTTTTCATATGTATGAATTATGTGTATGTATGAAATATTTTATATAAAAAATCAAAAATTTTTATAAATTATAAAAGTGTAAAATTGTACAAAAATTCTTTTAAGTTACATAAACATTCTGAAAAATTTTGAAAAATTCTTTAAAAAATTGTATAATTAATGAAAAATTTTCTCACAATTTTTTATATAATTTTTTTTAAGAATTTTTATAAATTATAAAATTTATCAAAATATTTCTGTATAATTTTATATTAAAAAAAATTTTTGGACAATTTTAAAATATTATACAGACAATAAAATAACAATATGTTTTGAAATCCTTATATTTGAAGATCAGGTTATAAATAATCTCGGCTGGAGAAAACTCGCAAAATCTAATCTTTAATCCATTTTGTTCTGATAGATATAATTCTAATCTAAAATTTGTAATCCTTGTTCATTAAAGATGTAGTATTTTATATATATATATATATATAAATATAATCTTATAAATATATATATATATATATATATATATATATATATATATATATACATTAGCTATGCCCTGCCATGCGTTGCTGTGGCTCTCTATTCTTATGCTACGTTTTTTTCAAATTTTCTTTGCTTTCGTTGTTTAACTTTCAAGAGCCTTGCTTTACTGTTGCTCTTTTTATTTTATTTTTGAATAAGCATTTATCCATCTTTAATAAATCTAATATTCATTTATTCACGTACTTCTAACTTTTTTTTCTAAAAGCTGCCAAAGATTTAGAAATCCATTCAAAAGACTGTTTTAAATAAGTTCCTTTTTTCAATAAAATAACAGCCATCTTATTTTTCTTATTACTTTAATTTAAACACAATAGAAACATTCTTCGCCTCTCCCGGTATCTACCCGTCTCTCCCCGTCTTCCCGGTCTCTCCCCGTCTCTACTCGTCTCTCCCCGTCACTCCCCGTTTCTTCCGGTCTCTCCCGGTCTCTCCCCGTCTCTCCCGGTCTCTCCCAGTCTCTCCCGGACTTTCCTCGTTTCTCTCCGTCTCTCCCGGTCTCTTCTCGTTTCTCCCGGTCTCTCCCGGTCTGTCCCCGTCTCTCCCGGTCTCTCCCGGTCTCTCCCCGTTTCTCCCGATCTCTCCCCGTCTCAATGTGTCAAAATTTCAATAATATTAATGAAAAACTATTTTTTACACTTAAATTATGGCCATCATTTTTGAAACACCGGTATATCCAAAATCAAACCCCATAAGAACACTCCCGTTTTCGAATGTAACATTGTGTTAAAATTTCAAATCCTGCCATTGATAATAAATTGTCATATACACGCTAAAAGAAATATTCTCAAATTAAAGGCCTGCATTTATGAAACGACCAGTAATAAATCTAATATTCATTTATTCACGTACTTCTAACTAAATTCAATACAACGTTGTGTCAAAATTACAAAAAAATATCATGTAAAAAATATTGTTTAAAATTAAATTATGGCCATCATTTTTGAAACACACGTATTTCCAAAATCAGACCCCATAAGAACACTGCCGGTTACGAACGTTGCAACGTTGTTTCAAATTTCAAAGCAATCGGTGAAAAACTTACGGAGATCTTAGATGAGGAACAAACATTTTACATGTTATTTATATATATATATATATATATATATATATATATATATATATATATACTATATGTATTCTTTTCCTCAACTTTTTACGCAATCTTATATGTGCAACTAAAATAGCCAATTTGTTATTTATAAAAGAATTGCAAAAATTCTTTTATCAACTTATCTTAACTTCTAGAGGACTGGCCATTTTTTGATATTTTTTAGTTTTAGTGCTAGCCCTACTGAAAAGAATTACGTCACAAAATAACGAAGTTGTGGAACAAATCACGTAAATAATAACCATCAAACACGTAACAAAATGTTTCAAATTGTTACCTGATTTTTAAAAATCATGTAAATTTGAAGAACATTATTGGAAAAATAATGTCATTTCAAAAAGTCACATAATGTTTTGGGAATTATAATTTTGTCCACAAAAAAATAGTAAGAAATTTAATTTACTCGCTATTTTTTTTTTACAAAATCATAATTCTTAAAACATATGACTTTTCGAAATGACATAATTTGTCAAATAACGTACTTCTTCAAAATTATATAATTTTCTTTAAATCACATGATTCTTTAAAATAGTGTAACAATTTGAAACATTTTGTTACGTGTTTGGTCGTCATTAATTACGTAATTTGTTATGTAATTTCGTTATGTGATTTTGTTAGGTGTTTTTTTTTCAATAGAGAACATTTTTATATTTGTCAGTAAGTTGAATTAAGAAACAGATGACAAGACTCCAGAATCTAATACTATAAGGCTTCCAATGCAAAAAAAATAAATATAAGTTATTTTTTTTACTGTACTTGAACTTTTATATTATTGTTTGTTATTAAAACAATGTTTAATGTCATTTGCAATAAAAAGGTATTGAAAAATATGTATAAAAATATAATGATGCTGCACTTTGTGAGGTATAAGGCAGTAAAATGTTATTATACAAAATAACATCAATTTATTGCAAAATAAATGTAAATATTATAATTTCAAACAAAAGAAGTAATTTTAGCAAACAAATACTGTTTTCGGCAAATCTAATTATAAGTCTAATATTAGGCTTCCGATCTCGGAGATGTTAAATATGAATATGGCGAAAAACAAAAATGTTGTCTTCACAATACATATTTACATCTGTACCATTACCTGTACATTTCAAGATAATTATGTTACTTATCGTTAATATTGTATTTAGCGGTATTATTCGCTGAATATAATTTCGCGAAAAAAATATTTAATTAAATGTCACTACGCATGAAATATCACCATGAATTGTTTTCAAATTCTGTAATACAATACTCATACCAAATTTATGATTCTTCTCTAATAAACTTTTAATTTTATTTAAAATTAAAAAGAATTATTATTCACTACCTTATACTAGCAAGAGAGCAAATCATTTTATAATAAATTATATTCATCTTTTTAAAATTATCAATTTGATTTAACAGAAAGATCACTTAGATACATGCATTATTCTGATTTAGCTACACAAAACTATTTCGTATACTATGAACTAAATTACTTTTAATTTATGATGATAGTGCACGTGTAGACGCACCGAAAAGATTTAGTATTCCATATTCATCTTTCATCTTTATTATCATGATATTATTAGCATGATATTTAATATTATTGAATTGATTCTCAAATCTTTTTCATGATCTTAAGCAACCTCCTGTACACAAGTTCAGGTGCATCCTTGCCCCATAAAAAGTCCACGTGATTGAATGTAGGCAACGGTACTCTGTACAGATCCAATATGTTGGGTAGTAGACTATAAAGTTTCTTCACGTCCTTGAATAAATGCATTATCTTATCCGATTTTGTATACAAAGTTTAATTTACTACAAAATTACTGCAACTCAATTCTTTATATATAGATAGATAGATAGATAGATAGATAGATAGATAGATAGATAGATAGATAGATAGACAGATAGATAGATAGATAGATAGATAGATAGATAGATAGATAGATAGATAGATGGATAAATAGACAGATAGACAGATAGATAGATAGATAGATAGATAGATAGATAGATAGATATCATATTTCCACAATTAAATACGTTTCTCTTCAACTTACCCGGCTGTCGGCCAACCAGTCGTTGTCACCATAGAACAACGCGATCGGCACAGTAATGTTGGCTAGATTATAGTCAGGTGGTTCCGTTGCATTATAGATCAGCATATTTTTCTCGCATCCGTAATCGTATTGACGGAATTTCCCCGAAATGATTTCCTGACTGAAGTGTACTATCGTCTTGGTCGATGCGCCAGCCGGATCGTGACTCAGAATCGTAGGTAGCAGATTCTAGAAAAACAATATGACATAGACATCCAAAAGCATGATCATGCAAAGATTTAAAATAATGATTAGAGTTGCACTTCGATCATGACGTTCGTGGAATACTTACGTAGTCAAACTGCTCTTTATCGAATCCACAAATCAGGAACATTGCGTTAGTGCAGATTTTCTCCCCAAAATCGTCTACGTTGCAGCCATATTTTGATAGAAAATGCAACACACCGTTTTGTGGCAGAAATTCATCTTCACCAAAAAAATGCGCGATTATCTATAATTCCCAGATTTTTCTTAATCGTGATATAATTTAGTTGTAATTTGATTTTTTGTATTTTAACTAGTATTTGTAAATAAATATATACATTTCAAGCATAATTTCAAAATAAATATACATTTCTCTAACAAACTGGTTCTATGTAAATGATCTTTATCTTAATTTTAATTTGTTAAAGAATTTCTCATAAAAATTAAAAGTTGAACAAAATATTATGCATAAAAATATATAATTAAGTGAAACAAAGTGAAAACATAAGATTTCTCTTCTTTTCAATTAATTTCTCGCAGAGACCAAATTTCATATTAAATCTACCTTGTTATCTTAAATTGTTTATATATTTGCATAAGAAATTCATCTTTTTTTCATGTATATATTCTGCATTACATTTAAAATTTCACTCTTCTTGTATCAATAAATTTTATTCCATTTTGCTCGCATAATAAAGACGATTCGTTTATCATAGTTTTCTGATGTTCAACATATTGTATACTTTCAAATCATAAATTCTTAAAATTTTGTTTATCTAAAAAAATAGTTCTATTATCTTTTTGATTTCTTTCATTCATTCAGCTCAAAAATTGTTTCAACATATTGTATAATATATAATATAAAATTAATTATAAAACAAGACAAGTTATAAGACAAAAGGATAGATGCAGTTATTTAAAAGTTTTAAATCGTTAAATCGCCAATATTAACTTATTTCTAATAGTAAATTACCTGATATTCTTTTGCGAAAGGAGCAAAATACCGTAATGGACTTTTCAAGTGTTCCATAAAAACTGCAGGCGCAAGGCTGATTATCGCTCGTACCATTCGAATAATATCCGGACGTTCCGCTGCCATAATATAAGAAGCAGTTCCGCCCATCGAATGACCAATGTACGTATGCAATGACTGTGAAGTCATATTCGTGATATATGAAATCATCGCTGGTAGATCGTAGATGCCCATTTCATGGAAACTGATAAAAATTCCAATTATTTAAATAATATAACAAAATACTATAGTGATGTAAAATTAATTAAACTTTTATTTTAATTTGTATTAGTTAAGTCATATTTAACCATGTCATTTTTAACACATTATTATTTTCTTTTCACCGTGCAAGTACCTGAAATTCCAAAATCTTGAATCCGATGGAGATAGAGAAACATGCGCCCTCGAATAAGTATTCCCACGAAAATTGCCCAACCAAACATCATATCCCTGATCGGCCAATATAAAAGCTTGCATGAAAAATAAAACATTGTTTACAGTAGTTACTTTTATGTGTAAGTATTACTATAGCTTTACAATATTGTATTATAAATATACATATTATTTGATAAAAAGTTTTTAATATGTTTGCGATTTTAAATAAAATATAATTGCATATAAATTTTCCAGAAGAAAAATATGACCCCCAATAGCACTTATTTATACAGAAAAAATATAAAGAGTTAAATCCATCATCTCATTATATAATATCATAAAAATAAAAGTTTAAAAACTGAAATGCGTTAGAATCTATATTAAAAAATTTTCTTGGTATATTACAATTTAAAAGTTATCTCGATATTTGTTCAATAAAAGTTTTAGGGGATGCTAAAGCTGTCCTGTTTTATCGATTATTTTGCTTATTTTCAATTCACTAATCTTTTAATTGTATTTACCAAATTAAAAATCCGTTTCCACAATTAAAGTACAGACGGTAACATAATACGCACGAAAGAATTTTATATAAAAAACGAAAAAAATTTTTAATTTGTAAATTACATTAAATTTTTTTTGTTTTTTGTATAAAATTCTTACGTGCGTATTATGTTACCGTCTGTTACCGTACTTTAATTGTGGAAAAGGATTTTTAATTCTATAAATACAATTAATTAAAAAATTAGTAAATTGAAAATAATCAAAATAATCGGTAAAACAGAACAGCTTCACGATCCCCTTAATTAGTAATTTTTCAATTAGATTTAGGTACCAAGTCCTCTTTTCTTGCCAGGAATGACCCAGTCAGCGGAGCTACTTAATAAACCATGCTGCAATAACACAGGTGGCTTCTTGTCACCTAAGATACGATGAAGTGTTAGAAGATAACCATCTTTTGTCAGTGCAATATGGCCCTGCGCAGGATAACCCGCTTTTCTTATCATCTGCAGCTAGAAGAAGTAAGAACACTTCATTTATTGCTCTATTAGTGGTGTAAATTGCAAATTTTTTAAAAATTTAATTATGATAAAATGCATACATATACATATTTTTAGAATTATTTTATTTTAATCATTTTTTACATTAAAAAATATTAAGAGCATTTATTTATTTATTTAATATAAAAATTATTGAAGTATTTTTTAATGTAATAAAGTTTAAATCCATGTTATTTATTTACTTATAATGTAATCGTAATTGAATTATTTTACAAAGTACAATTTCATTACAATTTAATTTTAAATAAAAATTCAAGTATCCTGAGATCGTAATTGACATTATTCCAAATATAAAATTGTATTTATAAAATATAATTAGAATGTAGAAGGCAGAAATATGTACACTTACTGTGTTAAGATTGACGTCGGGATTGGCGCCGTTCGGCCGTTCTTTGCTCTCTTGCATCGTTTTTACGAGCATGCTTAACAAGTGCTCTTGCGAGACATCAAGTGTCACGGCTGCGGCGAGGTTGCAGAAGAGAACAAGAAATGCGATCATGATCAATCGCATCGTACGAACCGACAACTGAGAGATTCGAATTGAATCGAATATCGTGGATCTCTCAAAGCGTCAAAATATAACAGCGAACATACAAAATGAAAAATACGACACGCACAACCAAGCTTTCCTTCTCGCGATGTTCTCCATGCAGATTCTAGGGAACTCTGACGAATCATTTATTAATCGGGAAAAAAGAGAGAGAAGGAGGAAGAAAGAGACAAACAACTGTTATATTGTAGAAGTATTATTAGTCATCTGTCAGTTATAAAGATGCACGAATTATAATGAAAATAATTAAAAATATTATATGTAGATTTATTCG
Organism: Monomorium pharaonis; assembly: GCF_013373865.1. Taxonomy (NCBI): domain Eukaryota; kingdom Metazoa; phylum Arthropoda; class Insecta; order Hymenoptera; family Formicidae; genus Monomorium; species Monomorium pharaonis. The sequence continues at coordinate 364,900 of NC_050469.1, read as the reverse complement.
CGCCACTATATGAAACTGTCTTTCATTGTCACTATTTGTCCTAAATATTCTACATTTTATGTATAGTTAGAGGAAGGTATTTGCCTTTTTCTCTCTGATTAGAAGATTTAATGTCTCTCCCCTGGTAAAATTTTATCTCACAATTTTTATACAAATTGAACTTTTCAGAAATAATGAGAAAATCTTTTCAAATTTTTCATATGTATGAATTATGTGTATGTGTGAAATATTTTATATAAAAAATCAGATATTTTTTATAAATTATTACTTTTTATAAAAAGTGTAAAATTGCACAAAAATTCTTAAATTTACATAAACATTCTGAAAAATTTTGAAAAATTCTTTAATAAATTGTATAATTAATGAAAAATTTTTTCACAATTTTTTATAATTTTTTAAAATAATTTTTGTAAGTTATAAAATTTATCAAAATTTTCTGTATAATTTTATATTAAAAAAAATGTTTTGGACAATTTTACAATATTATACAGACAATAAAATAACAATACGTCTTGAAATCCTTATATTTGAAGATCAGGTTATAAATAATCTCGGCTGTAGAAAACTCGTAAAATCTTTAATCCATTTTGTTCTGATAAATGTAATTCTAATCTAAAATTTGTAATCCTTGTTCCCTAATTTAAAGGTATAGTATTATATACATATACATGTGTGTGTGTGTGTGTGTGTGTGTGTGTGTGTGTGTGTGTGTGTGTGTGTGTGTGTGTGTGTGTGTGTGTGTGTGTGTGTGTGTGTGTGTGTGTGTGTGTGTGTGTGTGTGTGTGTGTGTGTGTGTGTGTGTGTGTAACGTACTATACAACTTCCAAATTTTCCAGATTTTTTTACATAAACTTTAAAATATTTGACACATATACAGGAAAAAAATATATAAAGACGATAGAGCAGATTCTTCTCACGAAGTAACTACCTACCATTTTTATTTTAGTAAAACTTTCATAGAGTATATCTTATTGAATAATAATTATGTTATAAATAATTCTATTACACTCATTACTTTTTAAGAAAAAGCAGGAAAGAAAAAAAATAAATAATTTCATTAGAAAAAAACAAAATTAAAATTAACAGGTGACAATAAAAGCTGTGTCAATTTTATTGGAAATCTAAAGTTTCCATTACATACTCTATAGATTTTCAGTACTGACAGCAATTTTGAAACACAGCCAAAATTGATTAAAAATCAATTGTGAAAATTTAAATGAGACATTAGAAAGAGAGAGAGAAAGAGAGAGAGAGAGAAAGAGAGAGAGAGAATAAAGAAATTATATCTAAATAAAAATAAAAATTTATTTTTATTTGTTGGCAAAATATTTAATTAAATATTCAAAGTTATAAACATTAAATTAAAAATCTGCAACATTTTTTGTACATTTCTTTTTCCATTCTTGATTTTCTGTTTCGCATTGAAATTTTTTATTTTAAGCTTTCTACATATATATTAATGTCATTTCTAATTAAAATTATATTATAAATAGTAATTAATCATTTTTTTCAATATTAATGTTTCAAACAATTTTTATTAAGTAAGGTGTGTGTGTGTATGTGTGTGTGTGTGTGTGTGTGTGTGTGTGTGTGTGTGTGTGTGTGTGTGTGTGTGTGTGTGTGTGTGTGTGTGTGTGTGTGTGTGTGTGTGTACATACACACAATATATTTGTGTTTAATATTGCAATAAGATACTTTCCTGTGTACAAATATTGTTCAATTTTTATTACACAATATTTTATAAACTTATTTGTTGTTTTATTATTAAAAAATGTAACGATTTGGAAACAATTTTTTATTGTTTCTTCTTCGTGGAATTTACATAAATTTAACAATACGTGCATTGAATCTTACATTTTTCTTTCACTTTACATATTTTGAAATTTTCTTACAATCTTTGAGCTGTATATCGTACGTGTTTAACGTTTTTGGAAGATCAACATTTTCATTTATCACAACTCGATACAAACATACGATGTTTTGGTAAGAAAATATAAACATTGGTCAAGGATGCACAAGATATGTCGGCATTTCTGCTGAGCACATGTAACACAAACACAAGTTCGTCGCAACCATCGTAGGTACATTTGAAGGTTACGGTCCAGTTGATTCTGCAAATGCTTAAAAATATTTTTTGATTGGTCAATTAGTTAAATTCTTCGTTTCGATTGGTCGATCAAAATGTTTCGAAGAATTAGGGCCCTCACATGAAATGGCATAAACCCGTAGACCTTATAGATATAAGACTGACAGCATATATGTAATATTGATTTATTGCTAATTGGGCTCGGAAGAGGATGAAAACTATGAAGACTAGGGACGGAATTCATAAACCGATCTTAAGTTCAAGAATTGTCTCAAGTATAGCTTCGAGCCGACTTGAGACTTACTTAACCAATGAAATAACAGCATTGACATCTCAAGATCGTGCTTAAAGGGCTATCTACTGTAAGAAATTGGCTGTGAACGTAGGTTAAGTTTCACATTTCCGTTTCCCCCACACGAAGCGCCCCGAGATTTTACTTCAATGCGCCACCGTCTTGCCAGGTCTCCTATTGGACACCAGCCAGACGACACGGGCTTAGGCCTCCTATTGGTAAATGTAGGCGCTCTTGGCGCACTCATACGGGCATCTGGGGAGCGAAGAAAACTTCTTCCCGCCATATAGGCAGTTAGTAACAAGACTCAAAACTGTAAAGAAGTCTCCAGTGAATAAACGACTCCTCGAACGGAACAACGTGTGCCCATTATTGCCTTCCGGCTTTCTTTCCCTCCTAACTTTTCCCCCCTTATTACAAATTCACATAAAGTCCCTTACAGATCTCAGAAGTGGGATACTCCTTACACACGGTTGTTCTGTTCGAGACGTTTCTACCGCGTAATAGTGCGCAGTTTTTCGTCTTCTTTTTTCGCGTCCGGGTTCTCCGGCGAAAAAATCATTCCTTCTTTCGCGACCGGGCTCTCCGGCGAGAGGTTACCCCTTTCGTGTCCTTTATACGCGAAAGCATAAATATTATTTTCGGTTGTTACACGGTTTGCGTGATAACGGTCACTCGCCATTGTGAAAACAAGTTAGTGCGCGTTTGTGCACATTACTGGGACCGGCTATATATTGCGAACCGGCGGGAAATCCGTTCATGTCATATACCTTACTAGTGTTATATTGAGAGTAGTACGAATCTCTCTGTTGAACGCAGAACTGTGCGGACATTCACGTGTTTGTACGACCACGCACGTTTTGAAATCAACACAATTTGAAGGAGATGGATGTAGAAATTCTGAACGATCTCACCTTACATCAACTTAAGGAAAAACTCAAGGAATATGGATTGCCTGACGCATTTAATAAGCCCGCTTGCATTGATGCTCTTTGAGCTTATTATAAGCGGCAAGAAGCCGCTGAAACCCTCTCGTCATTGGAGGGGGAAACACGAAGAAACCCCCCCAGCAACGTGGACTCTGCAATAAAGCAGACAGCAGAAGAAAGGGATTATTTTTCTTCCCGTCAGAAATCACGGTACGAGAGAGACCTCGAGAGGCAAGTACAAGCCCTTTCACACAAACTTGACCTACTTACCGCTCAAATCACAACGCAATTAAATACGCCTGTTCAAAATCAAAATATAGTTTACACGCAGGCACCGAGTCTAACGAGGAACCAACTGCAAACACAGAGTGTATCACATCCTTGGTTACCGGACGTTAGATCAAATGTGGTGAACCCCTCTAACTCACCACAGAAGACTGGTAATGAGGAAGTTGAACCAGCATATCCACCAGTGAGTCAATACGGGGGCTACATCCCACCGTCCAGTCCGAATTATCCATATGGTTTGCAACTACCCATGTTGGCTGCAATACCACCAGCGCAAGCAGTTACCTTACTGTCGTCACAGATACCATCATTCTCAGGCGCTGAAGATGAAGATGTGGAAACATGGATACGTAAGATTGAGCGTATTGCAACGGTGCATCAGGTTGATGACAGCATCAAATTACTGTCAGCAACTCGCAACCTGCATAAACTGGCACGAGATTGGTTTGATCTCGACGAAGGCCCAAGCGCTGAATCTTGGAACGCCTTCAAGAACGCTATCCTTCGAAGATTCAAGCGACACATATCTTTCACTGCCGTCATGCAGAAAATAGAAGGCAGGAAATGGAACTTCCCAAAAGAAAGCTTCGCTGATTATACTATGCAGAAATTGAAGCTAATACAACCACTACATTTAAACGAGAAGGACATCATTAATCTCCTCGTGGGAGGTATAACTAACTTTTCAATCCGAGGAGTAGCGGCATCAATCAACGCATCCACGGTAGATGAATTCCTGGACCGCATGCAGCAATTGGTTAAAGCCTATGGTACCACACCGACTAAAAGGTCATCCCCAACGTTGCAAAGAAAAGAAAAACCAAGGGAATGCGCAGAAGCAGTGTCGAGTACGCCATCTAAGATGTCGCACCCGAAGACGACAGACATGACATGCGCATACTGTAAAGCCAAAGGACATCTGAAAGCCGACTGCTGGAAGCTAAAGAGGAAAGAGGCTTCAACCAGTCTCAATGCTCCAACAGCCGTTGCTGCCACGGAAAAGGAAACAACCCCCAAGAAAGCCGCTGAGGACATCACTAACGTCGTTGCGTGCGTTACTAGTGGAACGCCACACACCTTAAAGTTAAGCGACTCGATTATTAAAGTTATTTCGGTTGATAATAAAGTATGTCAATGGGATGCTCTTGTGGACACCGGGAGTCCCGTTTTGTTCATTAAAGAATCAGTTTTCTGTACTATTTTTGAATATTTCAATCTTTCTGATCATAAGGATACAACAAGTTTTTACACACTTAACGATAATGCAATCGACGTGATCGGTTATAAGGAAGTCGTTATTAAAGTATCAATATTGCCAGATATCCCTACTAAAGTTCGTTTTCACATAATTAAAAGTTCCAAATGGTCCACTCCAATAGTCCTTGGTCGTGATTACTTGACTAAAAACAATTTGAGATTAGATTATTATCCTTCTAAAAGTAGTAAAGAGAATAAATTGTCATTACTTCGTGAAGTTGCATCCGCCGATATATACATGGATGTCATACAAAATGGATCACTTCTCTCCTTAGAAGATGTCAAAACTGACTTTGGTCCTGAAACAGATAAACAAGTATTAAAGTTAATAGAAGAAGTTAACAATACTTACCTTGAAGGAAAAAATGAAGTTAAAGAGTTGCCACCGGTCACTGTAACTTTGAAGGACACGTCCACTTATGCGTATTCGCCGCGAAAATTCGCATTACAAGAGCAAATTAAAATCCGAGAGGCTACGGATGATTTATTGACACGGGGTATAATTAAAGAGAGCGTGTCACCCTACTGTGCACGTATAGTACCTGTAAGAAAACGCTCAGGTAAAATAAGACTTTGCGTAGATTTACGTCCGCTGAATTCGAGAGTGGAAAAGCAGAAGTACCCGTTTCCACAAATTGAAAGCTGCTTAACAAGATTGGCTAATATGAATATATTTACATTATTAGATTTAAAGGAAAGCTTTCATTCCATAGATATTCATCCGGAACACACTAAGTACTTTTCCTTCGCCACTCCCGACGGACAATATGAATTTAAGAAATTGCCGTTTGGTTATTCGGAGTCACCCGCTGAGTTTCAAAAAAGACTTCTTTTGGTGCTACAACCTTTGATTAGAGAAAACAAAATTTTGGTCTATATCGATGACATTTTAATACCGTCTGAGACAATAGAACAGAATTTGAAAGTTCTTCACAAATGTTTGAGATTACTCAAAATCTATTCTTTCGAGGTTAATTTCTCAAAGTGTCTATTTCTTAAAAAAGAAATTGAATACCTTGGGTATATTATTTCTAACCAGGGTATCACACTAAGTGATAGACATGTCGTTGCAATTAAAGGTTTTCCGGAACCAAAAAATGTAAACGAGACTCAACGTTTCTTAGGTCTAGTTAATTACTTCAGGAAATTTATTCCTAATTTTGCAACTGTTTCCAAACCTTTGTATTCTTTGCTTAAAAAAGATTCTATTTTTGATTTTAACGATCATCGACGAGAATCTTATAGAAAACTAAAAGAAGCTCTTATCTCCTACCCAATATTACAACTCTATGACCCGAATAGACAAACGGAGTTGCATACAGACGCTAGTGCGATAGCGATTGCCGCGATACTAATGCAGCGCCAAGACAACGGTCAGTTGACACCAGTCGCGTATTATAGTCAAGCCAATAATTATGCGGAGGCAAGATATCACTCGTACGAATTAGAAATGCTTGCGATAGTCAAGGCCGTCGAAAGGTTTCATATTTATCTGTATGGAATTCCCTTCACTATAGTTACTGACTGCCACGCAGTCGTATTAGCGGTCGAAAAAGCACATTTAAACCCTAGAACGTCACGTTGGATCGTACGACTACAGACTTACAACTTTAAAATTGTACATAGACCTGGCAAGAAAATGGAACATGTCGACGCTTTAAGTAGAATTGTTGCAACAGTAGAATCAATACCCCTAGAAAGGGAGCTTTACTATCGTCAAATCGCCGATCCGTTAATTCAAGATCTAGCTAACTCAATGGAACACACAGAAAATGATAAATATGAGCTCATTGAGGGTCTTGTCTATCGAAAGTTTCCAGATAAATCACGATTTTACGTACCTGATTCTATGATTTCGAATATCATACGAACGTACCATGATAATAACTCACATTGCGGTTTAGAAAAAACTGTACAGGGAATTTGTGATACGTATTGGTTCCCTTACATGCGTAAGAAAGTACAACTCTATATTGAGAATTGTATCACATGCCTAGTATCTAATTCAACCACAAACACCAAAGAAGGTGAAATACAATCAGAAAAAACGCCTTGCATGCCTATGCAAATTATGCATGCTGATCACTTTGGTCCTCTGACGATGACCCCACAAGGATATAAACATGTTTTAGTCCTGGTAGACTCTTTCACCAGATTCACTTGGTTACAACCAACTCGTACGACGAGTACCAAAGAAACTACTGCGAAACTAACTTCTATTTTTGATATTTTCGGAAATCCTAAATCTCTGATTACTGACAGAGGCACGGCTTTCACCTCCTTTGAGTTCACTGAATACACACAGCAAAGAAATATTAAGCACAGATTAGTAGCAGTAGCCGCTCCTTGGGCTAACGGAGCCGTAGAGCGCATAAATAGATTTCTTAAATCGTCGTTACGAAAAGTAGTGGAAGATCAATTAAATTGGGCCGATAAACTTGGTGAAATCCAAACAACTATTAACAATTCATATCATTCATCAATTAAATGCTCACCCTCCAAACTCTTACTTGGAATAGATAAAATGAACCAAATTGATACTCCACTAATTCAATTCTTAAATAACCAGGCAAAAACCGATCTCAATTATATAAAGATAGATCAACAACGGTCGATAAACCGGGAAATAGCTAAACAGGCCTCAGACAATCTAAAAACTTATAATAAAACTTATTATGATAAGCGTCATAAAAAACCGTCTAGTTATAAACATGGCGATTATGTCTTAATACGTGATACTATTTCTAAGCCTGGAGAAGACAAAAAGTTGAAACCATTATACAAAGGCCCTTACATGATAACGAAAGTATTGGACAAAAATAGGTATGTCGTTCAAGATATTCCTGGGTTCACAATCACACAGAAGCCCTACAATTCTATACTGTCGCCAGACAGAATAAAGCTGTGGGTTAAACCTTTACTCATTAAGTAAGATCTTCATATTTTTGTCTCCTCTTTGAACACACACAATCCCTAGTATTATATGACATTATAACCAAAGATATTTTTAACGAATATGTATTCATTCCTACATTTATTTTACAGTTATATCTACATTTTATTAAGACTTTAGTATTAAGATCTAGTTATAAGATAGTTTTAAGAGGTTCCTTAATGGTCTCAGGTTATTTTATTATACATGTAAACAACGTTCCGAGTCGAACGATATGCCAGGCTGGCCGAGCTGTAAGAAATTGGCTGTGAACGTAGGTTAAGTTTCACATTTCCGTTTCCCCCACACGAAGCGCCCCGAGATTTTACTTCAATGCGCCACCGTCTTGCCAGGTCTCCTATTGGACACCAGCCAGACGACACGGGCTTAGGCCTCCTATTGGTAAATGTAGGCGCTCTTGGCGCACTCATACGGGCATCTGGGGAGCGAAGAAAACTTCTTCCCGCCATATAGGCAGTTAGTAACAAGACTCAAAACTGTAAAGAAGTCTCCAGTGAATAAACGACTCCTCGAACGGAACAACGTGTGCCCATTATTGCCTTCCGGCTTTCTTTCCCTCCTAACTTTTCCCCCCTTATTACAAATTCACATAAAGTCCCTTACACTACAATGGAGAGTCGTAGGCCGTAGCAGTAGTCGTAGAAAATGTTTCCACTTCGTATTGCTTTACTGTTTACAGCCTACAGCAGACATTGAGTCAATTCATTGCGTACTTACGATGAGCGTTGGGGCATTCGGGATTAGTTTTTGGTCGCCTTTCTTTGATGGCCGGCTTGTATGTTATTGCTACGTCGTTTTTATTCTAGACAGCATTGCCGTAGTTTTAGTGCTGTTACGGCTAAAACATTCCATTGTAGATGGCCCTTAAGATAGGTCTTGAATAAGATTCGACTATGCCCTAGTTTACACCGAGCATTTGGTACGCGTATCAAGTAGTGAATTTAAGCTGATCAGCCAATGATTAAACACATTCACTAGTTATTTATTATTTGATACGCGTATCAAATGCACGATGTAAACTAGGCCAATGTCTTAAGATGCTAATACGGCTCTGTGATTGGTTGATGGCATCTTAAGACTGTACTTAAGATGATCTTAAATATAAGATCCGACTATGAATACTGGCTTTAGATTTTTATTATAAATTTGCATTTAATGACTTAGTTTACACCGAGCACTTGGTACGCGTATCAAATAGTAAATAACTAGTGAATGTGTTTAATCATTGGTTGATCAGCTTAAATTCACTACTTGATACGCGTACCAAGTGCTCGGTGTAAACTAGTAGATTGTCAAATATTTGAGTTCTTAGGGCTCTGGCAGACCAGCGCAATTTCCGTCGCGCGCGACGCGCGATATCCAATGGGCGTACAGAGATGAGCGGAAAGGCGGTCACTCATTGGACATCGCGCGTCGCGCGCGACAAAATCGCGCTGGTCTGCTGGAGCCCTTAAGGGCCATCTACAATGGAGAGTCTTAGGCCGTAGCAGTAGTCGTAGAAAATGTCTCCACTTCGTATTGCTTTACTGTTTACAGCCCACAGCAGACATTGAGCCAATTTATTGCGTGCTTACGATGAGCGTTGGGGCATTCGGGATTAGTTTTTGGTCGCCTTTCTTTGATGGCCGGCTTGTATGTTATTGCTACGTCGTTTTTATTCTAAACAGCATTGCCGTAGTTTTAAGGGCCATCTACAATGGAGTGTTTTAGCCGTAACAGCACTAAAACTACGGCAATGCTGTCTAGAATAAAAACGACGTAGCAATAACATACAAGCCGGCCATCAAAGAAAGGCGACCAAAAACTAATCCTGAATGCCCCAACGCTCATCGTAAGCACGCAATAAATTGGCTCAATGTCTGCTGTAGGCTGTAAACAGTAAAGCAATACGAAGTGGAGACATTTTCTACGACTACTGCTACAGCCTAAGACTCTCCATTGTAGATGGCCCTTTAGTGCTGTTACGGCTAAGGGCCACCGCACAAACTCTTCCATAACGCGTTACGTTACGTTAAGTACTCCATAAGGCCACCGCACAAGCTCTTCCATAACGCGTTACGTTACGTTAAGTACTCCATACGAACCTAAGTTGTACTTAAAATTTAATTTAAATCAACGCACAAAGAAATCCTTAACGTAAGTTCTTAAGTTCTTACGTTAAGGATTTCTTTGTGCGTTGATTTAAGTTAAATTTTAAGTACAACTTAGGTTCGTATGGAGTACTTAACGTAACGTAACGCGTTATGGAAGAGTTTGTGCGGTGGCCCATACGAACCTAAGTTGTACTTAAAATTTAACTTAAATCAACGCACAAAAAAATCCTTAACGTAAGTTCTTAAGTTCTTACGTTAAGGATTTCTTTGTGCGTTGATTTAAGTTAAACTTTAAGTACAACTTAGGTTCGTATGGAGTACTTAACGTAACGTAACGCGTTATGGAAGAGTTTGTGCGGTGGCCCTATAACATTCCATTGTAGATGGCTCTTTACGCCGGATCTACAATAGGTGTAGTAAGCCTTATGCCATAAGAAACTGACCAATTATAATTGAATGTGAGAAGAATAAACGAATATAATTGGTTAATTCCTTAAGGCTTAAGGCTTACTACACCTATTGGCCTAGATCTGGCCTTACAAATACTTTATATTTTTCCGGTAAATCATTGTCGCCAGCGCCACCATTTGGTACTACATTTCTAAAGGTGCAATTTCATGCAAGCGAAGCAAATGGTCTGTTCTTTCTAGCTGCACTGTTGCACAGGTGCAATAAGTTAAAGTAAGACAAGTATATTTTTTCTCATTTTAATTTATTGCACCAGTGCAACAGTGTAGCTAGAAAGAACAGACCATTTGTGTAGCACAAACAAACACAAGCACATGTGTCCTCTGTCCTGTAGGACGATCGATAAGTGAAATAGTGAAACTATTTAATAATATAACTGCGTCATCGATTACGACTGCAATTAGAGCAAGGTATTTTCAAGTTTACAATATTTCTAATCGTGCGTTTTATTGTCGCCGATGGATATCACACGATATTAAATCCGTAATTAAATGTTGAATAACCGGACACCGGTTAACCTCCAATCGACCGGTTGTTCGTTATGCGCTATATAGCTCAAGCTAGCTGAAGGCGCTCTTCCACTCACAAGGAAGGAAAAGCTAAAAAAAAAAGGTTGTTCGTTATGTGCTTATATAGCCAAATTACGCGGAGTAGTCTAAAGGCACACTAAACACCATACCAAAAAAAGTTGCTTGTTATAATTCGATTCTATTTTTGAAAACCTGGAAATTATTTCGAAAGTTTATATAAAATTTGCGTCTTACATTTTATTGCTCACAAATTTTCTCTGTATATTTTATTTATACATTTATATATTTAAAAATAAGGCATTTTATTTATATGTCTATAAATAAAACAATTTTTTGTTAAACATAATTTTTTGAAAATGCTTATAGCATTGTAATCAAATTGATGATTAATTCAATTAAGATATAAATGTAATTAAACTGTATTTAACTGAGATATTAATAAATTTAAAAAAGCGAGATATTAAGCTTTTTGTTTGCTTTTTAATTTTGACAATTTATGTTGGTATGCAGTTGTCTAGAATTGAAAAAATATATTTAAAAATGAAATGATTATTAAGCACCAAGATTTGATGACATTTTTAATGATTTTATTAGTTACATATTGCTAATGCTCAACTTATTATTGTTTATATATTTATATTTATGTATTCCATAATCTCGTATTGCTGAGGAAAGGGATAATTTTTGCTAGTAGAATAAAATCTTTTCTATTCACTTCAGCATTACACTTGCCAAAAAGGAGACTTGGTTTAAAATCTTTTCTAGCACACTCTCCCTCTCTCTCTCATCCCTTCATTCACCATTTAGCTATCCTTCTATACTAACTAGTGTGTTACATGGCTTTATTTAATATTATATAACATATTGCTCTACTATAATCGGAAGAATCTTACATATAATCTTTTTTCTCTTCAGTATACAATAGCCAAGAAGAAAATTCTACATAGAATACAATATAATTCTATCTAAACATTTTTCTCGCCACTATTTTTCAATCTTTACTGTTTACAGTTTTCTTTCTTTCAACTTATAACTATACTTTTTTATTTACTAACTTTTTTATATAAACCTTTTCCTCTACTTTTTACAATCTTTTTTTTTTCTCTCTTCCTCCTCTCTTTTTCTAAATATCTTTTTTACCTTTCACTACTAAAATTATTTCTACAAATCCTTACTCCTGTAAGATTCTATAATATGTTAGTTGCCTCCTTTCCTTTTTCCCAGCATTTTTAATATAACACAACACATCTTATTGTACAGCTCTAACTGTGCAAGTCCTACATATAATACAATCTAATTATATCTCATTATTTTTTTGTCATCTATCTTTCCAGACAACTTTTGCTAGTATTTAATTATTAAAATGTAAACAGAATTCTCTTTGTAACTGAAAGATTATAGCAGATTATTACATCAGATTGATTATATTTGCAACTTATATTTAAACTTATGTTCTGCTGTCATATTGCATTAACAATATTATATTTTTGCTGACATCATGCCCATTTATAATAGACACTTTACAGAATATGTTTTTAATATGCCTGGTCTAGATAATTTTGTAAGAGCCATTCTTTTTTTTAATAAGGAATACAACGCAACAGGATGAATGAAGTCACATTGCCTCCATCACCAAATTGGTATTTGGGTAATGTCCTTGCGTGCTCGCGACGTGGAACTGTGGCATGGGGCGCAAGGAATTTTGTTGTCATCGGCCGGCCAAACGAAAACAATATAATGCAGTATTCTATAGTCAAAGATTACTTTAAAGATAAAGTAGTTACATTGGCATTTTGTCCTAAGCTTGACAGTCCGGACAGTCCAGATTTATTAATCTGTGGTGGTGATGACTCTAAAGTCAGAATTTTAAACGCGTATACATTAGAATTGATAGCAGAATTCTGTTTTGCCAATGTAAGTGGCAGAACGTGATAAAAAGAATCTAATTATATAGCTATAATTTATAAACGTTGAAAACTTATCACAGAAAAAAATAATACATCTTTTTATTATTTATATGACTCATTGATAAATTTTTATTATTTTAGGAAAGCAAATTAACTGCAGGAGTTGATTGGTCAGCTCGAGACAATAATCTTGCATGCGCAGTGAACTCAGATGGTTTTCTAATGTACTGTAATGTACGAGATAAGACTTCAAAAATAGTATCTCTAGGCAAGCTAACTGCTACATGTTTAGCTTGCTGTCCTCATGATTCTAATCTTATAGCACTAGGTACTAAAAGCGGTCTAGTTTATATTATCCAATATTTTTCTATTGTTCAAAAAGAAACAATATTATATAGAATGAGGGGACACAACGAAGACATAGTCAGTCTATCCTGGTGCCCTTCACAGATGAATGTGTTTCAAAGAGACGAAGAAAGAGATTTACTCTTAGCTTCTGGCGCAAAGGACAGGTGAGATAAAACTTTTATAATATGTATTCTTTGTGTTTTGTATACTAAATTAATTATATAAAATATATATGTAAATAATTTTTAAATGCAATGTGATATAAAAATGTGATTTACTGATTATAGAAGTCTGAAAGTATTATTACTTTTGTTCTTTATTTAGTGTATTTAATTCTCCTAAGAATTCTCTTTTCTTTGCAACCAACTTAAAAATAAATATAATTAACTAAAAATTAGCACTATATTGTTATACTGCAAAAAGAAACGAGTAACTTATAAAGACTCCTACTGTTACACATTTATCTTATTTATGTTCAGATCTGTATATATTTGGAGAACTGGTAGAGATGGCAGATATGAGACTGTAATACACTTACCAAATCTACCAGTCACGCCTTCTTCGCATAAAAGCAAGCTTAATAGTATAAATGGAACGTGGATTGCTGTATGTTGGATAGAGCCCAATGTGCTTTTGACTAGTTCGCTTTGGGGTGAACTTCTTTCTTGGGATCTATCAAATAAAACCAAGCCTGAATGTAAAGTGTTCCATACGTTTCATAATAGAGGATTGTTTTCCATTGCTGCTGTACCTAACTACAATGCAACGCCTGATAATTTGAAGACAGATTCCGAGTGAGTTAACATTGTACACAAATTACGAATATATAAATGAAAGATTTTCAGTATTATTAATGTATTTTAGGCTCAAGGTCTGGTCTTTGGCACAAGATCGCTGGGTTGTAGGTTGTAAACGTAATAACGATTCTACAAAACCACCGATCCTGGAGCATAAAATACCTACACAAGGAGGATTCATATATTGCATGAGCCCTTGTCCCATTGATACCTCGCGCATTGCATTTGGCGTAGGAGACATGATGCTGCGTGTGTGGAATTTGTCTGAACCTCACACAACAACTTTTGACATGGTTATGCATTGGCAGATGGTAAAAGGAAAAATAAGAGCGGTAAGAAATTTTCGTACAAACTATAGGAATTGTTTCTTGATATGTGTTTTTACATAAAAAAAATATATTATGAATATTAATACCATTATATTGAATTAGATCTCATGGTTCCCAGAGGATGAATCTACTATTGCTTTTGGTACTGGAGAAGGCCGCGTTGGTGTATTTGATGCAATTGGAACTAACAAACCACCTATATTATACAGACAGTATCACAGAAATACAATTTATAAGCTTGAATGGGCTAAACTTAACTCAGAATATTTTTTGTTTTCTTGTGCAGAAGGAGAATTAATAAGGTATAAAAAATCCTCGCCGAATGATGGTAAGTGTTGTTAATATTTATTGTTATATTTTTTTATTATCAAAACTTCTATTTCAGAACCTATGTCTATAATTAAAAAAGGATGTTTGGAATTTTCTTGGAAATCCAATTTGTGCTTAGCAATTGCATTAGAAAATGGGTATGTACATATCTAAAATATTTCCTTAAAAAAATAATTGAAGAAATGTTTTAAATGAATTTTGTCCTCTTAGGTCAATTATATTTTACGATCAGATGCTGAATAAACGTGGCAACACAATACACATTTTAAGAACCGTTGTGAATTGTCTAGCGTGGCATCCCGACAGTACAATGGCAGATGAATGGACGTCGCCGTTTGCTAATTACTTGGCAGTTGCCTCCGATTCGTGTAGCATATTAATTTATGATATGTCAAAATTATTAAAAGAATTAAAAGACAATGGAGATGTTACAGAAAACAGAAATGACAAAGACGCGATGCACAAGTTAGTAACGACATTAAACGGACACTTTGAAAAAGTGGTGTGTCTAGCTTGGAGTCCGCATTTCAGTGGATACTTAGTGTCTGGTAGCTACGACAATATTGCACAGGTCAAATATACATGCATTATACACAGTATTCAAACAACTAGATTACGCATCATGACTCATTTATGTCTATTAAGCTTGTAGAATGAAATATGGATCCCCTGGAATTTTATAACTCTTATTTGTGATTTTCAACTCTCCAATCAATACAGATAAAATTCCTTTTAGTCGATCAAATTAACAAGTTTTATTAGATTAATAAATTACTATATTATTTTATTTTTATGTTAATCACATATATGAAATGTAGGATTCGAACTTGCAATCTGGTTATTTTGTAGTCTGGCGATCTCATATATGGACCCATATTATGTTCAGTCTTACAACAAAATTGAATATATATGAGACGAGAGTCAGGGACTCGACGACTACCAGTCGATCATTATTATATAGAGCTTTCTATGTGTCACCTTTATTAAACTTATATTTAATATTTATCATTAGTTGTACAGCAGTGTGTTATATTATGTTACAGATATTAAATTTTATTTAAATATTATTTTCAGAATTATTTTTATATATCGTTATGTAATTTTTTAAATATATTGTTTTCTAGGTATGGAACGTTGAAAAAGAGGAATTGATAGGCACATATATGGGTCACGACGGGCCTATATTGTCCTGTATGTGGAGCCCTCTCAAACCACAGTTAATAATGACTGGTTCATCGGATTTTACGCTACATATATGGAATTACACTTCACCGGCGCAATCACCAAGGCAACTTTCCGACATTAAGGCTGAGAAGAAAAAACATAAACAACAGAAAAAGAGTTTAAAAAATAAGATGGATAATAATGAAAATAATAATGAGACTATGTCAAATCCCATTAGTCCATCTGCCGAAGCAACTCAAACTAAATTGAGTAAATAATTTTTTTATACAATCGATATAATAATATATCGATAATATCGATTATAATAGTTGAAATTTTTAATTACAGAATCGTCAAAAAGAAAAGAAAAAAAGTCATACTTTCCTAAATATGACAAATTAATAAAAGATAAAAATCAGATCTTGAATTTTATCAAGCACGATATGAAAAGTAGTCAAATCAAAGAAGGTGGTGCTATTCCAATTTCATTATTTTGCGAAAAGGAAGATGATGTTTATTCAATAGTTTCTAATGAAAGTAAATTTAACTTTGCATACATTATATTAATATATATTATCATTACATATATTATCTGTTATTAATGATACATTATTTATTCTCAGAGACACAGGACAATTTAGATATCGTTACCGAGATAAATTTATGGTGTGATGAATTAAAGGATCACTTAAACATGGCGGCTTCAGCTCATGAATTAAATGACTTTTTAGTATCGCTTGCACCTAGTGTCTCTATGAAGTATGTATAAATATTTGCACAAATGTAAGACAAATTTAATGTACATGGTTTATATAAAATAGACTCTGATATTGCAGAATGTGGAGAGAAATGTGCGAAGTGTATGCGCAACAATTAATAGAAGGCGATAATCCAGGAAAAGCAGTAACATATTTATTAAGTATACACAAAATTTACGAAGCCTTAGAAGTACTTTTAAATACTAACATGTATAAAGAAGCTTATGCACTCGGAAGATTGAAATTGGATGCTGATGATGCATTTCTAAACAAAATATTAGAATCCTGGGCGAAATGGGCTACTGTTAAAGGTCATCTGGAACAGGCAGCTCAGTGGTAAGACTATTTTTTTAATAAATATTTTTTGTAAGTATAATACACTATAATGAAAGATATATTTAAAATATTTAATATATTAAAAAATTTTTATTATTAATGTGACTTTTAATATTACATACATTAGTCACGTAAAATTGGGGCAATTTGATGAGGCAGCAACGATTCTTTCTCGTCGTAAAGATTTACACTGTTTAGAAGTAGCGTCAGAATTAGCGTTTTTAAGTGGTAATGAGGAATTTGGTATGTCTTTAACTGTGGATGCAATGACACGTGCTCTAATGAAGTTAGATTGGTCCAAAGCACGTTCCCTTATTAAGGACATCCGACAAGTTCAGGTGCATTTTTACACATATTTTACATGTACATACTTATTTTTTATCCATATGCAATTAAAATCTTTGTGTATAGTATTTGAATGTACATATAGATGCTCATGAGACAATCATGAGCACATACTCGGAAGAGACTGAGTTAGACATGATGAAGATATGGTTGGAAGGAAAAAAAAATAGAAGTGTGTTACAAATTCTTAAGGAAAAATATGACACCTCCTATTACGATGTTTTATACAAGAAAAATGACATTAACATTAATGTGAAAAATATATCTTGCGATAAAACGGTAAGATATGAAATACAGAAATAAAAATGACTAATGCTCTTTTTAGACATATTTAATAACAAAATTCAATACTATCCGTATATAATAATACTTTGTATTATATCTTCAGATGGAAATAATTATTAGTTATCAAATTGCTTTGGCGGCCATGTGCGATGCAAAAGAAGCCCAATTGAAACATTTAACAGCAGCAATAAATAACGTGTTCGAATTCGAAAATCTAGCTGTCAAATACGGATCAACGAAAAAGGAAGGATTCTTTACACATGTTCTTACGATATTAGATACCAAGAAACCAACGGACAAAGACAGCATTTACGCCGAGAACGATTATCCCGTGTCGCAGAGTATACGCGCTTATTTATGCGTTGGTCTTCTGAATTGGTTATCGAAATATTCGGAAAAATTATCGGACGAAGAAGAAACGCAGTTTATGCAGTTGGTATTAAACTTGTTAAATGATATCATAAATGAAACAAACATATCTCATCAGAAGAACGTTGATAGATATAATGAATTGGAGGAAAAAATTATGATTCTTGCAGGTTAGTGCTTTCTTGTAATCTATCTTGTTAAGTTTGTAGACTTCAACATATAATAATATATAACAAACAAATCAATTTATGTAATAAGTTTATTGTCTTATACATACAATATATTTCAAATATGTTTTGCAGTGAAAACGAAGAATGAGACAGAAGATGGTGATAATTATAGAGATCTCGAAAAAGAAGCACAAGAACTCAAATTTAATATAAATAAATTTAATGAGGAACGAGTTTACACACCAAATCTTAACACCGTTTTAGAAATAGCTCATTCAGTTGCTATCAAATTGAGAGATAGTAACCAATTTCAACTTTTACAATTTTGTAATAATCTCACTAAGGAGACAGTGACAGTTGACAGTATCATGACGGAAGAAGACGAAAATTTAGTATCTCTTTCATAATTTATAATAAACAAAAAAACATCCATTTGAAGAAAACGATGATATCTTGATGAACTATTTTCTTCTGATAATACTACACTGTGAATATCTCAAATAGATGAAAGTTAAGAATTTAAAATATAAATATAAAAAAATAACTATCGATTTTTTTGATATTTTAAACGACAAGTTTTGCATTATAAATTACTTTTATATATTGTCTACATAAATCATGTAATTATAAAGAATATTATAAAAATACATTTTTTTACTATGCTAGTGAAATTTTATCTCTAAAAGGATTTATACATATATATGCTGCACTCGCATCTGTGTAAAAACATCTAATTTGCTGCAATTTAGATAAATATTCTGAATCAAAATTTTATTTTAATGTATTATTGACAAGTTGATTATTAACTGGTTCTCCACTTGTGAAGAAACATTAAAACATAATAAAAGAAGTTATTATTTAAACACTATATAACATCCTAAGTTTTGGAATCAGAGCAAGTTTCTCCATGGACAAAATCGATTGTTTTAATGTAGTCTAATTTATATTTACTCTCCAAAAACATAAATCTCTGTCACTTCCAGCACAAACATAGGGTAATTTATAGTGCCATGTCATACCGCCGATTAACTTCACCTTTCCACACAATGCCACTACTTTCGATCTTAAATTGAAAACTTTCAACAAGTTATCTGGCCATCCGATACTTGATACAAGATTTTCATTCGCGTGTGAGACTCTTACTGTTATACCACCTTCCACGTGAAGTATCCGCTCATCAAGCGGACGACTAGAAATAAAGAAATTTAAATTAAAGCATGGACTAGAATAACATGAATTTAGAACCAGATTTCCTATTACCTTGGCCTTGATACATCCCAAAGCAGCAATTCTCCAGCTGCCATCGATACGACTTTCAAAGGATTGGGTCCCCAATCAGCTGCAGTCAAGGGAACAGCTCCAGAATCGAGAGACATAATTGCTTGTTGGCTTCTGACGTTGTACATGCGTATCAAACCATTCTTTTCTGCTACCAAAAGCTTTCCAGACTCTTCGCCGTGCCAACATACGCTGATACCGGGTGATGTCAAATAAAATGTAGATACACACTTTTGGTTCTCTTTAACCGCCCATAGCTTACACATATGATCATCTGAGACTGACGCTAACAGCTCACCCTCTGGCTCATAGGAGATTGCGTTCGTATAATCTTTGTGACCTTCTAAAATCTATAAGACGTATAGCACTGAATTTTAGTAACATAAACTTACAATAACTTTCCAGATATTCTTACCTCATATACATTGATGTCGTTTAAATTGCTATTGTACAATCTTATTTTGAAATCCGATCCAGCAACACAGAACGTGAGGATCTTAGGGACAATGCTCAAGGAGGTTTCCGGACTCCAGGCGATCGCGTGGGGCCTGGCATCGTGGTGAAACGTTCTGATAGGATTATATGCCATGTCCTCCACAGCATCATCTTCATCCTATCATTTAAAAGTTCACCAATTTTGTCAAGTCTTTTTTCAATTATACATTTTGCAATCATACTTTTATTCATATCTATATATTGATAATTTCTAACAAAATAAAAAAAAAGCGAACAATGATTCCTATCGAAAGGCGATTTCCCTTCGCACAAACCTGAAATCTGACAGTAGCGACAACAATCTCCTTGGCGAGGGCGATGCACATCAGATGCTGCGACCACTCGTATGGCGAGAACTCCACGCAGTAGATCCGCTCGAAGAAACTCCGCTTAAATGTAGGCGGCGTGGTGACTGCCTCGTCCATCCTATCTCCGTCGTCTTTGACACGTACGTGTGTGCGCGGATAGAAACGGAGCCGGCATAACCTATATGAGGCGTCAAACAGGTTAGTTTCGCGCGATTTTATAATGTCGGTCAATCATTAACGGACGGACAGGAAGAGCGTTATGGATACACAACATAAATATCCTAGATAAACGAACGAAAGCGAATAGATCGAAACGCAGCTTGTTCTCTCACCGTGATCCGACAGAAAAAAAGCTCGTGTATATACACGCGTTTGATCAAGGTTAGGTTAGGTTAGGTTTATCGCGCCGATACACACGGGCGACACGGTGCCGCCGAGAGGGCAGCACGTGACCGTATATGCGAGATTGCTCCAGCCAGCCAGCAGCGCGAGCGCGTGTGCCGCATCTCTTGGGAAAAGTGGTGTGGATGTGGAGGCGGAGCAGCGGGCAGCGGAGCCTGCCGTAGGTAGCACACGATTGTTGTATCTCGCGCATCGACTTTACGCTTGTTTGTTTCTCCCTGAGAAAACGGACCCAGGTATGAATTGACGCGCGGCCGACGCGACGCCGGAGAGACGCATTCCGCCGTCCACGCGGTTAGCCCCACCAACCTTCGTCTCGTACCGCAGTTTCGCGTCCAATCTAGGGTGAGTACGTGAACGAGCGAGCATGCCAGTGATGGTAGGCACACGTCAAGCTGCTTCGTCCACGCGTGTCCGTTAATACTCCGTTCGCCGGTTGGAAAGTGACGACGAGCGCGACGCCGTCGCCGTCGCCGATCTCGTACTCGTGCCGTCGCGAGTACACGCGTGCTCTCACATGTTCAACCTCGTTTCGATTATTTATACCGGTTCCGAGATTAACATTACGATATCTTGCATCAGTTTCGCGAAATCCCGCGATGTCGGTACATACTAATAAATTCGAAGCCACAATTGCCGAAAAATTTAGTCTGCTTTAATAAAAAAAGCGACCTTGAGAAAATTAATAAAATAAATTTATTGGCATTCCTAATAGCCAAATGCTAGCAGTATGCTAGCAATATGTCAGCAGATTAAAACATTGATATCGAACAAATTCCTGTTTACTGCGTCCTCATTAAACTTATTTTCTGACAGCACGATTTACCGTCATAATGCAATAGCAGAAACGCAACAGAAACTATTCACGACCTGCCTTTACAATATGATGGCAGAAACATTGTAAGAATAAAGCACGACTTACCATGAGTTATTGACAGCAAAAATGCAGCAGAATTCATGCATGGTCTGCCAGCACAATGTACCAAATTGCAGAAACAGCAAAATAAGGCACAACTTACAATATGAGTTATTGACAGCAAAAATGCAGCAGAATTCGTGCATGGCTTGCTGTTACAACACGATGGCAGAAACATGGTCACCCAAATCATAGTCTCGTTTAGCGATCAAAAAAACGGTCATCTATCTAATTGTCAGCCGCCGTTGCCATTGCTTAACTTCGAAGACCATATGGGAACTAACACTTTGTGATGATGCATAAATACTTGATGTTTATAGATACATATTTATAATAGATCAATAGATATTGTTCAGAGTATTGTTATAAAAATATGAAACATTGTATAATTAAAAAATTGATATAGGAGAACTTTAGCGAAAAAATTATCCAAATAGATTTATTTGAAAAAATAATTGTAATTTGTGATATTTTTTTTTAATTTCTACAAAAATTGAGATTTATATAAAACTATAAAAACTACAAATTTTTACTTTTAGAAAATATTTTTATATATTCATAGAAATTTTCTTTACTAGGGTTTTCCGATAATAATAAGCCATAAAAGACTACAGAATTTATCCAAAGGAATGTTTAATACTCTATCGAAAAGTACATACATCAAATATTTAACAGAAAACTATAAATTTTTTCAAGTTACAAACATAACAGTTTTTAGAATTTTAAAGAAACAAACAGTTTTGTTATTTTATGCATAATTTGTAGTATTTTATAGGAAACCAAAAATAGAAAACTTAAAGTTCTGTAGTTTACACAAAAAGTAAATTTCAATACATTTCTACAATTATTTATAAATAATGTTAATATTATATAAATAAGTAAATATTTTAACTAATAAAATTTCGAATGTTTTAAAAAATTTTAAATTTTTTAATTTTTTGTATCATTTTTTGCAAAATTGTATACTTCTAAAAAATGCTATTTGCAACAAATCTTTTATTTAAGGGATTGTAATTTGTAGCTGTTTTTTAATCTCTACAAAAATTTGATACTTTTATAAAACATTAAAAACTCCTATAAATTTTTATTTTTAGTAAATATTTTTACATTTTTATAGAACTTTTTTCTAAAGTTATACTATACAAGTTAAAAGGAAAATAATACACAAAAATATTAAAATAAATGTCTAATTGCAATACAATTTTTCTGATAATATTAATAATAATATAAGTTTAAAATATAAGTATAAAAATTTTTTACATCTAATATATCTTTTTCTTGTGAAAATTTGATTAAAATAGAAAGGGGAAATTTTACATGATATATTATGTTATAATTCTATTATTATTTCTTGACATCAGACCATGCAGTATTTGTGTTTATGCTGTGTTTATGCTGTTACAATCTGAGACGATAATACATACACGATTTTTGTTCCATTTTTGTCATTACCGGTATGCTCCTTAGTAAGCTTGACTTCTAACGACTTTCTGCCCATATAAAGTGACGTCATTCTCTAATTGATTTTTGCTTACTTTTTGTTAATACATCATGTGAACATATAATGCTTAAATTTTGTTCTCTCTATGCTAACATATTTTGTCCAATTTTTGCAGCATTTCTGTTATTATATTATTACGCAGATTCTACTAGATTTCTATTTCTAAGCACATTAGCTGACACTGGAGATCATGCTTTATTATTGCCAAAATTATGTCAGTATAACATACAGCACAGTGTGCAAAGCCTGTCTTTAACAGACTTGGTTTTTGCGGTGTGTGTGTGTGTGTGTGTGTGTGTGTGTGTGTGTGTGTAGTTGTTACAATAATGTTAGATCTTTGAATTGTTAATTATTTCCGAGAGAAATCTTTGAATAGGAACATCTTTCTTGTAGCAAATAATGCACATATGTTAAATGTCATAGAGATAGGATAACAAATTTTTATTTTCTATTTCTCTTTACTTACTCTATATTTTTTTATTTGATAAAGATGAAGCAATTATTATTATTGATACAGATAAAATAAATATTGAATTATTAGATATATCAAGTGTTATTTATTATATATATGTTGAATATTTACTGTCTCATTTCAGTGTAAGTAGGAATGGAGTTCGGAGTAGGCGATGTCGCCCAGATATCGGCAGAATTGGCTCGAATGGTCGAGATGATGATGTCACCAGGCATATCTCAGCCACAACGGCTGGATATGTACAACGCTCTTGAAAGATTCAAAGAATCTTCGCCGTTGTGCGCACAATGTGGTTTGTATCTGGCACAGAAATCACCTGACAGAAGCTCAGTGGTACGCCACTTTGGTCTACAGTTAATGGAGCACTGCGTGAAATATCGGTGGACACAAATCTCGCAATCAGAAAAAATTTTCATTAAGGAAAACGCAATGAAATTACTTCAAGAGGGTACTCAACCGCTGCTGCAGGAAGAGGCGCATATAAAAGACGCTCTGTCGCGCGTCGTAGTTGAGATGATAAAGCGAGAATGGCCCCAGCAATGGCCCACACTGCTGGCTGAGCTCAGCCAAGCCTGCACGCAAGGCGAGAGTCAAACCGAATTGGTCCTACTGGTATTTCTCAGATTGGTGGAGGATGTGGCACTCCTGCAGACGCTTGAATCTAATCAGAGAAGGAAAGACATATATCAGGCCTTGACTACGAACATGGCCGAAATTTTTAGCTTTTTTCTAAGACTAATGGAGCAACACTTTGCCGAGTTTCAGAAGAAAAGTGCCTTAGGACAGACGTCCGAAGCCGCGGCACATAGTAAAGTCGTTCAAGTAAGTTAATAAAATATGTATATCAGTGATTGATACTTCAATGAACTAAAAATTTTTATTACTATAACAGGTAGTACTGTCCACGTTGACTGGATTCGTTGAGTGGGTTTCGATAAATCACATAATGGCCGAGAAGGGAAGATTATTACAGATACTGTGCCTCCTATTAGGAGATCCTATATTTCAGTGTTCCGCCGCCGAATGCTTGCTTCAGATTGTAAATCGTAAAGGCAAGGCTGAAGATCGAAAGCAACTGATGATTCTGTTCTCGGAAGAGGCTTTGAGGTTTATTTATACCGCGGCCACTGCTCCACCACCTCTCACTGGACCTACGAATTGCCACGAAAATCACTACTTATTTCTGAAGAAGCTCACACAAGTACTTGTCATGCTGTTAATTCATTATTAATACTCGCTAATTTTATGTTGCGTCTTGTAGTTTTGGCATGAAAAACCTATTATTGTTTGCGTGGTTATATTATTTCAGGTACTGACTGGCATGGCGACGCAACTTTGTGCCCTGTGGGGAAAAGATGATGCTTCTAGCATACGGCCGGCGCATTTCAATCTCTTTCTGGACACCGTTCTCACGTTTACCATGTATCAAAGCCTGACGCTCACACATTTAGCGAACGCGATTTGGGTGATGCTGTTTAAGCATGAACAAATTAAGACAGATTCGCTGCTGCTTACGTACGTGCCCAAGTACGTCGAACACACTGCACCCAAATTAATCCGCGTTACGTATCCACACGGTAGACAGAGCAACGGTATGACCACGTATTGTCTTGTCGATTACGACTCGGAGGAGGAGTTCAACGTCTTTCTCCATCGCTTCAGAATGGACTTATTAGAAGGATTTAGACACGCGACTATGGTCGCACCTTTGGTGACATTTACGTACGTGCAACAATGGTTGACTGCAAAAATCACAAAGGGTATGGCAAACCTGCAATACAAGAGCGATCAGAACGAGCGAGAATATCTTGAATGGGAGGCTCTTGCGCAAGCATTAGATTCCGTTGTGTCCAGAATCTTGCTAATCAATGAGCGTCCAAGCGTGCAAACTGGTCTACAACTGTTGGAATTGTGTTTGGGTTATTCACCGCAAGATCCTTGGCTTCTGTCTGCTCTGTTGTCCTGTATAAGCGCCCTCTTCGTGTTTCTGTCGATGTCGACTGGTTCGATGGCCATGCCAGGTGTTGCTATTCTACCACGCGTCCTCGAGAAAATTTTTGCTGCGTTGGTATTCGAGGCGCCCGGCGAGAACGAGCGCAATCGTTCACGAGCGGCCAAAAACGTGCGACGACATGCGGCTAGCCTTATGGTGAAGATTAGTATTAAGTATCCGTTATTACTGCTACCAGTATTTGACCAGATACACACGATGGTACGCAGTCTGACCCAAGAGCCAAGCCCGTTGTCTCGAATGGAGAGTGTCACGCTATACGAGGCACTGCTGCTCATCTCCAATCACTTCTGCGATTACGAAAGACAAACTCGATTTGTCACGGAGGTGATCGGCAATACGTCCAGAAAGTTTATCGCGCTGGGCACAGAATGGTTCAAGGGACCGTTAGAGCTTATGCGATTCGTGGGACTAGACAGACCACCGATGGAGAACGTGCTGGAAGATCCAGCCCGGCATAATCGTAGCGATCTCATGATGTGTATCTGCACTGTTCTGAGTGTGGTTAAACGATGCTCAATTCCAGAAGATCCTGATCGTGCAGCCCGAGGTGGTTTCGTGGCCGCACTCAGCGAAAGCGGTAATCCAGTATATCGAAATCCAGCAACACCTCATGTGATCCCCATTTTGCCAACGCTTTTCGCACTACTTCGAACAATGAATGGTCTTTTTAGTCATGCTGCCCTTGCCACTCTATCTGAGGTAATAATTAATATTAATCAAGTAAAGTATGAAAATTTGATGTAAAGGTGATTGAGAATAAAATTAAGCTTATAATTAATTAGATATATAATATATAATATTTCTACAAAAACTAAACAAGTCCAAGAAGTTTTCAGAAAACAATAAAATTATAAGCTTTGATTAATATTTGAAGGATTCATAAAAAAAATATTTTAAACATTTACATTTTCATTTTTACAAGAATTTTATATTTATTATTTATACATCACATATTTTAATTTATTTTTTTTATAAAATTAATAAAAATGAAAATGGCACTATTATTTAAAACAATAATTTTTACACTTTTTATGTATAAAATTTTATAAATCGTTTTTAATAAAAACATTTATACTTTTCTTTATACAAATATAATTTTTTCGGGAAATATAACAGATATATGTATAAAAACGAAGTTTCAAGGTTTTAATTAATATTTTGTGACCCATTAAAAAAAATCTTTGAAAAATCTCTGAACTTGTTTGATTTTTATAGGAAATTTTTAAATTGTTTTAATGTGTGTAACAGAGATGTATTTATAACAATAAATAATTTGATATTTTGCAAATTAAACTTAAAAAAATACAAGTGCATGTGAAGTTCCATTTATTTCGACAAGCAAGGAATTACTAATTGAATAAAATAATAGAGTTGTGTTAAATGGTATTTTGTTCTTATTAAACACAATATTGAATATATTTATTTTTATTCTAGGGCTACAAAAATGCTCATGGACTTTTGGAATCAGAGAAGGCGAATCTTCTTGGTATAAATGTAACCAATGACAATAATAGTGAAACGGACCAGGTCTCAAGCACATCTCTGGTTCGAATGCAATCATTCCTGAGTTCAATTCATGATCAGTGTTACCATATGTTGGGTAGTGGTTGTCACATGATTGGTCGAGATTTTTATCAATTACCTGGACTTGCACCGGCTTTATTGAATTCGGTTTTCTCGAATATGGAGGTAATTTAATAATTTCGTTTTATTTTTCTAGTAAGTTTCTAAATTAAAAAACTGTGCACACACGCATACAATGAAATAGATAATCAAATGGAAATCAAAATATGTTTCTGGCTTTTTTAGGTGATTCCAGATTATAGACTACGGCCAATTATACGCGTATTCATGAAGCCGTTTATATACTCGTGTCCACCGGCTTTTTATGAGAGCGTACTAGTACCTGTACTGGCTCATGTATCCACACATAGTTAGTTATCATAACAATTTTTTTATTTTTTCCATTTTGTCATTTTTTACAGTATCAAAATTAAATATAAAGCATACGTTTGGCATACATCCTGTTACATTATTTTTTGCAATTATATTTCAGTGTGCCAAAGATTAAGCGCAAAGTGGCAGTATATAGCACATCTTTACGAGTCCGGCGGTCTAGATGAAGAAAATACCGACACGCAAGAAGTTATTGACGACATGCTCAATAGGAATTTGACCAGAGATTTCGTGGATGTATTAAAAGTGGCTCTGGTCGGCGGAGCCGCTAGTGACGCTGCTCCTCCAGACACCATGGAACAAGACAGCGGGGGAATGGCAGTGGATCCACCTCTCTCGCGTGGAAACAGCATTGTCGCCGAAGTCGTCAGCGAGCTCGGGACTTTCGTTTTGCGTCATCCGTCCACTTGTCAGAGCGTCGTCCTATGCGTACTAGGGTGAAGTATAATCATAATGAATAAAAATGTCACTGGATTTTATTGTAAAGTTATAAGAAAGAATATTAATTTTTATTTTTTTAAGTACTTTGTTGACTAATAAATAACGTACCTTGTATTTTTAGAGCGCTCGCATG
This sequence comes from Monomorium pharaonis, assembly GCF_013373865.1. Classification (NCBI taxonomy): domain Eukaryota; kingdom Metazoa; phylum Arthropoda; class Insecta; order Hymenoptera; family Formicidae; genus Monomorium; species Monomorium pharaonis. The sequence continues at coordinate 336,950 of NC_050469.1, read as the reverse complement.
GAACGACTCAAATGCAAGTCTCAAGGCTACAATGTTGACTGGACCCGTAGTGCGAGCGCTGGCGGCTGATGGCAGTCTTACTCCTTCAATGGCAGCACACATCATGGTAGCTGTTCTGCAAGGTTTACAATTGCATGGTCAACACGAAGCCAATCAGGGTTCCCTTATCACTCTGGGCGCGCAGGTTTACGAGTGTCTCAGACCCAAGTTTCCAAATATCATTGAAGTGATGCAACAAATCCCAGGGATCAATCCTGCCGACTTGCAACGCTTTGATGAGAAAATGTCGGTGGTTAGCACGAAAGGCAATAAGGTGGAGAAGGGAAAGAAAGATCTCTTCAAAAAAATTACTAATCAGGTATATGATTGCAATATTCGAAAGATGTATTTATCTCAGTCAATTCTTTAACTTAAAATCTGCATTTATTGTCTTGTTAAAAATATAAAGTGAAGTAAAAATAAAGATTTTTACTTTTGAGATTTATCATGGTTTTGTTGTGTCTTGCACCTTTTTAAACGATAATCTTATAATGATCGGATCTAAATGGCTCTTTTACAGCTTATTGGCAGAAGCGTAGGTCAATTGTTCCGTAAAGAAGTCAAAATAGACAATTTACCCCGGATAGAGGTGTCCGGTAAGCCTCAACCAGTGCGCGTGGATGAGATTTCGAAGAATGCCACTGATACGGGAATAACAGCACTATTTGCTGGATCTACGTAGCAGATAATTTTAGAAAACCACATTTTGGATAGCTGGTCTAACTCAATAAGTAATTATAAGTTATTGTAAAAAAGTATCTTCTCAAGGATGGCCATACGGTGGCGCAGAAAAAGAACATTCGATTCAAAACTACTGAAATAGCAAATTTCTTTTTAAGAAAATTCACAAGTTTCTTTACGGGAACTCACAGCCATAATAAGCCGTATTGAAGTGTGCGCGGTATCATCTCGATTTATACGCAAATTGCAAATTTCAGATATTATCTTTTATTTATATTAACTGTATTCCTTTAAAAAGTGTTTTTAAAAAGACGTGTGATAGAAAGGGAAAAGTAATGACACACGAATTTTAAGAAAATTGCAATTGCTTTGTAAAAACTCGAGGTAATACCTCCGGAATCCTCGGGCATATCGATGCCTGATCACTCCAATTATTAGGTGCTGCAAATTAAATCTCGGATTATAAGTTATAAATACATCTATTTTATAGTACACTTATGCAATGATTCGTTTATTTTAACCTTGATTTATCTGGATCGATAATAATGCGACATGCACTTTATTGAAAGAGATACATTAGCAATAATATATAATAATAAAAATAAACAGATTTTTATAATTCCAATTTTTGTTTAGAAGAAAAGTAATTGATTGTTATTATTATAAAATATATGTTCCTTCTAATTAAGTACGTGTACATTAATCATTATCGATTTGATAAATCAGAACTACTATCAGAGTCAACAAATCATTGCATGGCAGTGTACATAAATGTTTATGAGCAATCAGGGAAATATTTCTGCACTTTCTTCACTCTGAACTTAATTGATAAATTTTAAACTGACGAAGATGCAACATTATACGCTTCGCGATATAAATATAGACAACTTTTTTACACTGCACGCGTTCTGTCTTTCTCTCGTTACTCTTATTTATTATAATTAATTTTAAAGACTCGCGTAGAAGGAAGAACAGTTGATATCGTTCGTGTTTGCATTTCATATTGTTATATTCAGGAATATTCGATATCTTTTAGGTAGCGATAGAAATTTTTCTTATACATTATCAACTGTTCAATGTCTATTTCCCAACTTTTTTATTAAAAATTTCAAACGTATCATATAATGCCGCTTCTTTCGTGGTAAATATACGTGTAAACGTGTAAAAATTCGTCGAGATTGTGGAAAAATTTTACAATGAAACATAAGGGACTATTGTGATAAGATTAATATACAATGAGAAAATGTTACAATATAGGTGAAAGCAAACACGTCTCGAGAACCACAAAGTGAATTTAATTACTTGGTATAATCGAAGAAAGAAGAGAACCGATATGCGAGTCCGAGCTGTGACTGATGTGTGCTAAAACGAACACTATAATATATTTATTATTTTCTTTTTTTTTGCTACTTTTTCTAAATTATGTCTTCGAAGTCCGTAGAGTTTGTAGTACGTTTTGGCCCGTACTCTTTAGCTTTTTTATTTTCATCAGTACTTAAAACAGAATAAATGCTTTACGGTTTAAAAATAGAAAGAAATAGAAACTTATGGAAAAAGCTAAAAAAACCATATTTGTTGTATTATACTACGCTGAGGATTTCGAAGTATAGAGTTTATTACATTAGTGTCTCATATATATATATACATATTGTACAATAAAATCTTATAATGGTTGAGCTTATACCAGAATAGAACGAATGTAATCGCTTGCTACACATACAACATATATATTTTTGTTTCAAATGTGATAGTATATATATATATATATATATATATATATATATATATATATATATATATGTATATGATTCGTTGATTTTTCTTTTAAGCCATGGATCGACGCCGAAATGTGTGTACATGAAAAGTCGATCAACGTCTTCCTTACAACCGAGTTTTCTCGCGATGTATAATTGGAAAACCGCGATACAATTTGCAAATCAATTAAATTTACATATTATATTTACATAGAAATCGAGACGGCAGTTTTAATCAAGAGGATATGTATATGTATATGTATATATACACGATCTATGCGAGAACAAACGGACACATCTATATATTATTATTACGGTTTTGACATAAATGCAAAATAACAGTAAGCGCGCAAATGACAATTAATGATTTAAGAGGTAGGTAACCGATTGCACGTGCATTTTTTCGAAAAGAATTCAGACGCGTATTTAGAATATTGAATCTTTTAAGACCGAAGAATCACATCGTGGATCATCAGACTACTACCATTGCAATATCACATATCAAAAATGTTTTTAGTCCATTTTCGAAAACTTTTTATTCTCTAGTTTATTCGACTAGAACGCATTCTACATGTAGAACATGTTTTTAATTAAGATCATTGTTATATTTGATTACTGTCTCATATGCTTGTCTTTTCCCTCTATTGGAAAGTCTGCGTGACGACGCGTTTTATATTTGATAAATTCGCAAGTTCTTGCATTGGTAGTTATACTACTTTCTCAAGCATTCCACTACGCTTTTAAAAAAGCAAGTTTGCGACCGTAGATTGTATGAGAAGAGTAGTTATTAATTTATAATTACTGAAAAAAGAAAGAATTCCGTCGCTGATATCGCGATGGAAGATACCCTCTTAATGCCTAAACACAATAACAGACAATAGGAACAGGAAATAAAGAAAGAGAAAAAGAGAGATCCTTTCTCTCTTTCATTATTTCTATTCCTATTGCCTATTGCCTGGCATTGTGTTTAGGCCCTTACAGAAGCATTTAACTTTATCGATAAAACATCGATTACGGAAAAAAATAAAACTTATTTCCTTTTCGTTGTATTCTTCCATGATACAAATCAACTTTTTTACTTGTATAACGGGGACACCTGATATACAATGTTATACACTATATGTACATCGAAACGCGTATCACATTGCCAATTTTTTACAATGTGTCATATAAAGTGTTTCACATTAACTTTTTTAAAGATCGTGCATGCTATTACATGAACAATTATCACCAACGAAATACACGTTCACGGTACAATAATCAATTATGATAATTATTCTGAGCCATTCTGGTATTGCAAAAGTCGGCTTGTTTCATAAGCGGCTTTTTTATCAGATTGTAAAATTATTGAATTAGCAGTATATTTTTTGAAAATTCTTTATTTTTTTTATTGACTTAGAAAATTGACTTTGCAACAATGTGATATTTGAAGTCATATTGTACATTTATATATTTAACTGAAATTGAAAATATAATAAAATTACCTGGATGGCATTTTATGATTGTTTATATATATGTACACATAAACAATATATATAACATTTATATATTTATATTATATATACATATATATAAACAAAATAATCATACATCACGCTTTGTTGTAATATTAATGTTCCGACGATTTATGCCAAGCGAGAAAGAGACGAGAATCCACTCGTTTTCAAGACTTCGCCCGTTTTTTTTGTACATCAGTTATAATAAAATTAGCGGTATAATGTTGTATATAATATAATAAAGAAATTGCATTGACAATAATTATATGTACGTCTATATAATCTGGAGTCTCTCTGCCTCGTTGTCCGTAGAACTTGTATGTCGCTTGAGATATATATCGCTCGATAAATATATATATATATGTACACGCACGCACGCACGCACGCACGCACACACACACGCACATACACACATACATACATACACACATTTATCGAGTGTACATACAAGTTATATATACATACACAATATATTTTATTTGACATCTGCAATATACACGTATTCCTTTTGTTGTCCCACAGATGAGTGTAACATATGTACATTATAGATCATATTTGCGAGCACATGCTTTCGTGACACGAGTCGATATCTCACTCGATATTTGAACGCAAAATCTTATAATTGACTGTAATCATAGAAATGTTGCATAAATCTTGCGATATACCAAATAGAAGCAATGCATCGTAAAATTACAATATCGCAGCTCTCTTTCAAATCCATCTTTTTAAAGAAATTATATTTTAAAAAAACTTCATACACAATCATAAATATATTACAGCATATATTTATAGGGATTGGAACTAACATTCAGATCCGTTCATTATACATAATTATTGGCATTATTACTTTCACATGGAACAAGTATCTTCATAATATAAGTTAAACGCTGCTTATTAAAACCACAATTAAAATTCTTGTGTCAATAAAAATATATAACATTCAAAATATACACGTCAGTTATGATCCAGACCGTTTATCACGTATTGCTTGCATCGCACTGCGTATTATTTACATAAAACGCACATGTCTAGCTTCTTGTGTTAACGTTAAATCTTTCGGAAAAATCTTCAAAATTCTGTACACATATATAAATATAAACATATATGTAAACACACACATAGGACGCGCTCACACGCTCGCGCGCAATACTCATGTCCGCACGTACATACTATCTACATAAATTCCATCGAACGTGGTGTCACTTATCGTTGAAATTTAAAAGAAAATGCAGCAATATATTCTTTGGAATCCAACGTAACACTTTTACGTCCAGATATGACAACGAACATGTTTACTTAATGATGACAAGAAGCACTTTATTATGAGCATTAATCGTTAATTCGTGTCTGCGGGCTACATTTGGAATGTGCGATTTTATTTTTTCTCACGTATTCTACCATACTTTATGTATATTCTCTGTTTACATGTGCACACGTCCGCGGCCTGAGTCATTAGTTATTGATCTTTGGTAAAATTTTTCGTCCGTTCGTAATCTAAGATAAAATTTCTAACAATAAGATAAAAATTTCGTTATTTGTTTCTATCTGTTCCATATAAAACAAGCTTCAATCGATCCCTAACACTTTGTCTTATATTCATCTTATATGTGACGAGTCACAGTATCAGACAGGAAGACAAGACGATGTAAATTTATATTCTTTAATATTATATATATTTTTTCAAAAATTTATTTCATTCATAATTAACGGGGTATTCGAGTTTCGTTGACCATTTATCGTGTTGGACGCACTTCGCTGTTTTTCTTAGAATATCAAACAGGATTGGATGCCACGCGTATTAATAATTTCTCTCAAGTATCGCACAAAATGTCGTTTCATCGACACTCGATCATTCGATCAAGGATAATTTTTTTCATAACAATTTAGGAAATATAGACATTAGTTGCACTTCACACATATCAGATTTGACATTCAAGTATACATATATATTCGTGCAAAAAACTTATTTGTGGCATCTATATACTTTACCATATGTACATATACACAAATAATTACCATTTCAATGTTTAATAACGTAAAACGTTTCTAAAAAAAGATTCCTTTGTCACCAATTCAGTTTTGTACTTGAGACAAAGGCAGATCTTGATAATTTCCCACGTTCTCTTTTTCTCATTAGACATCGTTCGAAATTTTTACAAAAATACAGTAATATCTCTCGTTAATAAATATCTGTCGCTAACAGTTTGAGCAGTCAACGAATAAGGCGTATTGTAACATTTTTTTCGGCGGCGTACGTGAAAATTGCTATGCTTCGCAGAAAAGACACTATTCTATTCTGTTTACCTTCTCTTACTCGTTTCACTTACACTTTTCCCTAATCAACATGACTAATTAGATTGTATGAGGTAACTGTTAGATCTGTCTATTGATATCTAAACATTTTTCAGTCTTACAATAAAAATTTTGAATTTTGGGATAGTATACGAACCGAACAATAAAGTATTTATAACTTCTATCATAAACTTAATTCTTTTCCCTCTCTGACTTTGTTATATTTAATTTTATTTTTATCAAATTATAAACACAAAAAAAAGAAAAGTTTTCTCTTCATATTTTGATAATAAAATGCAGATATTATTGAAATACTTTTGTTTAATAATATGTAAATATATTAAGATAAAAAAATATATTACTAATTCAATCGAATGTAGTTCATTTATTATCTCAAATTATAAAAAGTTAAATTATGAAAAATGTCTAAATATTAATGGACAGATCTAATTTTATTATTACAATCGCTGCAGGCCGCAAATAGTGTCAGATTATCGACAAATGATCGTCGCGTAGGAGAATAACCGACAGAGAATTGACGCTGAATCTTCAAGTACCGGTCGTATCAGCATCCTTCTTTTTTCCTATCAACAGGAATACATCCATATTGTCCTTGCCTTTAACGTATACCTGACCACGCGGTTCAAACTCGTATCGTTCCGACAGAACGTCGAAGCAATTACTTGCTATTTGTATCCTACCGGCAACTCCAGTGGAATCCATTCGCGATGCTATGTTGACCGCGTCGCCCCAGATGTCGTAGTACAACTTCGTAGCACCAATCACACCGGCCGTGACATCACCGTAGTTGAAGCCGATTCGCAGAATCAGTTTGAAACCCAACAGGTCCCGATTGAAATCGTATATCACTTTGTGCATCGCTACGGCAAAGTCCATCAGTTGGAACAGGTGCGTGTATTCGTGCTCGCTCTGCTCTCTCACCTGCGGATTCAGGCCGCTTGCAGCCATGAAGGTGCTTCCGATTGTTTTGATCTTTTCGACGTTCGCGTACTCCGGACTCTCAAGTAACTCATCAAAGTCACCTATAAGCTCGTTGAGCACGCGAAGATACTCCTTACCACCGAGATATGACTCGTCGTACAGCTCATTAAAATTGACGATACTGGCAAAGATGATGCCCACGGACTTATGATTTTGTGAGTATTTCGCGGTGGTCTTCAATTGATCGGCTACATGCTTGGGTATGATATTATGTAATAGCCAATCAGCTTGATTTTTCATTGATTGTACGCGCGCCTTGTCACGTGCTGCTACTGCGTTACCGTGGAAGCACAATCGATAACTGATCTCAAACTCGCGATTCAGAAACCAGACTAACAGCAGTAGCAGCACCATATCCAGATATATCTCCGAATTGTACAATCTCTCGTTATACTTGGTATAAAACATCTCACGAGTCGTAGATAATGTTTTTTGTTCATCCGTATATTTCGCAACTAATGATGATGTTGTCACGATAGCGGAAGCGTCAGCCAAGTTTCTTGTACCGTTTGAAAAGTTCTCATCGTTCATTTCGCTAGCGAGCGATTTGAGAAAATTCGAATGTAGCGAAACAAATTGCGCCAACTGTGAGTCGTTAATACGACCGTTGCCATTGTTACTACTATTTTTATTACTGAGATTCTCTTGATATAGTGACATGTGACTCACCACAAGACATATAAATAATATACCAGTGAGGGTAACCAATAGGTTTTTCATCCAACAGTTGAGCTGCGTAAAGTTACAGAAATGTACTAATCCGACGAAGATCAAGTAACTATAGTAGTACTCGAAGTTGTTGAGACTCCGAAAACTGTTGCACGTGAAATTCATCAGGATAGAAATGATCGGTAGACCGACCAAGACCGCACCGCACACATGCCACGGATACCATCGAGAGAAGAACCTGAAAATTTGCTGCGTAAACGTCGCGTGAGCTGTATTCGGATAAAGGAGTTGCCGGATGCAGAGCGACACCGCGATCACTTGAATGGTGGTGGCAAGTACGGAAAACACTGTATAGTAAATCGTCGGTTTACACAGAAGGAACAGAGAGATCGTGATGGCTGTGTAAACCAAGGCAGATATTAAAATGTCGAAGTACGTGTTGAATCTTGAAGTGGCTAGGGTAGGCGGATTGTCGCTTATACCCTCGCTGACCTTATGCGCGTTCTCTCGGTATTCTTTCTCCATTTCCTTGTTCTTGAAGAAAAGAGTGACACTCGACAATGGTGGTTTAACAAAATATGAGCGCTGAGAAGTCACATTATCTTGGACGCACCTTCAAATAAAAAATAATTTTTAAAAAAATCCACATCGTGATTTGTAAAGCAAGCTAAAGAATAATTTGTCTCACCTAATTAATTGGAGATCGGATTGCTTCCTTAATTTATGAAAGCATGCACCAAATGTATCAGTTACTATCGGAGGAAACGGATAAGGAGGCACCGAAGAAGGTTCATGAGTGGAATTCAACGTTGAACTAGAAGTATAATAGCCACTGACCCTGTGTCCCAATAAATCACCTTGAGCTATGCCATTCATCAGGAACAACTACAAATAAGATTGTTTAAAGAAATAATAATTAAAACAATATTTAATACTAAAAAAAATATCAAAATATACTACAAAATGAGATTTATAAAAACTTACCTGCTGTTGTATACTACTTCGCCTGCTATTACTTTTAATACCAGAGTCTTTTCTACTGCAAATGGAAGAAGCGTTACTAATTGGCTCTTGACCAGATAATAAAGGACTAGAAGGTACAGGATTCGGATCCATTTCAACGCCGTTGTTAAGGGGAACCTGCAAAACGATCGTAAGTATTAATTAATGATGTTTTAAGTAAGTAATAATTGTGAATAAGGGTAAAGAGCTACCCGTCTAAATCCATTGCATTCTTCGTATGTCTGAATATCGGGTTTCACTCGTTCCATAGCGATATTCCTTCCCTCTTCTATCTCCAGAGGTATCATTTCTTCGGTCGTGCGTTGTCTCTGTAAGTATCTCCATGGTTTATTTCGCACTTTTTTTTTACCGTAACTAGCGGTAGACGTCGGACTCTTGTTCGAGTCTTCTTTCTCATCCACAATATCACCATCGTTCTCAGAATCCAAGATACTAGGCAAGGAATTAGCCTTCAGTTTCGCGTTCGTGATCATATGAAGATAGTGATGTCGTGGTTTGGCTTGATTGTTGCACGACGCCAGACGATTTCGCGATTGCATCAGTGGTGAGATACTCTTGGGTGACGTGACATTCGCGAAAAACTGGTTCATGAAATCCGACTTGCGGGCTCTAATGAAATAAGTTTTAACACCTAGAATGGTGAAAGATTTCACACATAAAATTCAGATCTCTAATCCTTTCTTTTTTTTCATCACATTATTTTACTTACCATTGACTATTTCTCCATTCTCCGTAACGTATTGATTTCCTAGAAATCTTAAAGTATTTTCACTCAAATGTACACGGCCGGGTTTTCCCGTGCTCTCCAGCTTATTTGCCAAAGTCACGTCATTTGACCAAACATCGAATTTGAATCTCTTAGTGCCCACAATCCCGCAAAGTACAGTGCCTGTGTGCACACCAACTCTCATATTCACGCCCTCGCGTCTCTCGATGTCAAATTGTTTAATAGCTTCGATCATGGCTGTTAAAATACAATTAAAATTTTCAACAATATTAATTTTGATTAAAAAATTATCAAAGTATATAATGTTCCACTTACCTAGTCCCATTTCTATACAACATTTCGCGTGATCGGACCTTGGTTCTGGACATCCACTTACGCAATAGTAACAATCTCCTAATGTAGAGATCTTCTCGCAACCATGATGTTCGCATAGATCATCAAAACGTTCGAACAGATCATTTAGGATGCCTACTAATTCTTCTGCAGTCTTGTTTGAGCTCATTCTAGTAAATCCGACAATATCGGCGAACAAGATACTAACGTCCTCCATCGAGTGCATGTTGAACGGACGAAACAATGAACGAATGTCCGTATTATTGGACGGTATCGAGCCCTTTTTCAGAGAGTCCTCTCGCTCTCTCTCGCGTTCGCTCTCCTCCATAAGCCAATCCGCAACCTTCGGCGGCATAACGGAGTGTATCATTTTCTCCTTTAATTGCTTTTCCATTTCCAGCTGCCGGCGGACCAACAGGGATTGACCGACCTTCATAAACGTACCACGCATTCTTACAAAGGTCATTATCAAAATATGCACTCCTATCAAGTGAATACAAATCTGCATCAAGATCCTTATTACGAGATTCGTGGAGAAGTCAATATCATTGGCGAATAAGTTATTATTAGTGTAATCTACAGGCGATAAATTTACGGTGGAATTAATAGCAGTATTTAGCATGGATGATACGCTTGAATTTAATCTCGTTAAGACATCCGTGTCGTTCAGGGCACTGTGCAATC